>NC_138511.1:76172940-76522940 GCF_964252035.2 Podarcis erhardii
TACATATGAAACACTGCTTGGGGAGATCTACAATGAGACACCCCAGCTTTCATTTCCTTAATGGTAGCAATGAATGTAGGGGGGCAGCAAATGCTTTGACAAATGCCTAGCTTTAAGAAAGGGCAATCATATTAGCTCTGTTTGTTCTTCCCTGACTCGGATTCTATTTTTTGGGGGGGGGCTACTCTTTTCTTCCCCGCCTTCATCCCACTTTCCCATTATGGACTACGTAGACAAAACAATGGTTCACAATTCAAACATTCACTTTCTCAACAGCACCCTAAATGAAAATAAATGGAAAGTTCTCACTACAAACCATAGAACAACCATAGAAATGTTTCACAATACTCACTTTCAACAATTGATCTACAACCTACAGAGAAAAGCAAATTGAACATATTAGGCTTTCATGTTCTTTGCACGACATATATTTTGCAATACTTGACACAGGACAATTGTTTATTCTGAAGAACCATCAGCACACAGTCCACTGTGTAAAAGTGTCCTCTGTTTGAGAGAATGTTTAGCCAAAAGTCCAGGATTTTAGCTCATTTCCTTCCCTGAATCATTCCATACATTCTGGAAAAGAGGGGTGGCAAATAATATTAGTTGCCAGCCAAATGGCAAATATTATCGTCTAATGAGTTCTTCCATGGTTTGGGGCATCCACTGAGTCACAGAAGAGTTCCTCCTTCCTTCTCTCTATTCCTCCCATTTTAATGCAACAAACCGTATCGTAAACACACTAAGCTTTCGCAATACTCACTTGCAGTTTTTCTGGCAGACGAAGGCTCTAAATAGAAAAGCAAATTGAATTTATTAGATATTAGTGTCTGGCCAAAGTTCAGTATACAGAAATGTAAAAAATGAGACGTGCAGGGGGCAGCAGATTATATCTGAATGCCTAAAAGAATTCATTGCTTTAGGAAAGGGCAAGCATTTTAGCTCTGTGAATTCTTCCCAGCATGAGGTTATATATTGTAACAGAGAATAACTTTTCCTCTCCCCACCCCGAACTCCCTTCCACTTTCCCACTACAAATCATATAGGAAACCCGCTCAAGAATCACAATACATTCATGGATGCATTCACATCAAGACCCTAAACTCAAAAGCAAATCGAACTGATTAGCAAATGGTGGGAGATCCAGTCCCAGGTTTGCCACCTAACACATAGTTTCATCCTCAAGCAAGAATTTTACCGTTTCATGTGGCAAAGAACAAAATATAAAGGCAAACAAACGAAAACTGATTCAGTCTCATGTGTTGCACAGCTGCCTTCATTTTAGCCAATCTCCTTTCGTGAATAATTCCGTATCTTCCCAAAAGGAGGGTCCCTCTCTAACAGTCAGGCTGATATATTTGGTGTGGAATTCAGTCTCCTATTCATTAAGGTTAGAAGAGTAGACTGTCCAACTTGAAAAGACAAAGTAATAGTGGAGATGGGGCATACATGGGAAATGTGGAAATAATTTTATGAACTTGCTTGAAAGTTCTGCTATACTAGTTGCCAGCCTGCTCCTGCTTGCAAACATTTCCTAAAAGCCTTTATATTAAAAAAACAAAAACCCAAGATTCTTATTTCCAGTAGAACAATTTTCTGAATAGAAGATGATGCAAGGAGATCCACTGCCTAAGACAAAGATATAGAGACTGAGCCCAGGCTGTGAGAGTGTAGAACTAAGGCAATTTTAGACCCTGGATGGGTTTGGCAAATAATATTAGTTGCCAGCCAAATGGCAAACATTATCACCTAATGAGTTCTTCCATGCCTTGGATCATCAGAAGAGTTCCTTTCTTCCCTTTCTTTCTCCCATTTTATTACTACAAACCATATAGCAATCACACAAAGGTTTCACAATACTCACTTGCAACGTCTTTTGCAAATCAAGGTTCTAAATAGAAAAGGAAATTGAATTTATTAGACATTCATGTCTGGCCAAGGTCCAGGATTTAAGGAAACAGAAGTGTAAAAAAGGAGACCTGCAAGGGGCAGCAGATTATATCTGAATGTTTAAAATTTAATTCCTGGCTTTGGAGATGGCAAGCATTTTAGCTCTGTGAATTTTCCCCTGGCTGAAATTATATATTGTGACAGAGAATAACTTTTCCTTTCCTCCTTTCCCCCATCTCCTTTCCACTTTCCTGCTATAAATCATATAGGAAACCCACTCAAGAATCACAATACATTCATGGCTGCATTCACATCAAGACCCTAAACTGAAAAGCAAATCGAACTGATTAGCAAATGGTATGGTGGGAGATCCAGTCCCAGGTTTGCCACCTAACACAGAGTTTCATCCTCAAGCAGGAATTCTACCATTTCTTGTGGCAGAGATCAGAATATAAAGGCAAACCAATGGAAGCTGATTCAGTCTCACGTGTTGTGCAGTTGCCTTCATTTTTGCCAATTTCCTTTCTTGAATTCTTCCATACCTTCTCGAAAGGAGGCTCCCTCTCTAACAGCCAGGCTGATATATTTGGTATGGAGTTCACTCTCCTACTCATTAAAGTTAGAAGAGCAGATAAAGGAGAGCAGACTGTCCAACTTGCAAATTCAAAGTAACAGTGGAAATATTTGTATGACCTTTCTTGGAAATTCCGCCTTCCTTCCCTCCTTTCCTCTCATAATACTACTACAGACCATATAGTAATCACACAAAGGTTTCACAATACTCATGTTCAACGTTTCTCCCAAACCAATTTTCTAAATAAAAAAGCAAATTGAATTTATTAGACAAGTTAATTGGACAGCTTATAATTTGTGCTATTTTACAGAGGACATTTGGCTTTTCTGAGGAGCCATGAGTACACAGAACTCTATGTAAAGGTATCCTGGCCAAAGTCCTGTTTAAGGATACAGAAATTGGAGAAGGGAGGCTTGCAGGGGCCTCCTGTTTTGTTTCTCTTTCTAGTTCTTGCCCATATTGAGGATCATATCATAGCATGAAAGGATGCTATATGAATATTTGATATTTCAAAGCCTACAGTGGAAAATGGCATGGTGGGAGATATAGACACTGAAATGGCACATAGCACATAGTTTCATTCTCAGGCAGGGATTCCCTCTTTTCCTGAAGGAAAGATCAGAATAAATAAGCAAACGGATCTAAAGACAGTCTCACATGTCTTCATTTTAGCCAATCTCCTTTCCTGGGTAATTCCATACCCTCCTGAAAGGAAGGTCCCTCTCAAGTAACCAGGCTGATAGATTTGGTGTGGACTTCACTCTCCTTTTCCATTAAGGTTAGAAAAGCAGATGAAGGAGAGTTGAGTGTCCAACGGGCAAAGACAAAGTATTAGTGGAGATGGGGCATAACATGGAAAATTTGAAAGTGCTTTCATGAAACTGCCTGGAGGTTCAGCTATACTAGTTACCAGCTAGGTCCTGCTTACAGACCTTTCCTTTAAAAAACACCTTTATTAAAAACCCACAATGCTTATTTCCAGTACAACAATTTTCTGAAGAGAAGAGGATGCCTTTGCCCTAGGCGATCAGCTGCCCCCAAAAGGATATGAAATTAGAGCCCAGGATGTGGGGGTTCAATAAAACAATTTAAATTCCTGGGTGGACCTAAAATTTAATTTATTAGCTAGTCCTTACTCAACAGCTAAATCATTCATCACTGAAGTGCCTGAAATAGGAGACTTCAGCATTCAAAAGGCAGAATTTTACCATATTTTCATAAACTGCGTAATAAGATCCAAAGAGATACCAGAACCTCTAACAAAAATGTGATCAAGCTTGTTGCTTTTGCACCAAACTTTTCAATATATTCTTTCTGGAAATATAGACTGAATCTAACACACACAAGGATCGAACAGTACTATGAAGAGAAGAGAGAACTCAACCAAACAAAGGTTCCTTCTGTAGCAAACTGATTAGAACTGGAGAACAGATTGTCATATACTTGCCAGGCTGGGATCATACTTTGAGGCAGAAAAGTACTCGCTCCCTCCCTCCCTCCCAGTTTCCCACTCCAGAGCATACAATAAATAAACAAAAGTTCCACAATACTCACATCCACTAAACCAGACACACCAAGACTCTAAATTGAACAACAAAATGAACTGATTAGCAAATGGCATCGTGGGAGAACAGATTGTTCGTCATTTTCTTCGCTGGCAGTGATATCATATTTTGAGGCAGAAAAGCCCTCCCTCCCAGTTTCCCACTCCAGATCATACAATAAGTACAAAAAGTGCCATAATACTCATGTCCACTACATCAGACAAACCAAGATTCTAAATTGAACAACAAATTGAAATGATTAGCAAACTGCATGATGGGAGCTCCAGCCACAAGTATATCACGTAACACAGTTTTATCTTCAGGCAGGGATTCTCCCACTTCATGGGGGAAAATGAGAATTTACAGGCAAACTAGGGTTAGAAGAGCGGATAAAGAAGAGCAGACCGTCCAACGTGCAAAGACAAAGTAATAGTGGAAAATGTGTAAAACAACAACAACAAAAAGTAACTTATGTAAAATTTGAAAATATTTTCATGGAATTGCTTGGACATTCTGCTAGACTGGTTGCCAGCCAGTAGGATAAGATAAGTTATTGATGAGGCTAAAATTCCTTGGTTTGGAATTCAAACTTCCTTGAGTAATAATGACTGGCTTTCACAAATGGAAAACATTATAGCGTAGTGAATTTCCCCCCCAGTGGGATCATCCTATGAGCAACAGAAGACCTTCTCCCTCCCACTACAAATCTTAGGGTATGAAGATTTCTCAATACTCACGCTAGTTGCTCCACCCAGAAGCTAAATTGAAAAGGAAATTCAACTTGTTAGTCTGCCATGTTCTCTTAACTGCTTAACATGTGGAAATGTCATGTAACACATATTTAGGTCCTAAGGCAAGGATTCCCCTATTCATCAAGGAAACATCAGAAGAGAAAGCAGAAGCGATCTGAACTGATTCAGTCTCATGTGCATCACAACTGCCTCCATATTAGTCATTTTTCTTTACAGAGCAATTCCATAACAAAGGAGAGGAATCCAACCAAATTGCAAAGAGAAGGAAATAGTGGAGGTGGGGCATAATGCGGAAAATCTGAAAACTCTTTTTAGAAAAATCATTGGGTAAACTATTTGCCAGCCAGATCCTGCTCCCATATGTTTCCTAAGAAACCTTCTGGATTTCAAATTATTGTAAATAATCTGTAATGTAACGCACTTTTTGTATGTTACTTTAACTAATAAACGCATATTTTTACCCTGCCCCATGCATTTTTGTACACACTGCTTGCCTGGAGAGCACCACTGCAACATTCAGTGAATGTTGAATTCAGAAGCGCTGATATGTTCCAGTTAGTACAGCATTTTGTTTCAGAAAGTGAGAAGTAGGCAAGTGGGGTTTAAAATGATAGCTGAATCTAATTTCTCCCTCATCTCTACATCAGACTGGATTTTTTCTTCCCCTTGGCTTTCTTCATCATTTCCTGAAGTTCCCCTCCCCAATATTTGGGGCTAATAGATTCAGTGAAATGTCTATCATCATTTGCCAAAAGGCTTAGGACAGAAGGTAAAGGAGAGGATATCAGACAGACCAACCCACAGGGACAAAAATACAGCAGAGGGACATAACATCAAAAAGGTCTCTTTTAGGAAATAACTAGATGTTTTCCAGCCTACATCAAAGATATATTTTTTTTAATTGTGATTTCAGTTGCAGTATAAAAATTTCCCAAAGAGAAGGACAGGACCCCCCGCCCCACAAAAAACACCTCCCCAAAGAACAGTATAATGAAGGAGCCCAGAATAAATTCTACCCATGCCTGGGCTATTTGATTTAGTTTCAGATTCCCAGAAGACATGAACCAGAATCAATCAGGATACGACCACATGACTAAATGTTAAAAAATAAATAATTCTTTTTTTAAATTGAAAAGTCACAATAAATACTGGATACTTACTGGAGATCTCTTCTTCCTCTGTTGTTGTTTTACAAAGGGAAACAATAGTGTTTTTTTAGTTTTTTGCTTTTTTGCTTTTCATATATTTTATCATCAAATATATTAAAAGAAAATACAGAAAAGATCAAATTGTTATTTATTTCTGTTATTTATTTATTTATGTTATTACCCCATTTCTGAGTATATTACAGGAGAAACACATTATACTTGTTTCTGTTCACATCTCTGTATTAGAAGTGACTCTCAACATACATGAGGGTTATGTTCCAGGGACAACGCATAAAGCCAAAATTTTGTATAATCAAAATACATTCTCCCTGCACCTCCAAACACTCTCCTAAGGTAGGGTTAACAAAGTTTCTCCCCTCAAACGTCCGCCCCCTTATTTATTTATGTTTAGCCAAGTGAGTAAAGCTGAACGTGCATAAGTTACGTTGTGAGTTACCAGTATGAGAAAGAAACTTGTGTTGCTATTGATGTGCACTTTGACCCCCGTGTACATTAACATGCAACTGAAGTCCTCAATTCCCACTAGAAATCCAGATTTCTCCCTCTCCTGGCTGTTCTGCAAGCTGCAGTTTCTGGAGGCAGCACTACCTGCTCACATTATGCTGAAAACTGTCTCATTGCTATCCGTAATATATGCATGGTTATCAATCTATCAAAAATATGTATCAAATAGCATATTTTTTTACTTTTACCAATAGGCAGCATTTCCTCATATTTCCATATGCTACATATTAAGATCCAAAGAGACACCTGAAACTCTGAGGGAAACTGAGTAACTCTGTTGCTTTAGTACCAAACTCGTCAAGATCTAATACACACCATGAATCCAACACTACTACAGAAAGAAGAGATAATTTAGCTGCAAAGGCTTCCTTCTATAGTAGGCTGCTTAGAACAGAAGAATCGATTGCTTGTCATATTCTTCTCTGGCTGGGATCTCATATTCTGAGCGAGAGAAGAACTTCCTCCTTGCCTCCCTCCCACCTTCCCAATATAGACTATACAATAAATACACAAAAGTTCCACAATACTCACGCCTAGTACTTTGGACAAATCAAGACCCTAAATTGAAAAACAAATTGAACTTATTAGGCTTTCAGGTACCCTACATTACAGATGAGTCTTTGAAAGTAGATAACTGAAAACAGTCAGTCTTCAATAAAAATGTGTTCTCTTTTGAGGGGATGCCTGGTCCAAGTCCAGATCTTTCCCAAAAATCCTTGTGTATTTTCCCTTCCAGGACAATAGTATTTTGACACAAATTAAAAGAGGATGCCATGGAAATCAGTTTCCCAAAGCAAAAGGAAAGGAACAGAATCCAATCTGTGGTCACACAGTAAGACAATTTGAGACCCTGGACTGACTGGCCTTATGGGGGCACTGGGTCAGGAAGACATCTGAATCTCAGGAGGAAACTCACTTTGATCTTCAGAAAAGGCCTGGCTCTGGTTTGCATCACTAACTGTGTTATTGGTGGTGAGTGTGAAAGGAAGGGCCTTTTGGGTGGTTATGCCCACATTTCAGGAAGAGATAAGTTACTATGTCTTCCACGTTTCTCATTGCTGCTGTAGTTTTGGGGTTTTGTTTCATATGTTTCCTTTGCTTCACAGATTCTTGCTTTTAATATGGCTGTTAGCAATACTAAGGGACCTTTTCCAGGAAGGATATGTGAGATATGAACATTTTAATACAACTCAAATTACGTGGGCTTCAAGAGACAGAGCACTAGGAGAATTCAGATACTCCAATTATTCATGTGGCATTCACACCCCAATGTTCCCAAAAGCTTTACACCAACTGGAAACCCAAGACTTGTCATATGAAGTGACAATATACAGTACAGTAGATCTGCATGCCCCATGGGCGTCATGTTTCGGGGGTTTACGTACAAAGGCAAAACCATGCAAAGTGAGGAGAAATATGAAGGGATGTCAATCCAAGTCCAGTTACATATTACACTATCTTAGAGACACCTACAATAAGACATCCCAGCTTTTATTTACTTCATGTCAGCAATGAATGTAGGGAAGCAGCAAATGATAATCAAATGCTCTTCACAAATGCCTACCTTTTAAAAAGGGCAATCATATTAACTCTCTCTGTTCTTCCCTGGCTTGGATCATATTTTGAAAAAGAGAAGAACTAAATGGAAATAACAAGTTGAACTTCCTATGTTTTTGTGCTAAATTTTATAATTCTCTGCTTGGGTATCAAAAGTTGGCTGCCTGTAACAAATGGCAAACATTATAGCCCAATGAGTTCTTCCCTTGCTGGGATCATCCTCTGACCACCTCCTTCCTTCCCTTCCTGCTTTCCATTTTCACACTACATACAATATAATAATCATTCAAAGGTTTCACAATACTCACGCTCAATAGACCTTGCAAACCCTACAGTGAAAAACAAATAAAACTTGTTAGGCTTTCATGTTGTTTGCGCCCCTTATAATCTGCAACACTTGACAGAGCACAGTTGTTTATTCTGAAGAACCATCAGTACACAGTCCACTATGTAAAAGTGTCCTTTGAGAGAATATGTGGCCAAAGTCCAGTTTAAGGATACAGGGCACAGCAGATTATATCTAAAATATAATCGTTCAAAATTCCTGCCTTTGGAAAGGCAAGGCATTTTAGCTCTGTGAATTCTTCCCTGGCTGAGGTTATATTGTGGCAGAGAGTAACTTTTCCTTTCTTCCTCATGTCCACTTTCCCACTAAAAAGAAAACAAAAAAATCTCAATACTCACTGCCAAGGCTCCATTCGCATCAGCACGCTAAATTGAAAAGCAGATTGAACTGATTAGCAAATGGTATGGGAGATCCGGTCACAGATATGACACGTAACACATAGTTGGGTCAATACATATCAAGTACTAACAAGAATTCTTTCAAAGCGTTAATTCTATCAGGCAACAGCAAGCTATAACTCAGCATTGGAACACATTTTTAAAAGAAAAGCCTGACTAGCTTTTCAGATATCTTTTAAATAAAAAACTTTTTAAAGAAATTCCTGAAGTAAGTGCTATCTTTATTCTGTTATATTTTACTCCAAGAAGGCCCATTTATCCTAAATAGAACCCCATAAGGTGGAGATGTATGTACAATGTGTGTGTGTGTGTGTGTGTGTGTGTGTGTGTGTTATCCCATTGAGATCCCAAGAAGAAAGTTTGCAAGCAGCTCTTAGAAATATTAAATAAATACATTTTTGGACATTTATATATATATAATATAATAATTTTTAATTACTTTTTAAAATTTTAGAATTTGTAAATTAAATTGAAACTCTAAAGTAAGTACATCATATAACATATAATATTAAAAACCATGGCGTTCTGAAGAGATTGGTGTTTTTAGTTTTTATCTGAATTCTGGGTTGAGCTTTTCAGGTGTTTGTGTAGTCTGGCAAGGCCAAAAAATAATAGTGGAGTTGGAGCATACAAGGAAAATCTGAAAATATTTTCATGATATTGTTTGGAAGTTCAGCTATTCTGTTGAGAGCCAACTCCTGCTTGCAGAGCTTTCCTAAAAAGCCTCTCTTAAAAGCCCAGATTCTTCTTTTCAAGATAAAACTATTTTCTGAACAAAAGAGAAATCAGCTGCCCAAAACAAAGATATATAGATGGAGCCTAGGCTGCAGGGATTTATAAAGGCAATTTTAGAACCTGGATGGGCCTAGAATTGCATTTTGCAGGGGGAGGTTCAAACAAAACAGACCATATAGGTAATACACAAAGACTTCAAAATACTCACTTCCAGTGTCGAATGCACCTGAGGATCCTAAATTGAAAAGCAAATGGAATTACTTGGGCTTTTATGTACTCATAACACTATGTCAGGTAACACCTATACATAGGAAAATCATCTACTTTGAAGGGTTGTCAGCTATTTAAAAGTGCTCTCTATATGAAGGGAGATTAATCAAAGTCCAGATACATATGAAACACTGCTTGGGGAGATCTACAATGAGACGCCCCAGCTTTCATTTTCTTAATGGTAGCAATGAATGTAGGGGGGCAGCAAATGCTTTGACAAATGCCTAGCTTTAAGAAAGGGCAATCATATTAGCTCTGTTTGTTCTTCCCTGACTTGGATTCTATTTGGGGGGGGGGACCTACTCTTTTCTTCCCCGCCTTCCTCCCACTTTCCCATTATGGACTACGTAGACAAAACAATGGTTCACAATTCAAACATTCACTTTCTCAACAGCACCCTAAATGGAAATAAATGGAAAGTTCTCACTACAAACCATAGAATAACCATAGAAAGCTTTCACAATACTCACATTCACCATTTGATTCAAAACCTACAGTGAAAAGCAAATTGAACATATTAGGCTTTCATGTTCTTTGCACGACATATATTTTGCAATACTTGAGAGAGGACAATTGCTTATTCTGAAGAACCATCAGCACACAGTCCACTGTGTAAAAGTGTCCTCTGTTTGAGAGAATGTTTAGCCAAAAGTCCAGGAATTTAGCCCATTTCCTTCCTTGAATCATTCCATACCTTCTGGAAAAGAGGGGTGGCAACTAATATTAGTTGCCAGCCAAATGGCAAACATTATCGCCTAATGAGTTCTTCCATGATTTGGGTCATCCACTGAGTCACAGAAGAGTTCCTCCTTCCTTCTCTCTCTTCCTCCCATTTTACTGCAACAAACTGTATCGTAAACACAATAAGCTTTCGCAATACTCACTTGCAGTTTCTCTGGCAGAGCAAGGCTCTAAATAGAAAAGCAAATTCAATTTATTAGATATTAGTGAGCCAACAGTAGATATTAGTGAGCCAACATGAGCCAACAGTGTGACACGGCAGCTAAAAAAGCCAATGCAATTCTGGGCTGCATCAATAGGAGTATAGCATCTAGATCAAGGGAAGTAATAGTGCCACTGTATTCTGCTCTGGTCAGACCTCACCTGGAGTACTGTGTCCAGTTCTGGGCACCACAGTTCAAGAAGGACACTGACAAACTGGAACGTGTCCAGAGGAGGGCAACCAAAATGGTCAAAGGCCTGGAAACGATGCCTTATGAGGAACGGCTAAAGGAGCTGGGCATGTTTAGCCTGGAGAAGAGGAGGTTAAGGGGTGATATGATAGCCATGTTCAAATATATAAAAGGATGTCACATAGAGGAGGGAGAAAGGTTGTTTTCTGCTGCTCCAGAGAAGCGGACACTGAGCAATGGTTCCAAACTACAAGAAAAAAGATTCCACCTAAACATTAGGAAGAACTTCCTGACAGTGAGAGCTGTTTGACAGTGGAATTTGCTGCCAAGGAGTGTGGTGGAGTCTCCTTTTTTGGAGGTCTTTAAGCAGAGGCTTGACGACCATATGTCAGGAGTACTCTGATGGCGTTTCCTGCTTGGCAGGGGGTTGGACTCGATGGCCCTTGTGGTCTCTTCCAACTCTATGATTCTATGATTCTATGATTCTAGTGTCTGGCCAAAGTTCAGTATTTAAGAATACAGAAATGTAAAAAATGAAACCTGCAGGGGGCAGCAGATTATATCTGAATGCCTAAAAGAATTCATTGCTTTAGGAAAGGGCAGGCATTTTAGCTCTGTGAATTCTTCCCAGCATGAGGTTATATATTGTAACAGAGAATAACTATTCCTCTCCCCACCTCCCAACTCCCTTCCACTTTCCCACTACAAATCATATATTAAACCCACTCAAGAATCACAATACATTCATGGCTGCATTCACATCAAGATCCTAAACTGAAAAGCAAATCGAACTCATTAGCCAACGGAAACTGATTCAGTCTCATGTGTTGCACAGCTGCCTTCATTTTAGCCAATTTCCTTTTGTGAAATTTTCTTTATCTTCCCAAAAGGAGGGTCCCTCTCTAACAGTCAGGCTGATATATTTGGCGTGGAATTCAGTCTCCTATTCATTAAGGTTAGAAGAGCAGATAAAGAAGAGTAGACTGTCCAACTTGAAAAGACAAAGTCATAGTGGAGATGGGGCATACATGGAAAATGTGGAAATAATTTTATGAACTTGCTTCGAAGTTCTGCTATACTAGTTGCCAGCCTCCTCCTGCTTGCAGACATTTCCTAAAAGCCTTTATATTAAAAAAAACAAAAACCCAAGATTCTTATTTCCAGTAGAACAATTTTCTGAATAGAAGATGATGCAAGGAGATCCACTGCCTAAGACAAAGATATAGAGACTGAGCCCAGGCTGCGAGAGTGCAGAACTAAGGCAGTTTTAGACCCTGGATGGGTCTGGCAAACAATATTAGTTGCCAGCCAAATGGCAAGCCTTACAGCCTAACGAGTTCTTCCAAGAAGTGTGCATGCACACGAAAGCTCATACCTAGAACAACTTAGTTGGTCTTTAAGGTGCTACTGGAAGGAATTTTTTTTATTTTGTTTTGACTATGGCAGACCAACACGGCTACCTATCTGTAACAAGTTCTTGCATGCCTTGGATCATCCTCTGAGTCACAGAAGAGTTCCTCCTTCCTTCCCTTTCTTTCTCCCATTTTACTACTACAAACCATATAGCAATCACACAAAGGTTTCACAATACTCACTTGCAATGTCTTTTGCAAATCAAGGTTCTAAATAGAAAAGGAAATTGAATTTATTAGACATTCATGTCTGGCCAAGGTCCAGGATTTAATGAAACAGAAGTGTAAAAAAGAGACCTACAAGGGGCAGCAGATTATATCTAAATGCCTAAAAAAATTAATTCCTGGCTTTGGAAATGGCAAGCATTTTAGCTCTGTGAATTCTTCCCTAGATGAAGTTATATATTGTGACAGAGAATAACTTTTCCTTTCCTCCCCATCTCCTTTCCACTTTCCTGCTATAAATCATATAGGAAATCCACTCAAGAATCACAACACATTCATGGCTGCATTCACATCAAGACCCTAAACTGAAAAGCAAATCGAACTGATTAGCAAATGGTATGGTGGGAGATCCAGTCCCAGGTTTGCCACCTAACACAGAGTTTCATCCTCAAGCAGGAATTCTACCATTTCTTGTGGCAGAGATCAGAATATAAAGGCAAACCAACGGAAGCTGATTCAGTCTCACGTGTTGTGCAGTTGCCTTCATTTTTGCCAATTTCCTTTCTTGAATTCTTCCATACCTTCTCGAAAGGAGGCTCCCTCTCTAACAGCCAGGCTGATATATTTGGTATGGAGTTCACTCTCCTACTCATTAAAGTTAGAAGAGCAGATAAAGGAGAGCAGACTGTCCAACTTGCAAAGTCAAAGTAACAGTGGAAATATTTGTATGACCTTTCTTGGAAATTCCGCCTTCCTTCCCTCCCTTCCTCTCATATTACTACTAGGGACCATACAGTAATCACACAAAGGTTTCACAATACTCACGTTCACCGTTTCTCCAAGTTTCTAAATAAAAAAGCAAATTGAATTTATTAGACAAGTTAATTGGACAGCTTATAATTTGTGCTATTTTACAGAGGACATTTGGCTTTTCTGAGGAGCCACGAGTACACAGAACTCTATGTAAAGGTATCCTGGCCAAAGTCCTGTTTAAGGATACAGAAATTGGAGAAGGGAGGCTTGCAGGGGCCTCCTGTTTTGTTTCTCTTTCTAGTTCTTGCCCATATTGAGGATCATATCATAGCATGAAAGGATGCTATATGAATATTTGATATTTCAAAGCCTACAGTGGAAAATGGCATGGTGGGAGATATAGACACTGAAATGGCGCATAGCACATAGTTTCATCCTCAGGCAGGGATTCCCTCTTTTCCTGAAGGAAAGATCAGAATAAATAAGCAAACGGATCTAAAGACAGTCTCACATGTCTTCATTTTAGCCAATCTCCTTTCCTGGGTAATTCCATACCTTCCTGAAAGGAAGGTCCCTCTCAAGTAACCAGGCTGATAGATTTGGTGTGGACTTCACTCTCCTTTTCCATTAAGGCTAGAAAAGCAGATGAAGGAAAGTTGAGTGTCCAATGGGCAAAGACAAAGTATTAGTGGAGATGGGGCATAACATGGAAAATTTGAAAGTGCTTTCATGAAACTGCCTGGAGGTTCAGCTATACTAGTTACCAGCTAGGTCCTGCTTACAGACCTTTCCTTTAAAAAACACCTTTATTAAAAACCCACAATGCTTATTTCCAGTACAACAATTTTTGGAAGAGAAGAGGATGCCTTTGCCCTAGGCAGTCAGCTGCCCCCAAAAGGATATGAAATTAGAGCCCAGGATGTGGGGGTTCAATAAAGCAATTTAAATTCCTGGGTGGGCCTAAAATTAAATTTATTAGCTAGTCTTTACTCAACAGCTCAATCATTCATCACTGAAGTGCCTGAAATAGGAGACTTCAGCATTCAAAAGGCAGAATTTTACCATATTTTCATAAACTGCCTAACAAGATCCAAAGAGATACCAGAACCTCTAAGAAAAATGTGATCAAGCTTGTTGCTTTTGCACCAAACTTTTCAATATATTCTTTCTGGAAATATAGACTGAATCTAACACACACAAGGATCGAACAGTACTATGAAGAGAAGAGAGAACTCAACCAAACAAAGGTTCCTTCTGTAGCAAACTGATTAGAACTGGAGAACAGATTGTCATATACTTGCCTGGCTGGGATCATACTTTTCTGGGAGGCAGAAAAGTACTCGCTCCCTCCCTCCCTCCCAGTTTCCCACTCCAGAGCATACAATAAATAAACAAAAGTTCCACAATACTCACATCCACTAAACCAGACACACCAAGACTCTAAATTGAACAACAAAATGAACTGATTAGCAAATGGCATCGTGGGAGAACAGATTGTTCGTCATTTTCTTCCCTGGGAGTGGTATCATATTTTGAGGCAGAAAAGCCCTCCCTCCCAGTTTCCCACTCCAGATCATACAATAAGTACAAAAAGTGCCATAATACTCATGTCCACTACATCAGACAAACCAAGATTCTAAATTGAACAACAAATTGAACTGATTAGCAAACTGCATGATGGGAGCTCCAGCCACAAGTATATAACGTAACACAGTTTTATCTTCAGGCAGGGATTCTCCCACTTCATGGGGGAAAATGAGAATTTACAGGCAAACTAGGGTTAGAAGAGCAGATAAAGAAGAGCAGACCATCCAACGTGCAAAGACAAAGTAATGATGAGGCTAAGTTTTATAATTCCTTGGTTTGGAATTCAAACTTCCTTGAGTAATAATGACTGGCTTTCACAAATGGAAAACATTATAGCGTAGTGAATTTCCCCCCCAGTGGGATCATCCTATGAGCAACAGAAGACCTTCTCCCTCCCACTACAAATCTTAGGGTATGAAGATTTCTCAATACTCACGCTAGTTGCTCCACCCAGAAGCTAAATTGAAAAGGAAATTCAACTTGTTAGTCTGTCATGTTCTCTTAACTGCTTAACATGTGGAAATGTCATGTAACACATATTTAGGTCCTAAGGCAAGGATTCCCCTATTCATCAAGGAAACATAAGAAGAGAAAGCAGAAGCGATCTGAACTGATTCAGTCTCATGTGCATCACAGCTGGAAATAGTGGAGGTGGGGCATAAAGCAGAAAATCTGAAAACCATTTTTAGAAAAATCATTCGGGTTTTCATTTGGGTATACTATTTGCTAGCCAGATCCTGCTCCCATATGTTTCCTAAGAAACCTTCTGGATTTTCACTTCCACTACAACAATGTTCTGAACAGAAGGAAAAGTGGATGCCAAGAAGATCAGCTCCCCCAAGCAAATACAGAGAGAAAGAGTTCAGGCCCTGTACTGAGTGGTCTTATTTGGGGTGGAGCACACAGGAAGACACATGAATATCCATCACCAACTGTGGTGTGCTTGGTGAGCATGGGTGATAGGGTCTTCTTGGTGGCTGTGCTCAGGTTATGGAACTCAGCCATGGAAGAGTTCCATCTCTTGGGCATCAGCTAAACACAACAAAATTTAAGTGTACATTTCGCTACTAGATAAGTGATATTTCTCCCATGTCTGTCATTGCTGGCAGTTTGCATGGGTGTTGCTTCGTATGCTTTCTTGGTTTCAATGACTACTCTCCTTACATTACTTCTTAGCCATCCTGAGGCACCTATTTTAGGATGGATCCCAAGTGCTTCAGTTAGATGTGGTTCACAGTTGCCATCAGACAGGGGATGGCCAAATAGGTCCCTTCTGGTTTCTCTCAGATCCTCATTTTCCCAAAGGAGAGGATACCAGACAAACCAACTCACAGGGACAAAAGGATAGCAGAGGGACATAACGTTTGAAAAGTCTCATTCAGGAAATAACTAGAATTTTTTTCTAGCCTCCATTCAAAATATTGATTTTCATTTCCAGTATAAAAAAATCCCAAAGAGAAGGACAGGCTCCCAATGCCCCTTAATCCCCCCCCCCCAATAACAGTATAATGACTGAGCCCAGAATAAATTCTATTGATTCAGGGGCTTTTTGTGTTAGTTTCAGATTTCCAGAATCAATCAGGAAACTACAACACAACTAAATGTTAATAAATAAATAAATAAAAATTTCAATTGAAAAGTCACAATAAATACTGGATACTTACTGGAGATCTCTTCTTCCTCTGTTGTTAGTTTACAAAGGGAAACAATAGTGGTTTTTTTAGTTTTTTGCTTTTTTGTTTTTCATATATTTTGTCATCAAATATATTCCAAGAAAATACAGAAAAGATCAAATTGTTATTTATTTCTATTCACATCCCGTTACTAAGTATATTACAGGAGAAACACATTATATTTGCTTCTGTTTCTGCTCAATCTCTATATCACAGTGGTACCTCTGGTTAAGAACTTAATTTGTTCTGGAGGTCCGTTCTTAACCTGAAACTGTTTTTAACCTGAAGCACCACTTTATCTAATGGGGCCTCCCGCTGCCGCTGCACAATTTCTGTTCTCATCCTGAAGCAAAGTTCTTAACCCGAGGTACGATTTCTGGGTTAGCGCAGTCTGTAAACTGAAGCGTCTGTAAACTGAAGCGTCTGTAACCCGAGGTACCACTGTACATTCAACTGTCAACATAACATGAGGGTAATGTTCTAGGGACAACTCATAAAGCTAAAATCGTGTATAATCAAAACACATTCTCCCTGCACCTCCAAACACTCTCCCAAGGTGGGGTTGCCAAAGTCCCCCCCCCCCAAAAAAAACCCCTCCACTCCTTATTTATTTACTTTTTGCCAAGTGAGTAAAGCTGAATGGTGCCGCATTCCTAGATGGCAGAGGCTTCACTGGGGGAAGGAACTCAACCTTCAGAGCTTTTCCTGCTGGACCGTGGGGCCATAAGCCCCCATGGCCTATCAGGAACCAAATCCTAGCCTGCACCCTGCTTTGGCAACTGCAGTTCCTGGAGGTAGCAGTATCTGCTAACATTATACTGAAAAAGTCTCATTTTTATCCATAATACAGACAGTTATCAATCTATCAAAAATATGTATCAAATAGCATATCACTTCAATCATTTGTCTCTGAAACACCAAGATTAAGAGCAAGGAAGCGGTCCCTGTTTTTTGGGGGGGGGGGTTAGCTTTTCAAATCTCCCTAAAGTTAATGGATGTCGAAGAAAAGTAATACAATACTTACAGAAAGTCCAGGCAGGCCCTAAAATAGAAAACAGTGTGTTTTGTGAAAACATCATTTGAGACAAAATAAGCAAATCTGGGCATGCTTCCCAACACTACTATACAGATCTCCAGATTTAAGGGAAACAAAGTTCCTGAGAGCACATATGAATAGTTGAGCACAGTTAAATCACAACAGCCACTTCTGTGGGACACTGTTATGAACTAAGGGATACTTCTCGACTTCATGATCACAATTAATATACCACATTTTTTCGTCTATAAGACACCGCCTATCTTGGGGGCCTCAAAATTTAGAAAATAGGTGGAGACTGAGCTTTTGGGAAGGATTATTTGGGGGGGGGATGCCAAAAATTGTTCACCCAACAGAATGCAGCACACAACCCCTTGCATTGCTTACAATCTCCGCTTACAATCTCGGGCTCGCGCCAAAAAACATTCGCCCGTCCCCCCTTGGCACTACCCATGTATAAGACAACCCTAAATTTTGAACCTCATTTTTGGGTCAAAAAAGTTTGTCTTATACATGGAAAAATATGGTATAACATGTTTGATTACTAAAAGCAGTTGCAAAGATTAGGGCCCTGAACCAAATTTTCATACTTCTAAAAGGAAGAGCCAAGCTGTGGTGTTTTTCTATTCTTGTTAAAAAGGAAAAAGAAACTTTTTGGATATCGCTAAGGCTAAATAAGACTAAAGGTAAGTAATGTCTAATACTCACAGGCACTGGCAGGCTATTCTAAAATAGAAAGCAAGAATCCATTTTAACATAATCAATATAACATAATCAGTGTAATTAATAAATAAACACACACAAAAACACACATCCCCCTTCTTTTAGTAAAAGTACCTAGTGGCCATACAGTGTTATCAAAAAATATACAAAATAAAATAAAATGCACAATGAAAACATAAAACCAGTTTCTAAATATGCAGCATAAGGGCTCAGTTCCTCAGAGGTTAATGTAAATGGGAACAGTAGGCAATCACTCTGCAAAGCAAGGTGTTTCCTCAGTAGATATTCACAGTATCCTCATCGGACTGTAATCAGGCCAGCATAGTTCAGGCAGAACCCTGCTATGAACAAAGGGATACTTCTCGACTGCATGATCACAATTAATATACCACATTTTTCTGTCTATAAGACGCCCCTATTTTGGGGGCCTCAATATATAGAATATAGGGGGAGATTGAGCTTTTGGGAAGGATTATTTGGGGGGGATGCCAAAAATTGTTCACCCGACAGAATGCAGCACACAACCCCTTGCATTGCTTACAATCTCCGCTTACAATCTCGGGCTCACGCCAAAAGACATTCGCCCGTCCCCCCTTGGCACTACCCATGTATAAGACAACCCTAAATTTTGAACCTCATTTTTGGGTCAAAAAAGTTTGTCTTATACATGGAAAAATATGGTATAACATGTTTGATTACTAAAAGCAGTTGCAAAGATTAGGGCCCTGAACCAAATTTTCATACTTCTAAAAGGAAGAGCCAAGCTGTGGTGTTTTTCTATTCTCGTTAAAAGGGAAAAAGAAACTTTTTGGATATCGCTAAGGCTAAATAAGACTAAAGGTAAGTAATGTCTAATACTCACAACCACTGGCAGGCCATTCTAAAATAGAAAGCAAGAATCCATTTTAACATAATCAATATAACATAATCAGTATAAGTAATAAATAAACACACACAAAAACACACATCCCCCTTCTTTTAGTAAAAGTACCTAGTGTGGCATACAGTGTTATCATAAAAATATAAAAAATATAATAAAATGCACAATGAAAACATAAAACCAGTTTCTAAATATGCAGCATAAGGGCTCAGTTCCTCAGAGGTTAATGTAAATGGGAACAGTAGGCAATCACTCTGCAAAGCAAGGTGTTTCCTCAGTAGATAATCACAGTATCCTAATTGAACTGTAATCAGGCCAGCATAGTTCAGGCAGAACCCTGCATAGGAGTGCTTGCATAGTTCTTTCAGGCAATAGCCACATACCCTCCAACATTTCTTCAATGAAAATAAGGATGTCTCATTCCATAATGATCATTTTACTATTTATACCCCACACATTGTACTGGGTGGCCCAGCCATTCTGGGTGGCTTCCAACATATATTAAAAACATGAAACATAAAGAAAAAATCCCTCTACAGGATTGCCTTCAGACGGCACAGGGGTCGGATGTCTCCACACCCTCCAACAATGATACAATGAATGTAGGGATGTCCTAAAGAAAAGTGGGACATTCCGGGATAAAATCAGAAACCCGTATGGCTTCTCTAAATCAGGGACGTCCCTGGAAAATCGTTACACTTGGGGGGGGTCTGTAGCCATAACATAGAAAATACAGTACTGGATCACATCTACACCATATATTTAAAAGACATTCAAGTGCTTTTAAAGCACAGGTCTTAATGAGCTTCTAAAGCACATGGATAATCATTGCCCAAAGGTTAGTAATATAGAGAACTTATAAGTACTTCAGCTGGGAGGTTCTAAAACACAAAACAGCAAGTTATGTGAAAACATCATTTGGGACATAAAGAAGCAAAACTGGGCAAACCTCCCAACACTAATATATCTATGGCTCTCCAGAATGAAGGGGAACATAGCTCCTGAGAGCATTTGTAAGCCCAGTCACCTTTTTATATATTGGACATCATCAGAAGTCACAAAAGCTTCTTTAAGTCTGTCTTTGATATCATGTACAGAAATGGTAACCTATGAGGTATATGGGGAAGTGTGCTATTTAAGACTAAAGGAATGTATTTAGAATTAGGGTTGCCATATCTTAAAGAGCAAAAAAAAGAGGACAGTCCAAGCCGGGGAAAGAGGTGCAGGTGTGGGGGGCGGCGACCACTGTGCCACTACACCTCTTTCTGATCTCCCTAAAGTTAATGAATGTCCAAGAAAAGTAATTCAATACAATTACAGAAAGTCCAGGCACGCCCTAAAATAGAAACCAGTGTGTTTTGTGAAAACATTGTTTTGTAAAAACAGGTTGTGCACAACATATGAATAGTTGTGCACAATTAAAGCTTAAAGGTTTAGCCACTTTTCTCTTTCCATCGGCATGAATTTACTATTTAACTCATCAACATAATAAGACACCGCTGGGGAACACTTCAATGAAATGAGCTGCAAAATCTTGCAGTAAAGACAAGCCCCCCTGCCCCAACAAAGGATTAAGGCTTTACATAGAGGATTTCTAGTACTTACACCTCCAAGAAGGTTCTAAAAAGATAAAGAAAGCAATTATTCCATCATGTTTTCTGAACACAAGAATGATAAATATAGCAAACATTTTGATTATTTCTCACTGGTAAAGGTGGACCCCCACAGTGTGTATCTGAAGAAGTGTGCATGCACACGAAAGCTCATACCAAGAACTGACTTAGTTGGTCTTTAAGGTGCTACTGGAAGGAATTTGTTTTGTTTTGACTATGGCAGACCAACACGGCTACCTATCTGTAACCCCACAGGAAGGTCACTGTTGTTTCTCTCTCCTACAGTTCACCCATATCCTCTCAGTCTGCTTTCCATGCTTCAGGTCATGGATTTCTTCAGAAGTGTACACATCCTTTACATATAATGCTACTCCTTCTCCATTCCTGTTTGGTCTATTCCTTTTAAACTGTATATACCACTCAGTTCCTACATTCCAGTCATGAGCCTTATCCTGCCAGGGTCCAGTACTGCCTGCTAGGTCACTTTTGCCAAGCTGAATTAAAATAAATTTTTAGACAATCAACATCTCTTTTAAGCAATGTTTCCTTAGTTTTAATGCCCTTTAATATATTTGTGGGAGTATAGAAAATCAGGCACACTTCTGGCATAAGCATCTCTTTCCCAGAAGTATTTGGTTACTTTGTGTAGTGAATGGCCAAAGTAGGGAAAATGGATCATTAAGGCATTACATAGGGGATTTCCAATACTCACAGTTCCGCCAGTAAGTCCCTCAGTAAGGCCCTAAAGAAGATAAAGAAATAAGTTAGTCCATGTTTTATGAAAATGATAAATATAGTGAACATTTTGATGATTTCACACTGGCAAATGTGGACTTGCTGCCTGTTCTATAAAGGTCTCACTTATGTCAAATTTCCACAATAGAAGGCATCATTGACTGGATATCCTACTGGGAGCATCTGGGGTGAGCTATGAGATTGAAGCCAGCTTCTCGCTCCACTAGGATGCTTTCCCTTACTGACATGGTGGTGCCCAGTGTCAGTCCTGTTCCTGCCACTGTGCAGGTTCAGGTAGTCTGGAACCAATGCCTAAGCAACAACTCACATGATGTAATCAATAAAGTTGTGGCCAAAATTAATGCCAAAAAACCTTAAACTAAATTCTGTGTCAATTGTGACATTATTTTGGGGGTGGTTTTGGGGGTCTTCACAGGCAATTAAATCACAACAGCTACTTCTGTGGGACAGCTCTAGGAAATAAGAGACACTATCTGACTGTACAACCCTAATTAAAATATAAAATATTACTGTATATATTTGCTTTTTTAAACTTAGTTGCAAAGATTAGGGCCCTGAACCAAATTTTCATACTTCTAAAAGGAAGAGCCAAGCTGTGGTGTTTTTCTCTTCTAGTTAAAAAGGAAAAAGAAACTTTTTGGATATCGCTAAGGCTAAATAAGACTAAAGGTAAGTAATGTCTAATACTCACAGACACAGGCAGGCCATTCTAAAATAGAAAGCAAGAATCCATTTTAACATAATCAATATAACATAATCAGTATAATTAATAAATAAACACACACAAAAACACACATCCCCCTTCTTTTAGTAAAAGTATCTAGTGTGGCATACAGTGTTATCATAAAAATATAAAAAATATAATAAAATGCACAATGAAAACATAAAACCAGTTTCTAAATATGCAGCATAAGGGCTCAGTTCCTCAGAGGTTAATGTAAATGGGAACAGTAGGCAATCACTCTGCAAAGCAAGGTGTTTCCTCAGTAGATAATCACAGTATCCTAATTGAACTGTAATCAGGCCAGCATAGTTCAGGCAGAACCCTGCATAGGAGTGCTTGCATAGTTCTTTCAGGCAATAGCCACATACCCTCCAACATTTCTTCAATGAAAATAAGGATGTCTCATTCCATAATGATCATTTTACTATTTATACCCCACACATTGTACTGGGTGGCCCAGCCATTCTGGGTGGCTTCCAACATATATTAAAAACATGAAACATAAAGAAAAAATCCCTCTACAGGATTGCCTTCAGACGGCACAGGGGTCGGATGTCTCCACACCCTCCAACAATGATACAATGAATGTAGGGATGTCCTAAAGAAAAGTGGGACATTCCAGGATAAAATCAGAAACCCGTATGGCTTCTCTAAATCAGGGACGTCCCTGGAAAATCGTTACACTTGGGGGGGGGGTCTGTAGCCATAACATAGAAAATACAGTACTGGATCACATCTACACCATATATTTAAAAGACATTCAAGTGCTTTTAAAGCACAGGTCTTAATGAGCTTCTAAAGCACATGGATAATCATTGCCCAAAGGTTAGTAATATAGAGAACTTATAAGTACTTCAGCTGGGAGGTTCTAAAACACAAAACAGTAAGTTATGTGAAAACATCATTCGGGACATAAAGAAGCAAAACTGGGCAAACCTCCCAACACTAATATATCTATGGCTCTCCAGAATGAAGGGGAACATAGCTCCTGAGAGCATTTGTAAGCCCAGTCACCTTTTTATATATTGGACATCATCAGAAGTCACAAAAGCTTCTTTAAGTCTCTCTTTGATATCATGTACAGAAATGGTAACCTATGAGGTATATGGGGAAGTGTGCTATTTAAGACTAAAGGAATGTATTTAGAATTAGGGTTGCCATATCTTAAAGAGCAAAAAAAAGAGGACAGTCCAAGCCGGGGAAAGAGGTGCAGGTGTGGGGGGCGGCGACCACTGTGCCACTACACCTCTTTCTGATCTCCCTAAAGTTAATGAATGTCCAAGAAAAGTAATTCAATACAATTACAGAAAGTCCAGGCACGCCCTAAAATAGAAACCAGTGTGTTTTGTGAAAACATTGTTTTGTAAAAACAGGTTGTGTACAACATATGAATAGTTGTGCACAATTAAAGCTTAAAGGTTTAGCCACTTTTCTCTTTCCATCGGCATGAATTTACTATTTAACTCATCAACATAATAAGACACCGCTGGGGAACACTTCAATGAAATGAGCTGCAAAATCTTGCAGTAAAGACAAGCCCCCCTGCCCCAACAAAGGATTAAGGCTTTACATAGAGGATTTCTAGTACTTACACCTCCAAGAAGGTTCTAAAAAAGATAAAGAAAGCAATTATTCCATCATGTTTTCTGAACACAAGAATGATAAATATAGCAAACATTTTTATTATTTCTCACTGGTAAAGGTGGACCCCCCAGGAAGGTCACTGTTGTTTCCATGCTTCAGGTCATGGATTTCTTCAGAAGCAGTGGTGTAGCGTGGGTTGTCAGCACCCGGGGCAAGGCAAGTAATTTGCGCCCCTTAACCCGTGGATTTGCGCCCCCTAACCTGTGGATTTGCGCCCCCTAACCCGTGGATTTGCCCTAACCCCAGATGTTGTGCCCGGTGTGGCCGGCCCCCCCTGCCCCCCCACGCTATGCCACTGTTCAGAAGTGTACACATCCTTTACATATAATGCTACTCCTTCTCCATTCCTGTTTGGTCTATTCCTTTTAAACTATATATATACCACTCAGTTCCTACATTCCAGTCATGAGCCTTATCCTGCCAGGGTCCAGTACTGCCTGCTAGGTCACTTTTGCCAAGCTGAATTAAAAGCTGTAATTGGTCTTGCTTGTTTCCCATGCTCTGTTAATTTGGGTAAAGACAACTGTCTTATCAAAATATCTTAGTGAGAACGTGGAAGTTCATCTGGACATAATACAATCATATTCAAAGCTCTCCAGCATTACAGAGAACAATGTCTCTGATACAACTTAAGAATAGTTGAACACATCAGAGTCAGTCTGGAGTGGCTAGATTTGTACTACGCATATTGCAATTAAATACCCTTGCCTTCAATGGAGCCCTGGTATAGCTCTGTGGATCTCTTCAGTCACGTGCAAAACACATCTAGGAACTGAGAGACACTTCTTAACTAGGCGACCAAATATAACACACATAATAGTTTTTCATTTTTATGCAAAGTAATAGGTCTTTACTCTCTATTTGACATAAGTCTCATCAACATTGAATCTCTTCACAATTTAGACAGCATCATTGCCTGGACTTCCAACTCTTCAAATGGTGGCCTGTTGCTGGAAAGACAACTACAGAAGTCCCAGATGATGCAGTCTGTTATTCTTTGTGGCCCTGTTGATATTTCATCTGGTGTAAAGCTAAGCATCACTGTAACTGCATGCAAAACTTTGAAGCCAATGTCAAACTTCCGTCTGTGACCATACAGCCAGATTGTATCTGACATATTCAGACTCTCTTTAAAAACAACAAGAAGTCTGATCATGGTTTGCAGAGAATGGCTATGCCCTTCCTCCTCTGTTGACCCCCGGTGACAATTAATAATGTTCCAATTAAAAGTAACTTGCAATACTCACGTCTAGTAAACCGCCATCCTGAAATAAAAAGGAGGAAATCAATTTTTAGACATCAACATCTCTTTTAAGCAATGTTTCTTTAGTTTTAACGCCCTTTAATATCTTTGTGGGAGTATACAAAATCAGGCACACTTCTGGCATAAACATCTCTTTCCCAGAAATATTTGGGTTGTTTGTGCAGTGAATGGCCATAACAGGGAAAACGCAGCATTGGCATTCATAACCTACATGAGGTATCTTCAACCTTTTCTAGACCCAGGACTCACTAACTAGGTGATCAAATATAAGATACCTAACAGGTTTTTGTTTTTGTTTAGATTTTGTATGATATTATATACCTTCACATAATACTTTGGTTTACGTATTTGTTTTTCCAAATTATAAGGGCCATGTCATGCAGCCAGTATGCCTTAACCACTTCAATCACACAGCAGTATTGTGGCACAAATCTCATCAGCCAATACTGAGGGACACTTCAATGAACTAATCTGCAAAATCTTGCCCAAAACACAAGCCTCTCCCTGAGTGAAGGATGTTGTGGATCATTAAGGCATTACATAGAGGATTTCCAATACTCACATTTCCACCAAGAACGCCCTAAAGATGATAAAGAAATATGTTAGTCAATCGTATTATAGGAACATGATAAATATAGTGAACATTTTGATGATTTCACACTGACAAATGTGGACTTGCTGCCTGTTCTAAATAGGTCTCGCTTATGTCAAATTTCTTCAATAGAAGGCATCATTGATCTTTCCCCTCTTAGGATGCTAGTCCAGGGCCACCTACTCCTTATGTTTAAAACCACAGGCACATTTCATCTATCTTTGTGTGTTTGTGGGGGGGGGGGTGTTTTATCTGCCTTCAAGGATTGTTGCCATGGTACTGCTATGAGTATGCAAGGAGAAAGTAGGCTGTATACAAGGTCCTTTATCTGCTGTAAACCTGGGCATCACTGTAACAACATGCAGAACTTTGAAGCCTGATAGACCTACCAAATAACTCCTAGAGCTGTTGAATTTCGTTGGACCTGATGACAGAGCTTTGCAGCCAAGGAGTCTTGATGTTTCATTGGAACAGCATTTCTCAAAGCAACTTTGCAACTTCTACCATTGGGACTGCTTTCCATTTTGCAGCCATTGCTACTCACCCTTCACCAGTAATGATGCTGCTCCAGGACAAACTACTCCTTATGTTAAAGCCACAATAACATTTAATTTCTCTCACTCTTTCTGTTTCTCTGTGTTAAATATCTTGAAAGGTTGGAGGTATTTCCCTCTCTAATTAAAAGTAATATAAAATACTCACACTAGTAAACCACTACTATGAGATAGAAAGGAGAAAGGAGTACGCAGAACTTTGAAGCCAATGTCAGACTTCCACCTGTGACCATACAGCCAGATTGTATCTGACATATCATTCAAACTGTCTTTAAAAACAACAAGAAGTCTGATCATGGTTTGCAGAGAATGGCTATGCCCTTCCGCCTCTGTTGACTCCCAGCGACAATTAATAATGTTCCAATTAAAAGTAACTTGCAATACTCACGCCTAGTAAACCGCCATTCTGAAATAAAAAGGAGGAAATCAATTTTTAGACAATCAACATCTCCTTTAAGCAATGTTTCTTTAGTTTTAACGCCCTTTAATATCTTTGTGGGAGTATAGAAAATCAGGCACACTTCTGGCATAAGCATCTCTTTCCCAGAAATATTTGGGTTGTTTGTGCAGTGATTGGCCATAACAGGGAAAATGCAGCATTGGCATTCATAACCTACATCAGGTATCTTCAACCTTTTTTAGATCCAGGACTCACTAACTAGGTGATCAAAAATAAGATACCTAACAGGTTTTTGTTTTTGTTTTGATTTTGTATGATATTATATACCTTCACATAATACTTTGGTTTACGTATTTGTTCTGCAAATTATAAGGGCCATGCCATGCAGCCAGTATGCCTTAACCATTTCAATCACACAGCAGTAATGTGGCACAAATCTCATCAGCCAATATTGAGGGACACTTCAATGAACTAATCTGCAAAATCTTGCCCAAAACACAAGCCTCTCCCTGAGTGAAAGATGTTGTGGATCATTAAGGTATTACATAGAGGATTTCCAATACTCACAGTTCCACCAGTAAGTCCCTCAGTAAGGCCCTAAAGAAGATAAAGAAATAAGTTAGTCCATGTTTTATGAAAATGATAAATATAGTGAACATTTTGATGATTTCACACAGAAAAATGTGGACTTGCTGCCTGTTCTAAATAGATCTCGCTTATGTCAAATTTCTTCAATAGAAGGCATCATTGACTGGACGTCCTACTGAACTGGCAATGTCTACAGTTTTGACTGGTTTGAATTTTGCAGCCATTGGTATTGATCTTTCCCCTCTTAGCATGCTAGTCCAGGGCCACCTACTCCTTACGTTTAAAGCCACAGGCACATTTCATCTATCTTTGTGTGTGTGTTTTTTTTGGGGGGGGGTGTTTTATCTGCCTTCAAGGATTGTTGCCATGCTACTGCTATGAGTATGCAAGGAGAAAGTAGGCTGTATACAAGGTCCTTTATCTGCTGTAAACCTGGGCATCACTGTAACAGCATGCAGAACTTTGAAGCCTGATAGACCTACCAAATAATTCCTAGAGCTGTTGAATTTCGTTGGACCTGATGACAGAGCTTTGCAGCCAAGGAGTCTTGATGTTTCATTGGAACAGCATTTATCAAAGCAACTTTGCAACTTCTACCATTGGGACTGCTTTCCATTTTGCAGCCATTGCTACTCACCTTTCACCAGTAATGATGCTGCTCCAGGACAAACTACTCCTTATGTTAAAGCCACAATAACATTTAATTTCTCTCACTCTTTCTGTTTCTCTTTCACCAGTAATGATGCTGCTCCAGGACAAACTACTCCTTATGTTAAAGCCACAATAACATTTAATTTCTCTCACTCTTTCTGTTTCTCTTTCACCAGTAATGATGCTGCTCCAGGACAAACTACTCCTTATGTTAAAGCCACAATAACATTTAATTTCTCTCACTCTTTCTGTTTCTCTGTGTTAAATATCTTGAAAGGTTGGAGGTATTTCCCTCTCTAATTAAAAGTAATATAAAATACTCACACTAGTAAACCACTACTATGAGATAGAAAGGAGAAAGGAGTACGCAGAACTTTGAAGCCAATGTCAGACTTCCACCTGTGACCATACAGCCAGATTGTATCTGACATATCATTCAAACTGTCTTTAAAAACAACAAGAAGTCTGATCATGGTTTGCAGGGAATGGCTATGCCCTTCCGCCTCTGTTGACTCCCGGCGACAATTAATAATGTTCCAATTAAAAGTAACTTGCAATACTCACGCCTAGTAAACCGCCATTCTGAAATAAAAAGGAGGAAATCAATTTTTAGACAATCAACATCTCCTTTAAGCAATGTTTCTTTAGTTTTAATGCCCTTTAATATCTTTGTGGGAGTATAGAAAATCAGGCACACTTCTGGCATAAGCATCTCTTTCCCAGAAATATTTGGGTTGTTTGTGCAGTGATTGGCCATAACAGGGAAAATGCAGCATTGGCATTCATAACCTACATCAGGTATCTTCAACCTTTTTTAGATCCAGGACTCACTAACTAGGTGATCAAATATAAGATACCTAACAGGTTTTTGTTTTTGTTTAGATTTTGTATGATATTATATACCTTCACATAATACTTTGGTTTACGTATTTGTTCTGCAAATTATAAGGGCCATGCCATGCAGCCAGTATGCCTTAACCACTTCAATCACACAGCAGTAATGTGGCACAAATCTCATCAGCCAATATTGAGGGACACTTCAATGAACTAATCTGCAAAATCTTGCCCAAAACACAAGCCTCTCCCTGAGTGAAAGATGTTGTGGATCATTAAGGTATTACATAGAGGATTTCCAATACTCACAGTTCCACCAGTAAGTCCCTCAGTAAGGCCCTAAAGAAGATAAAGAAATAAGTTAGTCCATGTTTTATGAAAATGATAAATATAGTGAACATTTTGATGATTTCACACTGACAAATGTGGATTTGCTGCCTGTTCTAAATAGATCTCGCTTACGTCAAATTTCTTCAATAGAAGGCCTCATTGATCTTTCCCCTCTTAGCATGCTAGTCCAGGGCCACCTACTCCTTATGTTTAAAACCACAGGCACATTTCATCTATCTTTGTGTGTTTGTGGGGGGGGGGTGTTTTATCTGCCTTCAAGGATTGTTGCCATGGTACTGCTATGAGTATGCAAGGAGAAAGTAGGCTGTATACAAGGTCCTTTATCTGCTGTAAACCTGGGCATCACTGTAACAGCATGCAGAACTTTGAAGCCTGATAGACCTACCAGATAACTCCTAGAGCTGTTGAATTTCGTTGGACCTGATGACAGAGCTTTGCAGCCAAGGAGTCTTGATGTTTCATTGGAACAGCATTTCTCAAAGCAACTTTGCAACTTCTACCATTGGGACTGCTTTCCATTTTGCAGCCATTGCTACTCACCCTTCACCAGTAATGATGCTGCTCCAGGACAAACTACTCCTTATGTTAAAGCCACAATAACATTTAATTTCTCTCACTCTTTCTGTTTCTCTGTGTTAAATATCTTGAAAGGTTGGAGGTATTTCCCTCTCTAATTAAAAGTAATATAAAATACTCACACTAGTAAACCACTACTATGAGATAGAAAGGAGAAAGGAGTACGCAGAACTTTGAAGCCAATGTCAGACTTCCACCTGTGACCATACAGCCAGATTGTATCTGACATATCATTCAAAGTGTTACAAAAAGGAGCAATGCAGCAGCGAGCTGCAGCTGGCTGGAAAAGCCAAACAGGATGTTGATGTTTGTGGCTGTGCCGTGGGAGCAAAGGGACAGCCTATTCACTGTACTGAGCACCGGATGTTAGCTCAGTGTGTCACCCGACATGTACTGGAAGTACAGGGGTGGAGTTATCTCTCTCTGCTGTAGTTGTTTGAAGAGTACGGACATGTTTCTCTGTACTGCTGCATAGACAGAGAAAAAGGCATGTAAATACATTTCTGTCTGTCTCTTCCCCCTCCTGGGGAAAACAGGGAGGAGGGAGAGTGGTGTGTTCTTCTCACGTTTGAGGAGAATCGCCGATAGAGACCTCGTCTGTCTCCTGCCGAGAGTCGCTGGACAGGGAGGTCAACAAAGTAATCGGAGCCGGGTGCCTGGAGTATGGCACATTCCTCTGACTAGGCTTGGAGAATACAACACAAAGTGTCTTTAAAAACAACAGGAAGTCTGATCATGTTTTGCAGAGAATGGCTATGCCCTTCCTCCTCTGTTGACCCCCGGTGACAATTAATAATGTTCCAATTAAAAGTAACTTGCAATACTCACGCCTAGTAAACCGCCATTCTGAAACAAAAAGGAGGAAATCAATTTTTAGACAATCAACATCTCCTTTAAGCACTGTTTCTTTAGTTTTAACGCCCTTTAATATCTTTGTGGGAGTATACAAAATCAGGCACACTTCTGGCATAAACATCTCTTTCCCAGAAATATTTGGGTTGTTTGTGCAGTGAATGGCCATAACAGGGAAAACGCAGCATTGGCATTCATAACCTACATCAGGTATCTTCAACCTTTTTTAGATCCAGGACTCACTAACTAGGTGATCAAAAATAAGATACCTAACAGGTTTTTGTTTTTGTTTTGATTTTGTATGATATTATATACCTTCACATAATACTTTGGTTTACGTATTTGTTTTTCCAAATTATAAGGGCCATGTCATGCAGCCAGTATGCCTTAACCATTTCAATCACACAGCAGTATTATGGCACAAATCTCATCAGCCAATACTGAGGGACACTTCAATGAACTAATCTGCAAAATCTTGCAGGAAACACAAGCCCCTCCCCCAGTGAAGGATGTTGTGGATCATTAAGGCATTACATAGGATTTTCAGTACTCCCATTTCTACCAAGAAGGCCCTAAATAAGGTCTCTAACACAACTTATGAATAGTTGAACACATCAAAGTCTGCCTAGAGAGGCTAGATGTCTACTGCTTACATGGCAATTAATTATCCTCTACTTGAATGGAAGCCTAGAATGGCTCGGTGGATCACTTCAGTTACAATAAAAAGCATCTAGGACCTGAGGGACACTTCTTAACTAAGTGACCAAATATAACATACTTTTTTTTTGTTTTTATGCACAGTAATAGGGCTTTACTGTCTGTTCTACATATGTCTCGCCTACATGGAATCTCTTCCCTTGTCAGAAAGCGTCATTGCCTGGACTTGAAGCTCCTTCAAATGGCGGCCTGTTGCTGGAGAGACAACTACAGAAGCCCCAGATGATGCAATCTGTTATTCTTTGTGGCCCTTTTGATACTTCATCTGGTGTAAACCTAGGCATCACTGTAACCTCCTCCCCTGTTGACCCCCAGTGACAATCAATGATGGTCCAATTAAAAGTAACATGCAGTACTCACGCCTAGTAAACCACCACCCTGAAATAAAAAGGAGCAATTCAATAAAAAATGAGGAAAACAATCAACATCTCTTTTAAGCAATGTTTCCTTAGTTTTAATGCCCTTTAATACCTTTGTGGGAGTATAGAAAATCAGGCACACTTCTGGCATAAAAATCTCTTTCCCAGAAGTGTTTGGGTAGTTTGTGCAGTGAATAGCCATAGTAGGGAAAGTGCTGCATTGGCATTCATAACTACATCAGGTATCTTCAACCTTTTTTAGACCCAGGGCTCACTAACTAGGTGATCAAAAATAAGATACCTAACAGGCTGGGTCCCCCCCCCCCTTTTTTTGTAAAACGTAATATGCCTTCACACAACACTTTTGTTTATGTATTTGTTTTTGCCAGTATAAGGGCCATGTCATGCAGCCAGCATGCTTTTGCCATTTCAATCATGCAGCAGTATTGTGGCACGAATCTCATCAGCCAATATTGAGGGACACTTCACTAATCAGCAATATCTTGCAGTAAGGACAAGACCCCTCCCCCACTGAAGGATGCTGTGGATCATTAAGCATTACATAGAGGATTTCCAATACTCACACGTCTGCTATCAGTGCCCTAAACAAGATAAAGAAATATGTTATTCCTTCATGTTTCATGAACATGATAAACATACTGAACTTTTTGATTATTTCACACTGCCAAACTAGTCCAGGGCAACCTACTTCTTATGTTAAAGCCACAGGCACATTTCATCTATCTTTGTGTGTTTGTGGGGTGTGTGTGTTTTAACTACCTTCAAGGATCACAACCATGGTACTCTTATGAGTATGCAAGGGAGCAAATAGGCTGTATAAAAGATCCTTTATCTGCTGTAAACCTTGGCATCACTTTATTAGCATACAGAACTTTGAAGCATGAAGGTGGCGTCCTTCCTGGGCGTTTTCCCAACAAAACCTACCAAATAACTCCTAGAGCTGTTGAATCTTGTTGGAACTGATGAAGAACTTTGCAGTAAACAACATTTCTCAAGGCAACTTTGGAACTTGTAGCTTTGGGACTGCTTTGCATTTTGCAGCCATTGCAACTCAGCCTTCACCTGTTCTGATGCTGCTCCAGGACAAACTACTCCTTATGTTAAAGCCACAGTCACATTTAATATCTCTCTCTCTCTCCCCATCTGTGTTTGTGTGTTAAATACCTTCAAAGAATGAAGATATATTGTTAAATACCTTCAAAGATTAAAGATATAAAATCACTAATATACTAAATTCACACTTAGAAAACCACCACTGAAACAGAAAGGATGAAATCAATATTTCTACAACCAACATTTCTTTTAAGTAATGTTTCCTTAGTTAAAAACCTTTAATACCCTTTTGGGAGTATTCAAAGTCAGGCACACATGTTTTCTGAAAATGAACAAAAAAAATATTGGCAAGTTCTCTCCCCCCCCCCATATTGTCAGTGGCACCATCCTCCTTGATGCATCATCCCAGCGATCCTTATCTAACTCATATCACTTTTGCCTGTGGCCTCTGCAAGACTGCCTGATCCTAAAAGACAGATTGTGATTGACAGAAACGAGAGGCAACTGGCATCTGGGATAAACAGTTGTGGGCAATTATGACATGCAGTTGATTTGATTGCTCAATATTGTTGTTTTTTAAAAAATAATTAATGATATTCCCGTTAAAAGTGATGTGCAATACTTACGCCTAATAAACCACCAAGCTGAAACAGAAAGGAGGAAATTGATTTTGCTACAATCATCTCTTTTAAACAATTTATCATTAGTTAACAACCTTTAATACCCTTGTGGGAGTATAGAAAATTGGGCACACTTCTGGCATAAAAATCTCCTTCTCAGGAGTGTTCCCGTAACTCTTTTAGTAAAAGGCCATAACAGGAAAATGGTTGCAATGCCCTGTATCATCTAAATCAAATATGTGTTTCAAATACCTTCAAGTACTACAACCATGGTATTCAGGGGAAAACAGTTGTTCTTTTCCCTACACTGTAGTCTCAGTGAAAGTTGCCCCAGCAGAAAAGGCATAAGGGTACAGCCAAGAAGAACAGTCAACCTCCCTTCGGCTTCAGCCAGGTCAACCCTAAACGTCCCATTACAGTCCTTAAAATTTGCCCAGCCTTTAAATCTTAGACCTATCAAAAAGACATTTTAAAATTCCAGAAATTAAAACTTCTTATACTTTGTGTAAAGTATTTGTTTTTGTAAGTATTAGGGCCATGTCATGCAGCAAAGGTGCTTCAACGAGTTTAACCATTTCACCTACACAGCAGTAACTACACCACCACACTATATTTTAGGTTTGGCTTGCAGGGTTCCTATGTGGATCTGGTTGGCCACTATGAGACCATAATGCTGGCCTGATATTTTTGTGTTCTTATAATCCTTATGATCTTGAAAGTCAAATGCTTGATCACCTCTCAGTATGGCCCCTCATCCTTACTGTAAAGGTAAAGGTAAAGGGACCCCTGAACATTAGGTCCAGTCGCAGACAATTCTGGGGTTGCGGTGCTCATCTCGCTTTACTGGCCAGAACAGCACACGGAAATGCCATTTACCTTCCCGCCGGAGCAGTACCTATTTATCTACTTGCACTCTGACGTGCTTTCGAACTGCTAGGTTGGCAGGAGCAGGGACCGAGTAACAGGAGCTCACCCTCTCGCGGGGATTTGAACCACCAACCTTCCAATCAGCAAGCCCTAGGCTCCGTGGTTTGGACCACAGCGTCACCCACGTCCCACATCCTTACTGTAGAACATTTTAAAACTGCAGAAATCCATTTATGGGCATGTATGCAAATTCTCATTTTATTCTATTTTTTCTTTTAATCACTTTATTAGACCTGAAAACAATTTTGGAAATTAGAGGGTGTGTGTTGAACCAACATGGCTCCTAGCCAGCATCCAGATGTTCCCAAGCATGCAGGAATATTGGAAACCCTTTTATTTATCCACTAGAAACATGAAAATGACATCCATTTTTAGCTAAAGGGGATTTTTTTTTTTTTTTAGTCATTCAGTTCTCTCAATGCATAAAAGATTTGTAATACTTACAAGCTGAGGGGCCTAAATTTAAAAACAAAAACAGCAATTAGATTGATTGGTCTTCAAGCCTCTTAAGACAAATAAAATACCATCAGCCCCCCTCCACCCCTTCAACAAAAGCTGATTCAAGTGGTGGCTCAGCTGGTCTGGCTGAATTTCTGGGACAGGACAAAATAATTTTTACCTTCTTTTAAACAAAGAATACAGCAAATCCATAAAAGAAATTATTAGAAGCAGCAGCAATATATAAAAAAGATTGAAGCCAGCAACAGTTCACTCAAAAGCATTGCAAAATGGAGAGATCTCTGGGGCTCACTTAAAGATCTGAACTCAGAAAGCCAAAAAAATGTTGTTGGAAGGAAGTTCCACCACCAAGAAAGCTATGTGCCTAGAACCCACCAACCTATTCATTCTCAAGGTCAAGCCAATGAGAAGGCCTCTGAGCCTGATCTCAGAGCCATTGGATCATAGGAAGTTGCCTTATACTGAGCCATATCACTGCCCCATACATCTCAGTATTGTCTACACTGACTGGTCGCAGCTCTCCAGGGTTTCAAACAGGAAATTTTCCCAGCTCATGTGTGTGAGTATGTGCATCAAACAAAACCCGAGATATTGAATTCATATATGCAGAACATTTCAGCTTCTGCCTTCAGGAGGCTTGAAACATTTTGCTATATGAATTCAGTTTCTCTATTTTGTTAGCACAAAGAAGGATGAAACACTAGACTTGGAGACTAAACTTCTCTGAATAAAGTTCCTTATGTGTGAAAAACACATTTTGTCACTATGGATGCAATCCCATGCATACTACATGATAATACATCCTCTTAAACCTATTGGGACTTACTTCCTATTAAACAAAACAAAACAAAACAAAACAAAACAGGCTTGTGCTGCCATTGTTATCCTTTGTATTCAGGAAGCTATAGTTTCTATGCCAGCTCCTTCCATTTTTCCATGGTGTAGAATCCTAAAAGGAAGTGAATTTCCCTCATTTTTATCCAAATGGAAAACATTTACAATTAAATTGATCCCTTAAGTTTAATTGTAGGTTTTAGATCCCATGTGTAGAATAGCCCCTAAATGCAGGGAGTTTTCATACGATCTTGCCTCAAGGAGCATTTATGTCCTACAAAAACATGCACTTGCAGCTCACTGAATATCTAGCTAAGCAGTATTGAAATATTCTACATGGCTCCCTTAAGTGCAAAAACAGACTTACCGAGATGCTCCCATCTGGACAAAGGAGAAAGACAAGAAGAGCAGTGGTCACAACCTGGAGATGCATCTTGGCTTTGCGTTGGTGTCTTTCAGGAGTGAAGTCACCAAGGTGAAGAATGAGCAGTTTTACCTGCTGTATTTATACTATAATTCTGTCCTCAATTTTCAAGCCTGGTTGACCAAAGGTAATACCTCTATTGTCAAGGGAACCTATGACTTTTGTCAATAAGGAAAGGTCAATTCATCATAACTATCATCACATGGAAAGTAGTGGTTGGTTCCAAACACCAGGGGCCAACTTGGCAACAAAGAATAGGCGGCATTATTCTTCCTAACTTGGGTGTTAAAATGGCCCAAATTGACCTTTTCTAACTATGTGCAATGAGGGATGTGCCAGAACTTCTTTGTGACATGGATAATGCCTACATTTCTGAGTATAATTGAGGAGACCCTTACGAAGATGGAATGAATTTCTGAGGTGGCAATTCTTAAGCAAATTCAAAGAATAAGGTGGTCTACAAAGCAGTGGGGCAGCCTCGTACACTTGCCCTGGGCCTGCCAGACTTACACTGTCATGCCAATAACACCTTGTTCCTCCCAGACAACCAAGGACTCCCGCCCCGGGTTTTAGACGAGCTCTGCATGAGCCTGTCCCACATAGTTCAGCAAGTTGCTTAAATATTACTACCTTTACAATTCCAGTATTTAATATGTGCAAATGTTTGAAATTCACTACGTTAAATCCCAATCTGAAACAAGGTCGTGAATTTCAAAGTGTAACCCAGTGGGGCTGAGTCAGAGTTTTTGGTTCCTGTCCTAACCTGCACATCATATCAGCGAGTCAAGGACTGGTTTTATTTAGCCTAAGGATCTTTCAGCATAAATGGGGGATGTCTGCAGTTGAGTTGAATGTGTATTTGATGCTATTTACATTCCCACTTAAGTAGCATCGTCCACTTGACATCCGCTTCAAATGACTTCTATCCTGCTATTTTTTCCCTTTTAAACATTGATGAATATCACTGATTCAATGCTTGGAGCCAGGGTGCTGTCATCCATTAGAGTTGGCTAGCAGGAATGGTGGTCCCTAGTTATTGCCTTAGCTGCATGTATACCCACACTGAATTTGGGGAAGTTGAGTTCAAATAATTAAGAATGTTTCAGATCAGACTTGCAAGAGAGTAGAGTTGTAGCCCACTTACTATTGTATGTGTCAATTCCACAAGTTGATATTGTTAAAACACTGCTGCAAAAGCAATTTTGCTGTGATACACATAATTTCATTATTTGTGCAGTGTTTTATCAGTCCATTTACAAACCACCACTAAAAAAAACCCCCCAAAATTATGTGTTGTGGCCAATATTAGTCATACTCAGAGTAGACCCACTGAAATTAACTGACATGGATAATTTAGGTCAATTCATTTAAATGGGTCTACTCTGAGTAAAACCTAGATGGCAATTACCCTTTTTTCCAAGTATAAACTGTAGTAACAATATTCTTTTCCATCCTTTTTCTATCCCTTGTGCCGTCAGTTTCCTTTCAACAAAAGCAAAAAGTTTCATCAATGAGTAAAAACTGAAGTATGAAGTGTAATCTCCACTAAATGTAACTCTCCTAAAAAATTAGACCACATTATAGTGATTCTCAAAAATTTATAGCCACAATATAGTGATTCTGTTTCATGCATTCATACTTTGCTACCCAGTTAGGCGCCTATTTGGGCTTCACAGTCTGGGATATGATAAAACAAAACAAATTCCTTCCAGTAGCACCTTAAAGACCAACTAAGTCAGTTCTTGGTATGAGCTTTCGTGTGCATGCACACTTCTTCAGATACACTGAAACAGAAGTTTCCAGACCCTTCTATATAGTGAGAAGGTGGGGAAGGGTATTACTCAGAAGGGTGGTGGGAATGGGTGATTGGCAGATAGCTGTGATGAGCCTGTTGACGACTCTTAACGACTGCAATAGGTCTTACAGGAAAAAGCAAGGGGTGAAAAGGTGAAAAATGGCTTTGTCATGTATAATGAGATAAGAATCCAAGGTCTTTGTTCAGACCAGGTTTCTCCATGGTTTTGAGTTTGGTGATAAGTTGTAATTCAGCGGCTTCTCTTTCCAGTCTATTTCTGAAATTCCTTTGTAGTAAAACAGCTACTTTGAGATCTTGTATAGAATGTCCTGGGAGATTGAAATGTTCTCCTACTGGTTTCTCTGTCTTGTGATTCCTGATGTCCGATTTATGTCCGTTTATTCTTTGGCGTAAGGTCTGGCCTGTTTGTCCAATATAGAGAGCTGAAGGACACTGTTGGCATTTTATGGCATACACAATGTTAGACGATGAGCAATTAAATAGTCCCGAGATGGTATGTGTGATGTTGTTGGGGCCAGTAATGGTGTTGTCCGGGTGTATGTGGCAGCAAAGTTGGCATCTGGGTTTATTGCAGGCTCTGGTGCCAGTGTCCGTGTTAGGTCTGGTTGTAGTATTATTGTGGGTTAGGAGTTGTTTAAGACTGGGTGGCTGTCTGTAGGCAATGAAAGGTCTTCCTCCCAGAGCTTGAGAAAGAGAACTGTCATTGTCCAGGAGAGGTTGTAGATCTCTGATGATGCGTTGTACTGTTTTAACTTGGGAGCTGTATGTGATGACTAGAGGTGTTCTGTTATTTTCTTTTTTGGGTCTGTCTTGCAGCAAGTTCTCTCTGGGTATGTTCTCAGTAGGAGAACATTTCAATCTCCCAGGACATTCTATACAAGATCTCAAAGTAGCTGTTTTACTACAAAGGAATTTCAGAAATAGACTGGAAAGAGAAGCTGCTGAATTACAACTTATCACCAAACTCAAAACCATGGAGAAACCTGGTCTGAACAAAGACATTGGATTCTTATCTCATTATACATGACAAAGCCATTTTTCACCTTTTCACCCCTTGCTTTTTCCTGTAAGACCTATTGCAGTCGTTAAGAGTCGTCAACAGGCTCATCACAGCTATCTGCCAATCACCCATTCCCACCACCCTTCTGAGTAATACCCTTCCCCACCTTCTCACTATATAGAAGGGTCTGGAAACTTCTGTTTCAGTGTATCTGAAGAAGTGTGCATGCACACGAAAGCTCATACCAAGAACTGACTTAGTTGGTCTTTAAGGTGCTACTGGAAGGAATTTGTTTTGTTTTGACTATGGCAGACCAACACGGCTACCTATCTGTAACTGGGATATGATAGTGTTGGTGGCAGGGGTCTTGCTACACTAGAAAAACAAAACAGCTGGTAACTTGTGTTCTGGACGTAGCATGGGATAGATACTATTTTTTTGTTCTAGGTCTGTTCTAGAGTCACAAGTCAGTATGTTGCAACTTTCCTATGATTTTACATCACAGAACACCCTCTACCCATCACCTGCAAACCAGCCATTCACCATTCACCATCTTACGCTTGTCCTTTACCCGACCTTTCTACATATGTTTATGCATACTAATCAGAACATAACCTGCCAGAACAGCAAAGGGCAAGTAAATGTGACAATCTGGATATGGTCAGTTTTTTATCAGTTGCCTGGGTTATTTTTGGCTATCTGCTGTTGCCTATGATAGAACAATCTTTCCAGGAACTTGGTGTCTCAGTAGATCCCATTCTTCTGCTTCAGCAATAAGTTTTAACAGCATTTATTGCAACTGATAACAGGCCTTTGATCCAGCTTCTGGCTCCTGAGAAATGGAAGTATGTTCTTTTTTCTATAAACAAAAACAAAACACCTGACCTACACAACCGAGGCACATTGCAGATTAGCATTTGAATGTCAGAACAAGTTGTCTGGATATCACCTGAGAATGCCTTCTTTCATGATCAAAGAAGGCTATGTGCCAATGACAGGGTTCCCCTGCCCCTGCAGTTCATGTGCCTGTGCTCCCTGCATGACAGACACTTTCAACAAGTATCCATAAGTCCTCCAGCTCATACCTATAGGCTACAGAAAGTAGCACACACTTTGCATTCAGGTCCTAAATTCAGTTTCCAACATCTCCAGGTAAGGCTGGGAAAAACTCCTATATGAAACCCCAAAGAGCTACCATCAACCAGAATACACGGTATTGAGCTAGATAGACCAATGGTCTGTCTCAATGCAATACAACTTCCCATGTTCCTACTGAAGCTTCGAGTTCAAACTGATTCACTTATTATCCACCTGACTGCCTTGTCACATACCTAAGAGGTGCAAAGTGAAATTGGATACATTCTAATGGCCCACTCAAAATTCCAACCGCCTCTTTTATTCCTAAAACATTCTAAAATGTTGGCTTCTGATTCCCTATTTCTGAAAGAGGAGGTTTCTCTCTACCAGATTTAAGACTATATTATGAGGCATCCTGCATCTGTTGAATCCAGGAGTGGATGACATTAAAAAATACAGACCTGTTAGATCTAGAGGGACATGATAATAGATTTGGATGGCATGTGTATTTATGGTACGATAAAATCAAAGTACGCAGGGGTTTCAGAATCATATTATAAGAAAATCCATTATTAAAGTCTGGGAGAAATATAAAGATATGTTAAAACAAAAAACACCATGGTGACTTTTGCCACTAGAAGTACCGTATTTTTCGCCCTATAGGGCACATCTAGTTTTTTGGGGGGGAAATAAAGAAAAAAAAATTTATTGCCCCCCTAGGCCCGAGCTTTCCCCGACCCCAGCCCCCAGAACAGGCTGCTATCCGCAAGCCTAGGGAGCCCGGCGGGAACTCCTGCCGGGCTCCCCAGGCTTGCGGATAGCTTCCTGAAGCCTGGAGAGCGAGAGGGGTCAGTGCGCACCGACCCCTCTCGCTCTCCAGGCTTCAGCGAAAGCCTGCCTTCGCCCCATAGGACGCACACACATTTCCCCTTCATTTTTGGAGGTGAAAAAATGTGTCCTATAGGGCGAAAAATACGGTAATTTCGTTGAAGAAAGTAAATATGAGGAGCAATTTGCCAACTTATAGAGCTGCTAACAGAAGTAGAAAATGAGGTAAAATTGAAGGAATTTGAAGAGGTGAAATAACAAGTATCAGATTGGTTGCAATACTTTCAACAAATATAAAAAAGAATGGGAAATGTTTATTATGTATTTACAAAATTATTGTAAACAGGTGAAAACATTGGTAGGATTTTAGGAACACTTGTAACTTAAGGAGGATTTATAGGTAATATGGGGTGTGAAAAGCTGGAATAGTATTGATATGCAGTTGAAAAGAAAGTCTGAAGTAACCAGGGACAAGATGGGGGGAAGTCACAAGATTCATAGAATCTCAATTTTTGGATTTGATGCTATTTTGGATTATATTTTTCTCTTTCTTTTCTTTTCTTTTTTTCTGTTATATTCTTTTGAAAACCAATACAAACCGCCTCTTTTATCCCTAAAACATTCTAACATGTTGGCTTCTATTCCATTTCACTCTGCCTTAATGGAAGCAGCTCCCATGACAGTGGAAGATCGTAGGCGAAGGAAAAACAAGAATGATTGAAGGTAAATCAACATTGCAAATTTCCCCCAGGGATGGGGGGGAATGGGCTTCACTTGCAGTTTGTCTCGATACCTGGCTCTTGCTCTGGCATGGAATGCAGGTGGTAGGGAGGCATTGAGTGCAAAAGCACCTCACCTGGTGAAAACCCTCCAATGCTGCCATTAAGAAGCAGAAGTTCTCCTGTTAATTAGAACTTAATTGGACTAAAGTACAGGTGCATGCTGGAAGGGATGAGATCACAAACTGAAGAACAAATCAACTGCAAGGACTTTAAGGTCTGAATTTGGGATAAGACTTCATTCGGTGCAAAAGACAGTGGGGTGGATGGGAGCCTACGGTTTCTTTATTTAAAGTTTTCTTCTCTATATTTATGATTCGGCAACCCTCCTCTGAATGTTAGTTCAAATTAAATTTGTACAAGTGAGGAGGGAAGAACTTGGATTATAAATATGGAATATAATGTCAAAAAGAACTGTGTATGTAAAAAGGAAAAAGGGAGAGAAGCTCTATTTTGCAAAAATTTTACGATGGAAACTTAGAGCTGACTCTACCCCATCCTTTATTATGTATGAAGTGAACTGAATAATGCTAAGAGGATTTGGAATTTAATTTAATTGGAAGGATAATTGGCCATATATCTTCAGCTGGAAGGAAGGGTGAAAGGAGTCTGTGAAGGAAATGATAAGGTTCTTTATTGAGTCATCTGCAGTTCGATAGACAACTCTTCTTCCCAGGCAGAGGGGGAAATGGTGACAAGTCTATTTACTGGGACAGAGTAATTTTTGCAGCTGTTGTTAAATTTCTCTGTGCAAAAAAAAAAAAAAAAAACCCCGAAGCATGGGATGGAGCGATGGAGAAATTTCTGGAACAACAATGGGATATCAGCTCCGCCCAAGGCATGATGGATAACAGCAATAATTGGGGAAAGAAAAACATAACATCTTACAAGGACAGGAAGAAACACCATGGACAGAATAATAGTCACACAAAGGAAGAACAAGGATATGCTTTGAGTTCCTCACTTGTAGTTTTATAAATCATTTAATTGTCAACACGAATAGAAGTTATTAATATTGCAGTTGTTGTATAAGAGATTATTATTATGACCAGAATGTACAGTGGTGCCTCGCAAGACGAAAATAATCCGTTCCGCGAGTCTCTTTGTCTAGTGGTTTTTTCATCTTGCGAAGCAACCCTATTAGCGGCTTAGCGGCTTAGCGCTATTAGTGGCTTAGCGGCTATGAAAGGCTTAGCGGCTTAGCGGCTAAGAGGCTATTAGCGGCTTAGCGGCTTAGAAAAAGGGGGGGAGTGAAAAAAATCACAAGACTCGCAAGACGTTTTCGTCTTGCGAAGCAAGCCCATAGGGAAATTCGTCTTGCGAAGCGCATCGAAAAACGGAAAACCCTTTCGTCTAGCGGGTTTTTCGTCTTGTGAGGCATTCGTCTTGCAGGGCACCACTGTAATTGAAACTAATAAGATTTTGGAACACAGAAATAAAGAAAAAACATCAAATCATCAGATCTAGCATGCGGGAGGCCAACTTAACTAAATTATATAATTTGGTATTTGAATGATTGGTATTAATAATTATTTTATAAATTGGTATTGTTATAATGAATATTATGATGGGGTTATTATTGGTATAATAGTATAGTGTCCAGATCAAGGGAAGTAATAGTTCCACTCTATTCTGCCTTAGTCAGACCACACTTGGAATACTGTGTCCAATTCTGGGCACCACAATTTAAGAAGGATGTTGACAAGCTGGAATGTGTGCAGAGGAGGGCAACCAAGATGATCAAGGGTCTGAAAACCAAGCTTTATGAGGAGCACTGGAAGGAGCTGGGTATGTTTAGCCTGGAAAAGAGAAGACCGAGATGAGATATGATATGATAGCCATCTTCAAATATCTAAGGACTGTCACATGGAAGAGGGGGCATGCTTGTTTTCTCCTGCTTTGAAGGGTAGGACTTGAACCAATGGCTACAAGTTGCAAAAAGGGAGATTCCAACTAAACATTCAAAAAAAACTTTCTGACAGTAAAAGCTGTTCAGCAGTGGAACAGAGTCCTACAATGGTGGTGGACTTTCCTTCCTTGGAGGTTTTTAAACAGAGGTAGGATGGCCAACTGTCATGGATGCTTTAGCTGAGATTCCTGCATTGCAGGGGGTTGGACTAGATGACCTTTGGGTCCCTTTGACCTCTATGATTCTATGATCCTAACAGTAGGCTAGCCAGCATCCAAAAAGTGCTTTTAAAAATGAGTTACTGATGGTGTGTTGAATCAGAAACCTATGTCAGATCAGTAGTGAACAGGGTGGCAAAGGAGAGCTGGTTGGTTGTAGGTCTTTTGGCTACTTTTAGGGGAATTGTCACAGCTCTGAAAAGAATAGACTAATCTGGACATACCATTCACCAAAATCACAGTAAAAAGGTATGCTCCCAAATGTATTAATGGAATTCAGTTTTTAATGACTGACTGGGGATGAAAGCTGCAGATATAATGCAAAAACGTGGCTTTGGCCTGCAGAACAATTTTAAACAACCTATACAGCTACCTGGAGCCTATTATCTATTTGGCAGCTAACTCATAATGTGCTGCATGAAATGCCTAAATTTGATCACCTACCACAAGTAGTGTTCCTCTGTCAATTTTCCCAGTTTAATCTGTGGTTAAACTATGGAATTTACTCGTACAGGAGACAGGGGAGGTCATCAACCTGGATGGCTTCAAAAGAGGATTAGAGGAATTCATGGAGTTAAATTCTATGAATGACTACTGGCCGTGACAGGTCTGCTTCCACGTTCAGAGGCTGCATGCTTCCATATGTTGGTTGTTGGAAGCCACAGAAGGGGAGAGTGCTCTTGTGGGTCCTGCTTGTGGGCTTCCCACGGGCATCTGATGAGAACAGGATGCTGGACTTGGTGGGCCATTGGGCTGCTCCAGCAGACTCTGCTTATGCTTAGTAGCCCATCTCCCCACGTTCATTGCGATGCATAATCAGTTCGTTACTTTCAGAACTGCAACAATTTACCTGAATTTAATGCTAAATCTTGCCAATGCAATGGTGTGTGATATTGAAAATGATAATCAAGGTCATTTTTGAGACTGGCATTCAGCCACTTCTTCTCTGTCACTCTGTGTGCAATTGATCTGGCATGGGTGCCCACTTTTTACACACCAGTGCCAGTACAGGTAAGAATAATATTGCAGTTGGCTATGCCAGGTTTGTCTCTGCTTATCTTTCCGCTTTAGCTACAGCGGTTCATTTATTTAAGATAACGTCTCACTTTTACGCATGTGATTTATACCTCTCTGCCTCTCAGTTACAGATCTTTCTTTCATTCCATTTTCCTGTCTTGATATAAGATGGCTGTTTTCCTTTGTCTTTCTTTTCATTTTCTCATGCTAAGCATTTCTAAAGCTGGTAAGTTGCCTTAAGTAGGCACTCAAGCTGTTCCACCTTCTTTTTCTTTATCGTGTGAGGGTTTTTTTGGGTGAAGGACCTCTGTCCTACCCTACATGTATTCATTATAAACTCTGAAGAAAGCCTATCATGTGTTCATTGTGCTCCTGTGGACATCTGAAAGGGGCCTGAGTTATGCTACAATGTCTTTCTCCTCAAGTGAATCTCTTTTGATTCTTTTATTCATGCTACCACACCGTATTGTAGAAATGTATCTGTATGTTTCTACAGTCCATATTTTCTTGTCAATCTATACTTCTACGGCTTCAACTGGCATTTGTTGTATTGGCTAGCTATTTTATTATTTATTTATTATTACATTTATATTCCATTTCCCCCTAAGTAACTCAAGCTGCCGTACATGGTTCTCCCCTCTTCCTATTTTATCCACAAACAACCCTGTGAGGTTGTTTAGGTTAAAAGACAGTGGTTTCGAACACTTGAAATGTTGCAAGGTCTCACACACAGACACACATACCCCACAGCACCAGTGGCGTAGCGTGGGGGGTGCAGGGGGGGCCGGCCGCACCGGGCGCAACATCTGGGGGTTAGGGTTAGGGGGCGCAAATCCACGGGTTAGGGGGCGCAAATCCATGGGTTAGGGGGCACAAATTACTTGCCTTGCCCCGGGTGCTGACAACCCACGCTACGCCACTGCACAGCACAATAAAAATTTCTCCATATTATATACATTGGTACACTTTTATATGTTTCCACATTGAATGCTGTCTGTTCACACCAGTGGGTGGAGCACTTTTTACACTTTACAAGGTTGGTTTCCTTGCAACTCCAAACCTCCCTACTCTGAAAATGTCTCCATGTGGTTGCCATATTTACAGCTACACCATTATATATCTATCAGGTACAATGTCCTAAAAGCCTAGGACAGAAAACGTTTTTTTAAAAAAATAATCTTTGTAAAGTGAACATGATTGGATCTCTGCCCAACACATCTTTCATTATACTTTGAAGAGCCAATAGTGGCTTATCTTAACCAGAGATTATTGGCCTTACATAACTGGAGAAATTTTAAAATTAAAGCAAAGTTTTTGGTGTGAACATACATGAGCTAAATGAGGTGGCAGGGGTCACTGCTGCCTCAGTACCGTGTCTGCCAAGGAATTCAACTGACAATGAAATTCTCTCAAGCATTCAGCTGTTCCACTAATATATTCATTTCACTTCCTACCTCTCAAATGAAATAGTCCTTCTACCCCATAAACATCTTTTAGGATTGTTTAATTTTGAAATGTGCAGTTGTATCTATGCAGCTGGGTACTTTCATGGTGAAGGAGAAGGTTTGCAACAAGAGCTGGCAAGAACCATAATGTGAAATTATGTTTGTATCTACCTATCCTTACCCCTAACAGAACCTAAGATGAGTAACTGAAACAACTACACATTGCTTCCCTATGTACCCCTTCCTCTGTTGTTACCCATGTTAAAGCTTAGATTGCATATCCCTTGGGGTTGTCCTCTTGCAACTTTCTGCCCTGTCTCCTGAATTGGTTGTGCATATGTATGTTATGCATGGGGCAATGTAGCCATGCTCTTTAAAATATTTAACAGATAGATTGGTGAGCATTATCTTAGCTGAATTTTACTTTTGGTCTTTATTGGTAATGGCAGTTTAAATTGTTCTGTTGTGTGCAGAGATAATTAGTGACGGGGGTTGGGCTCCACATTCTGTAAATAATAAATAAACAAAACTATGCATACCGATGGTACTAGAAAAGCAACTGGGCAGTATCTCTCTTTAAAGAAAAACATGGTTTTGCATAAGCAAGCCTGTAATTATAGCACAAACATCAATGAAAGTACTTGGGCAGTAATTTCCTGCATTATATGCCACACAATAGAAGCTGAGATTACTAAACTGAGGTGGAACTGCATGAGAATTGAATGGTGTGGCACCTTCAATGTCCTGTAACTTTAATGGAGTTCGAATCACAGCCCCAGATCTCAACACCATAGAGCAGTGGTTTTCAACCAGTGTGCCATGGCACCCTGGGGTGCCTTGAACGATGGTCAGGGGTGCTGTGGGCAACACTGGCCTCTATCCCTCTTCCTTATCTCCCTCCTCTGATGCCCTCTCACATCTCTGCCCCCCAAAAGCTTGGAAGCTGTTTGTTGCAGCAGCCCTGGCTACAAGCTCCCCAGGCGAATGGTGCCTCTGGGGCAGCCCACGGGGTGTTTCCCAGGTTCCTGTGGGGCAGTGTGAGGGGGCACCTCTCTTTGGGGCAGGGGGACAGCTCAAAGACTGGGGGGCAGCAGCGGCTTCACCGAGGACTCCAAAAGTGAGGGGAGAAGAGAGGAGTCTGAGGGAAGACTTCACAGGGGAGGGTGTTTGAAAAAGGGTGAGAAGCTACTAGCTCTGCAGGCAAGGGGTGACAAGCTGGGCTCCTGAGCAGGGCCATCTTAAGCATTTCAGGCGCCGTGGTGCAAAAGATCCCTCCGACCTTTTTTAGGAAGCTTCCCCAGAGTTGTTGACCTTTTTTTTAGGGAGCTAACTCCACGCTTACACATTATCTCTGAAGCCCTTAGAACAAAATAAAATGAAAAGGCAGAAGAAAATCTAATTCTAAATCTAATGAAAAGGCAGAAGAAAGTCCTCAATTCCAAAGCAAGACTCACTCAAGACTCAGCAGTTCTTCTAATTCATCCTCATGATTCAAATCACCACATATCAAAAAGTTAAAGTGATCACCAGTTTGTTGTTCTTTAAATAAATTAATAAAGACACAGACAATGAAGTTCCCGGCCAATTTGTGTTTAAGTACAAAGCTGACGTTTTCAAATATTGTGGGGAGTGGGGTGGGTGTGGGTGTACAAGCAGTGGCATCCTGACCCTAAAAAGGACCCAAAACTTCAGTCACAAAGGCTGCAGCCCTGACTGCACTTACCTAAGAGTAAGCCGTGCTGAATCTAATAGGACCTTACTTCTGCATAGACAGTAGGACTGCAACAAGAAGCACAGTTGGGAATTAGGGCTTTGTGTTTTAAGTCTCAACCAGAGGAAAATGTAATATTGGAGATTAGGGAGAAAGGAATATGAATAGATTGGGGAGAGGGGGCGGACAGGAGACCAAAACCACAGGTAGCAAGACAAGGCACACTTTCTGGGGAGCATGTCTCACACACAGTTGCTTGGGGTGAGGACTGCAGAGGGACCATAGTTGGGTTTTGCGTGTGTGTTTTTCAGAAAAACGTAGAATTGGAAGGGACCCTGTGGGTCATCCAGCCCAACCCCCTGCAATGCTTTTTAGCTTGCATTGATCTCAAAAACCTTTGCAGCCCAGGTAGAGGAGGAAGAAAGTGGGCAAACTGGGGGGCGCCTCTCTTCTTCTTTGCCATTGCCTGCCTCCCTCTTCACATAGGGCCAGCCGCCTCACAGCAGAACAGAGCACGAGGCAACAACTGAGCAAAGCCAGGCGCCTGGGTGCATGCGCCACTGCGTCAAGTGAGGGTGCGTGCGCCGCTCCTGCTGAGCGTTGGCTCGGTTTTTTCCCTTTTAGCCTTCTGCCGCCTTGTAATAGAACTTCCTCAGTGCCCCTATAGTTTTATGTGCTTTGACTTTCATTGCCTAAATATGACAATTCCAAGCGAGGGTTTCACTAGAGTACACCCAGATATCTAAGTGAGCAAGTTTGTCCTTGCACCATTTAAATCTAGGGCTGTGTTTGCTAAAAATCATAATCTTGGTCTTAGAGTAAGTTATAGATACCTTTTCCTGTTTACAGTATGTGCTGATCACTTCCAAGAGTTTTTTGAGGTCCAGCCGGGAAAGGGAGAGGAGCACTAACTCATCTGTCTACATCAAGACTTTGATCTTTCTATTCCTAATTACTGTAGAGGTGAAATTTTCTTCTTCTTCATCATCACCATCATCTTTGTTTATTAATACCTTGCCCATCTGGCTGGGTCTTCCCCAGCCACTCTGGGCAGCTCCCAACAGAATATTAATAATAATGATAAAAAAGCGATGAAACATGAAACATTAAAAACCTCCCTGAATAGGACCACCTTCAGATGTCTTTTAAAAGTCAGTTGTTTATTTCCCTGACATCTGATGGGAGGGCATTCCACAGGGAGGGCACCACTACCAAATCATTACTATAAAAGTTTTTAAAAAGGGGGAGCCAGGATGCAGCCTTGCTTCACCACTTCACCTTGCCTTTCACTGTCTTTAACCAATGAGTGAATTCAGAGGTGCTACTGATGAGTGTTTGTTTTGGACACTAGGCAACAGTAATCTACAGAGCTCTAAATATCTGTTTTGCCTTTTAGTGCTTTATTTGGCAGGCAAAATAAAGGACAGGTTGTGTGGGGGGGGGTAATTGAGGGCTTAAAATTACTTTACCTGGTGCAGAAATGACTTCAAACAAACAAACAAACAATAAAGGGGAGAGAAAAGAGAGCAACAAATTCTATTTCTCTTCCTCAACAGAGCTTTGCTTCCAACCTCCTAACAGGGTTTGCAAAACCCTTCAGAGGGAGATGTGAACCAGGATTTTTTCAATTTGGGAAGGGAAAAAGAGGATAGGAAGCAAGAGGAATGCGTATATATAAATATATATATATATATATACACATATATATATATAATTTATCACATTAAATAGGGTTGCCATATTTCAAGAAGTGTAAATAATCCAGACACAAAAAAATGTGGAGCTTTTTTTTGGGGGGGGGTTGCCATCCACTGTCTGCCTAATCCCTTACCCAAAAGGATCTAGCCCACCCTTCAGCTTTGGCACAGCCCCAAAATGTAAATAATAATAATAAAATAAACCAACCAACCACAAAAACCTGTATATTTCATGTAAAAAAAAATCCCCCTGGTCCCCCCCCCAAGCCTGGGAAGTCTTGAAGCAACAGATGTGGACAGACTGCAATAATGTAGCTAAGTCAAAGTTGAGCCATTAAAAGTCTCTCTCAGACTTGTTTCTGGCTCCACACAGTCTCAACCCCAAGCTCTGTTGCACTCCCTGGCCGCTGAGGGAGACAGGGCAGAGGATGGAGGCTACTGTCTCCTCCATGCCCCTCCCTAGACATTTCATGTCCCTTCCTTCCCTCTCTCGAATCTCCTCAGGATCTCTCTTCTCTCTCGGGCCTTCAAGTCTCCTCAGAATCTCCTCAGGATTCCCTCCAAAATCTTCTGAGGGAGAAGCCTTCCCTCAGCCCTCTTCTGCAGTTGCACCAGGCCCCTCACAAGCGGCTGAGCCACATAAGCATATTTTGTCAATTTTAATCACAAGCTCTTTTGACTACTTCAGATGAGAAGTGTGAAATAAATCCATGAAATAAAATTATTATCAACAAAATTAAGCTCAACGGCTGAGGCTTGGGCTAGTGGTTCGTGTCTTAAAATAGAAGCACACCTCTCCCTCACTTTATATTCATTGAGACACCAGATTTAAAAACAATGCCTTTTCTGTCAGGTTTTTTTGGGGGGCGGGTCGAAAGGTGAAGACATATTTGACCTTCACCACTGTTAATTGTGTTATTTGTTCTTTTGTTTTTACCATGTGAGCCGTTTTGAGTCACTTGACTGTAAAACAATGCAACATCATATGTGTAATTTGTGAGAATGTTTCTTCCTTATGTTATCTTTGCTTGTAAATATCACCTTATTTTGTTGTCCATCGCTCTGAGACCATTTCTGGAGAATGCAGTATAGAAATATAGTAAATAAATAAAGACTAGGAATTTTTTTGATAATAAGTAACATGGAATGCTCTCTCCAGAGAGGTTCAGCTGGTGCCTTCATTATATATTTTGACGCCGGGCGAAAATCTTCTTTAACCAGGCCTGATTGGCTGATTGATATCTGATACCCTTTAAAAATGTGTGACAGAAGGGAGGATTATTGGGTTGCTCTTGTTTATTTTTATTATGTATTTTCTGTTTTTATATTGTGGTTTTATGTTGTGAGGCCTGCAGGTGTAGGGCAGTATACAAGTAATAATAATAATAATAATAAAGATTGGTGCATTCAAAACATTTGTGGAAAGAAATCAAGGGTTGTATTCAAAGTCAGACCAATTTAAATGGGCTTATGCTGCACAGAATATAGTTGGAGAGAAGGCCTTGTAGACATTTTGGCAATTTGATGTAAGATCTGAGGGAAGCCACATGGGATACAATTGTGATTTGTTGTTATTTCCTTAAACTAATGGTATTGTGTCATGTGTAAGGATTGCTTATATTTTTTTTTTCTAAAAAATGATAACAAGAGACCTGGGGGGAAAGGATGGTGGGAGTAAGCGCTTCAAAAGATATATGGCTTTTTTTTCAGAGTGGTGAGTTTTTACCTGACAGAAAGGCCACAGCATTAGAACGGGGTGCATAATGTGTTCAACTTGTGAATCAATTAATTTTGCAGCAATACAATTAAAAAGGCAAAGTGTTGTGATGTAATAACATATTTTTTATTTTACGGCAAAGCAACCAGTGTTCACGAGTCCTCCCTTACCCTGGGTTACAGTAAAGGCACCCAAAATCAACAGAAAGAACTACAGTTAGCAGACCCCGGTTAAAAGGAAGTTGCGGTTCACATTATGAAACCTGATTGGTAATAAAGTTGTGAAATTTGTAGAAGGAAAGCGTAGCGGCCGGCACTGAAGATTGTTCTCAGCGGATCCAGCTTGTCAATCTGAAAACAGTAATAAAAAAACGAGTGAAAAAGGGTTGGGTATTTCCTATACGTGCATACATAAATTTCACCTTTTTTGCTAGTTAATGACTCCAGCACAAGAACACCACATCAAGTGTTAACATAACAGGTGAGGCAGCTGCACTAAACATTTGGAGCCTACGGGATGAATAAGATGCTTTTATTTCACAGAGACTCAGGCTTAATTCCTCAACATCCTGACTAGGGAATGCGACTCGATGAACATGGCAGGAATTTCTTCTGAGGAAACAAGATACAGGATTGCACTGCACTTTACCTGCATAGCTCTTCTTTTGAAACAGACTTATCTACATTTCCAAGTTACATTTTTTCACATATCTGAAGAGACATGGGCATATGTGTTGTAAGATGCATATAAATATTTAGGGAGGCTGGACATAGCAGGAATAGCAGGCTGGTTTTGTGCATATATTTTTTGTTGCCTGAGACAGAGCAAATGGAATTGCTCCCCAGTTCAAGGTTTAAAGTACCCTACGATACCCACCTTAGGTAGAAAAATCATCCTCGTGTTTCCCTCTCCCTAATTCTGGTCTCTGGGACCAGAACTTATTTTTTAAAAAAATTAATGGATAAAACAAATGATCCCCAAATCCACACTTCTTCTTTGTCAATAATTCCTGTGGAAGTCAGTAGCTGGGAATCAGATATACATTGTGTCTTGACAAGATTCAGAAATATAACTTTGCTTATGCTTTTTATATCATTATCTATTCAGGTTTGTGGGGGTAAATTAACTAGTGTTACTCTTATACGTATAAATATTTCCCTCTGTGTGTTAAAACATTGCTCTGCACAATGTTTAAGCCCTACAGCACCTATAGACATGCAGTAAAAATTCAGGATCAGCAGGCTGTCATCTTGATATCAAGCCTGACCCAAGAGGAGATGGATATGTGTAATAATATTATTTCCATTAATTTCTTGCCCACCCTTCACCATGAAGTCCCTGGGTGGGTTACCACAACAAAAAATACAATATTTAAAAAGTTACAAGGAAATACAGGCAAGAGAATATGCTACTATAGGTGGAGGTTTTCTTATTAGGTTCACAACAGTATAACCCACCAGGTAGCATTTAGGATTCATGCTTAAATGCTTGATAGAAACTTCTGGTACAGAGAACAAAGTATGGCTAACAACAAATCTATGGTTTCTATTTGCTCTTTGGAGCTACAGCTATCTGAAGTATGGGATCATTTTAAAATGGCACCGAGAACTGATGCTCTGAACTAAAAGATTATTCTTCAACTCAAGTTTTGAAACATGCATATTGCAAAAAGCCATCTATATTAAGCAGCTGGTATTTCACATTTTGCATTCCACTTCTTACATTCATTGCCAATAGTCCTATATACCCACACCCCAAGGTAACCCATATACGAACGTCTTTGGACAAACTAGCATAGTTTAGTCTCTCTTGGTGCAAAGGCAGCATCCTCTGTACTCACCTGAGTGTATTTCCCAGGTTGAATGGTCAGGTTTATGGTGCCTGGAAAAACAAAATGCAGGCAACCATCTCAGACCAAATGCAAAACAAGAACGCTGATGCGCTTGAACTCACGGGGGGAAAATCATCATGTAATTGCTAGAAGGAGTGGGTGAGGGTGCATCATTAAGTCACTATTTTAGAATGCACTTGAAAAGATTAAGAGGCTAATGAGGACAGCAAGTGGATCCTACAAATGATTGCATCCTGAAAAGGTATAGGAAATACTCAAGCTAGGCTTTTGAGGAGGAATGGATAGCGCAATAAGGGCATGGACATATACCGTAAGCATGTTGTGAAACAGGGAAAGTACACATTATAATAAGAAACAACTAGATCTGAGGAGAATCTGCTGTTTCTTTTTTGAGTGGGTGTCAGGAATCTTTCACCAGGTGCTTCAGTTTGAAGGGGAAGTTTGCTTTTAAAAAGTCAAAGTATTTGCGTAGATTACAAGATCATTTCGAAATATCCATCTATTTCAAGCTTTAATTCATAAAGATTTAAAGAGAGCTTGAAACAGACGGGTCTTTCAAAACACAAAACCTTATTTTGTACTCCAAAACACTTCTTTTCCGTAACCACTGCAGATGTAATATTAATAACTTCCTGCCCCACAGCAGAGCGGGGGTGATTGTGTTCACAATTACAGCTGCTGTGAATGACCATTTTGTTCATCAGGTTTTATACTGAATCATTGCAGACTGTTCTTTTTTGCATTTCATTGTCATGTGGCTATATTTCCCATATCCCCTTCACCTTAATGCCTCATATGTAACTGCCAACTGAAGATAACAGAGGCGCCAGGTTGCCCCCAAGTTTTAGGGGGGTCTGGGGTGCATCACGTGTGTGACATCTGGAGGAGCTGAGCACTGAAGCTGCCACACACCCACACACGTGCTGGGCCCCCTCAACACAGAAAGGGGCTGGGCCCCTTCTAACAAATATCAAGGGGGCTGCATTTGCTAAAGTGGAGTGACTCTAACCAGTGTGCCACAATTAATCTCAATAAACTACTACTATCCCAAGTTGATGTTATTATGCTCATACTCACAGGGCTACTTGAACCATGAGCATCCAGTCTTCCAGCTTATGCTGTTAATAGCTGCACCTGCCAGCTCACCTAAGGGGTAACTGAGCCACATCCAAATCACTTGTATCTCTTTGTTGGCTGCACAGTCCTTGCAGTTGGAAAGGAAAGTTTCTCTCCCAGTAAAAAACTGAATTTGTACTTCTGAAATTTAACTTTGTGTTCTCTGGAAAGTTACAATGGCTGTTCGCTGAAAGCTATAAATGTGCATTGCACTGAGCTTTTCTCTGTATTACTATACTTCAACGCTAAATAAGAGGGTGAAGGAAAAGAAAAGCTTTCGTTTCGGAAATGATGAATAATGAAAAGAATGCACTCCCATTTATGTCTAACGTGTTTCTAAGCAATGAAAACACATTAATTAATGGTTGAAATTAATTAAAACGATTCTGCTTCGTTTCTGCCATTGCTTATTCATAGGAGGCATTCTTAAAACTGACAAGAAGCATTGCATTGTATTACTAAGAATGTTCTGTGGGGGGAACAGAGACCCTGAAGAACTCTGAAAGAGGCAAGACATAACACAACCCTAAAGTTGGTATACTTCTTTTCCTGAGTAAGAAGACCAAACATAGAGGATATAATTCCTGACCAATCACTAAATGCAAAAAACGATTGAAGTCTGAACATGATATATTTCTTTCACCTATATATGCAGGAATTTAAAAATTAAATATATAAGTGGTAGCCAATAAGAAGTATAAAAATGATTAAATTAACTTATGTACATTTTAGTACAGTGCCTAATAACAGAAATTGTTCTGAGCTCTAGCTGTGCTGACTGGGGCAAGACTGGAGGGCTCAGGATTTGCTGGTACTACCAGAACAGATTCCCCCTTCCTCATTGGACTGCTCAACCAGGATGCAAAATACTGCTTCTAGGAAATTAATACTCACAGGTTCCTGACTTTCAAAAGGTGGAGGAGGAGGCTGAAAGAGAAAAGGAAGGAAATGGTTCTATTTCAATGCAATGCAAGAGATGTAGGATCCTGTTTGTAGGAAATTAATACTCACAGATGGACTTCCGGCAGGTGGTGGAGGAGGCTGAAAGGAAAAAGGAAATAAATGTTTCTATTTCAAAGCAATGCAAGAGACGCAAAAATCCTGTTTGTAGGAAATTGATACTCACAGGTTGACTTCCACCAGGAGGTGGTGGAGGCTGAAAGAGAAAAGGAAGAAAATGCTTTTATTTCAAAACACTGCAAAATATTTAGAATACTGTTTGTAAGAAATTGATACTTACAGGTTGACTTCCACCAGGAGGTGGCAGAGGCTGAAAGAGAAAAGGAAGGAAATGCTTTTATTTCAAAACACTGCAAAATATTTAGAATACTGTTTGTAAGAAATTGATACTTACAGGTTGACTTCCACCAGGAGGTGGTGGAGGCTGAAAGAGAAAAGGAAGGAAATGCTTTTATTTCAAAAACAAGTTGAATGATGTAAAATCCTGTTTCTAGGAAATTGATACTCACAGGTGGTGCATTTATTCCAGCTGATACCGAAGTCTGAAATAAACGAAGGGAGGGAACGTTTGCGTTCCAAAACAATACAGAAATATAAAATACTTTTTGTAGGAAATCAAGTGCTTCTTCAGATTACTTGTTTATTGAGTGTTCATCCTGATTTGCTTCTTCAAAGCCTTTGCAAACTTTGCCTGGCCTTTATTGAGCATTTGTTCTGATTTGTCCCTAGGGCAGTTAAATGATAATGGCTTAATCCAATGATCCTGAAACTTGTTTGAGAAACATTGCATCAAACGGCAATATTTCACAACAAATTACAGGGTGCCCATGCATTTAATATAATGTCATGTGAATATGGAATTAAAAAAACCAGCACTGGTAATGAAGTGAATGTATGTATGATAAAAGGAAGTGTGGACTCAGCCTCAAATTCTTTCATAAAGTGGATTTGTTGTGCTATAGAAAAAGAGGCCTTTAATGTACATTAATTACTCTGAGCTAAAATTCCACTACATGCCTGAATCCCTCCCCTCCTGTAAACTACTGACAGTCCAGAGGCACCTTTCACAAGAGGTGAAAGAGAAGGGAATGGGAATGCTTGCCAATCTGATTTGTAAGAAGTTAAGGTTGCAGCCAGCCTCCTTATGTGGCATTCAACCTGAACCATTTGCAGAAAAGTCATGGGGAGGTTGGAAAACAACATCAGTTGCTTATTGGGCAAAACATGTAGAATTCTGCTTGTAGGAAATGAATACTCACAGGTTGATCATTTCCACTGGGTGGAGGAGGAGGCTGGAAGAGAAAAGGAAGAAAATGATTCCATTTCAAAAACAATGCAAATCATGCAGAATCCTGTTTCTAGGAAATTGATACTCACAGGTGGTCCATATCCTCCATATGGCGAGGGAGGCTGAAAGAGGGGGGGGGGGAGGAAATATTTGCCTTTCAGAACAATACAGAAGCCGTAAATTCCTGTTTGTAGGGAAATTAATACTCACAGGTTGCTGATTTTCACCAGCTGGTGAAGGCTGAAAGATAAAGGGAAAGAAATATTTATAGGGCATTCATTCTGATTTGTTTTCGGATAGGTAATAAAACATTGGGTCCAGCAAGTGTCACCCCACACTTTTCCTATTACTTTCCTTATTGCAAAAAGTCCAGTTTGCACAGCAGTGGGGGAAAGATTCCTCTGCAAGGGCATCAAATCAATTTGTGCCACCTGAACTTGTCAGTATGTGAGTGAACCCCATTTAGCATTGGTCTGGAAGTAGCCTAATACTTACAGGCGGTCCGTATCCTGGATATGGCTGAGGATCCTGAAAGAGAAGGGGAAGGAAATTCTTGTACAGTGGTACCTCTGGTTACGAATGCTTCGGGTTACGAAGGCCGCTAACCCAGAAGTAGCTGCTCCTGGTTGTGAACTTTGCCCCAGGCGCACATGCAGCGGGAGACCCCATTAGCAAAAACGCACCTCAGGATAAGAACGGTTTCAGTTTAAGAACGGACTTCCGGAATGAATTAAGTTCATAACCAGAGTACCACATGCAAATGATGTAGAATCACACTGGTAGGAAAATAATACTCACTTGTGGTCCATATATTCCTACTGATACGGAAGACTGAAACAAAGAAGGAAGGAAACGTTTACATTCCAAAACAATACACAAATACAAAATATTTTTTTGTTGGAAATCAAGTACTCCTCCAGATGACTTATTTATTGAATGTTCATCCTGATTTGCTTCTTCAAAGCTTTTGCGAACTGTGTCTGGCCTTTATTGAGCATTTGTTCTGATTTGTCTGTAGGGCAATTAAATGATAATGAGCATTTGTCCTGCATTCATCCCAATTTGCTTGCCCCCCCCATCTTCCCATTAATAATTTTTTCATTGCATTTCACTTTCCAAACCACAAAGAGTCAAGATGTGTTCACATTACCACCTGAAAGCATTTCACAGCACTTTCCATCTAGCTGATGACATGAGCATAGCTTAGTGTCATAGGAATTGCTTAATCCAATTGTCCTGAAACTGGTTTGAGAAACAATACATCAAATGGTAATACAGAGGAACCTCAGTTTTTAAGTGTCTCTGAAGCCAAATGTTTCGGTTTTCGAACGCTGAAAACCCGGAGGTAATTGCTTCCGTTAACAAATGGCTTCCGAGGTGCGTTCTCAATTTTCTCCATTGAAATTGCAGACCGCCCATTGTGCCTCAGTTGTCGAATATTTCGGAAGTCAAATGGTCTTCCAGAATGGATTACATTCAACACCCAAAGTTCCACTGTATTTCACATTTCAAATTACAGGGTGCCCTTGCATTTAATATAATGTCATGTGAATATGCAATAAAAAACCAGCACTGGAAATGAAGTGAATGTATGATAAACAAAAGTATGGCCACAGCCTCAAATTCTTTTATAAAGTGGATTTGTTGTGCTATAGCAACAGATGCCTTTAATCTACTTTAATTGCTCTAAACTAAAGTTCTGCTATGTGCCTGAATCCCTCCTGTAAAATGCTGACACTCCAGAGGCACCCTAATACAGAAGAGGAGAAAGAGAAGGGGATGGGAATGATTGCAAAACTGATTTGTAAGAAGTTAAGGTTGCAGCCAGCCTCCTTATTTAACATTCAGCCTGAACCATTTGCAGAAAATTCGTGGGGAGGTTGGAAAACAACATCAGTTGTTTATTGGGCAAAACATGTAGACTCCTGCTTGTAGGAAATGAATACTCACAGGTTGATCATTTCCACTGGGTGGAGGAGGAAGCTGGAAGAGAAAAAGAAAAAAATGCTTCCATTTCAAACACAATTCAAATGATGCAGAATCTTGTTTCTAGGAAATTGATACTCACAGGTGGTCCATATGGTCCATATGGTGGTGGAGGCTGAAAGAGAAGGAAGGAATGTTTGTTGGGCATTTGTTATGGTTTGTTTGCTGGGAGGTTATAAAATAGTGTGTCAAGCTAGTGTCATCCCACACTTTTCCTGTTACTTTCCTTATTGCAAACAGTCAAATTTGCAGAGGGGTGGAGGAAGGAATGTTGTGCAAGGGCATCAAATCAATTTAATTGTTCATCCTGAACTTGTCGGTATGTGACTGAACCCCATTCAAAAATAGCATCAGTTTGGAAGTAGCCTATTACTTACAGGCTGTCCATATCCTGGATATGGCTGAGGACCCTGAAAGAGAAAGGGAAGAAAATGCTTGCATTCCAATACAATTTAAAAAAACTTAAAATCTTTTTCTAAGAAACTAATATTCACAGGCTGTCCATTTCCTTGATTTGGTGGGGGAGGAGGCTAAAAGAGAAAGGGGAGGAAATGTTTCTATTTCAAAAACAATGCATGTTGGTAAGTAAATAATTTGGTTCAAAATTGGGAAAGGAGTATGGCAAGGCTGTATATTGTGCCCCTGCTTATTTAACTTATATGCAAAATTCATCATGCGAAAGGCTGGGCTGGATGAATCCCAAGCCGGAATTAAGATCGCCGGAAGAAATATCAACAACCTCAGATATGCAGATGACACAACCTTGATGGCCGAAAGTGAGGAGGAATTAAAGAACCTTTTAATGAGGGTGAAAGAGGAGAGCGCAAAATATGGTCTGAAGCTCAACATCAAAAAAACGAAGATCATGGCCACTGGTCCCATCACCTCCTGGCAAATAGAAGGGGACGAAATGGAGGCAGTGAGAGATATTACTTTCTTGGGCTCCATGATCACAGCAGATGGTGGCAGCAGTCACGAAATTAAAAGATGCTTGCTCCTTGGGAGAAAGGCAATGGCAAATCTAGACAACATCTTAAAAAGTAGAGACATCACCTTATCAACAAAGGTCCGTATAGTAAAAGCTATGGTTTTCCCAGTAGTGATGTATGGAAGTGAGAGCTGGACCATCAAGAAGGCTGATCGCTGAAGAATTGATGCTTTTGAATTATGGTGCTGGAGGAGACTCTTAAGAATCCCATGGACTACAAGAAGATCAAACCTATCCATTTTGAAGGAAATCAGCCCTGAGTGCTCACTGGAAGGACAGATCGTGAAGCTGAGGCTCCAATACTTTGGCCACCTCATGAGAAGAGAAGACTCCCTGGAAAAGACCCTGATGTTGGGAAAGATTGAGGGCACAAGGAGAAGGGGACGACAGAGGACGAAATGGTTGGACAGTGTTCTCGAAGCTACAAACATGAGTCTGACCAAACTGCGGGAGACAGTGGAAGACAGAAGTGCCTGGCGTGCTCTGGTCCATGGGGTCACGAAGAGTCGGACACGACTAAACGACTAAACAAAGGTAAATAATACTCACAGGTTGTCCATATATTCCAAATGATACCGAAGACTGAAAGAAAGAAGGAAGAAAACATTTGCATTCTAAACCTATACAAATATAAAATACTTTTTGTAGGAAATCAAGTGCTTCTCCAGATTACTTGTTTATTGAGTGTTCATCCTGATTTGCTTCTTCAAAGCTTTTGCGAACGGTGCCTGGCCTTTATTGAGCATTTGTTCTGATTTGTCCGTAGGGCAGTTAAATGATAATCAGCATTCATCTTGCATTTATCCTGGTTTGCTTCCCCCCCCCCTTTTTTCATCTTCCCATTTATCATTTATTTCTTCCTTGCATTTCACTTTCCAAACTACAAAGAGTCAGGGTGTGTTCACATTACCACCTTAAAGCATTTCACAGCACTTTCCATCTAGCTGTTGACATGAGCATGGCTTAGTTTCATAGGAATGGCTTAATCCAATGATCCTGAAACTCGTTTGAGAAACAATGCATCAAACGGTAATATTTCACAACAAATTGCAGGGTGCCCATGCATTTAATATATTGTCATGTGAATATAGAATTAAAAAAACCAGTACTGGAAATGCAGTGAATGTATGATCAATGGAAGCATGGACATAGCCTCAAATTCTTTTATAAAGTGGATTTGTTGTGCTATAGCAACAGAGGGCAAAATATAAAGAAGCCTGCTTGTAGGAAATTAATACTCACAGGTTGATCATTTCCACTGGGTGGAGGAGGAGGCTGGAAGAGAAAAAGAAAAAAATGCTTCCATTTCAAACACAATTCAAATGATGCAGAATCTTGTTTCTAGGAAACTGATACTCACAGGTGGTCCATATGGTCCATATGGTGGTGGAGGCTGAAAGAGAAGGAAGGAATGTTTGTTGGGCATTTGTTATGGTTTGTCTGCTGGGAGGTTATAAAATAGTGTGTGAAGCTAGTGTCATCCCACACTTTTCCTGTTACTTTCCTTATTGCAAACAGTCGAATTTGCAGAGGGGTGGAGGAAGGAATGTTGTACAAGGGCTTCAAATCAGCTTTTAACTGTGCAACCTGAATTTGCTAGTTTGTGAGTGAGCCCCATCCAAGCCTCGAAGTGGCCTAATACTCACAGGCAGTCCATATCCTGGATATGGCTGAGGACCCTGAAAGAGAAAGGAAAGTAAATGCTTGCATATAAAATTAAAAGACTTAAAATTTTGTTCTAAGAAACTAATACTCACAGGCTGTCCATTTCCTTGATTTGGTGGTGGAGGAGCGGGCTAAATGAGAAAGGGTGGGAAATGCTTACATTTCAAAAACAACCCAAATGATGTGAAATCCTGTTGGTAGTAAATTAATACTCACAGCATATAAATATACGGCTGCTCCTGGATTCTGCTGAGGTTGTTGGGGAGGCTGAAGAAGAAAAGGAAGGAACTGTTTGCATTATTTTCATTTCTGAGAAACTGGTGTTTAAATTAAGGGTGCAGCTAAACCTATGGATTTTACCTCCATTTGTCTGCCATTTGTTACTTACATGATAAGCCAAACATGCGGAAGGCAAGTCCCAATGAAATACGGCTATACTTGGTGTTCATAACATTTGTTTTGTACTATTTCAGATTCACTGTGTAGTCTCTGTGAACCCTGTTTTTTGTACTTTTTCATTTTCCTTTATTTCATATTCCTTACTGGATCTTTATTTTAGCTTTATAATAAAGTCTTGATTAAAAAAAAATGATGCAACAACCGCTTTTTTAAATGATGAGTTCTGTGAAGAACACGGGTATCATGCAAGAGTTTGTAAAGTGAGGGGTTGCCACTGACATGTACCAGAAAGTAGGGGGCATACCTGCTTAATAGAGTCAATTGGAGCATGTTATTCCAAATAAATACTTTAGGCAAGCCCAGTCTAAATATAAGCACCCAAAGAAATTTGGATTCCCCCTGCTTCAAGGCTGGATTCCTTTGCCATATAACACAGTTTTTACTCCAAAAATGAAACATCCTGAGGAATGAGGAAGTGATGGATTGCTGCCTAACAAGTCCAAAGGCCTCTTAGGCACATGGAAATAGCTTTTCAACTCTTTGGATCATGTGCAGCTCTGTGGCTCTATGACTTATATATATGGTAGCTCACTTAGCTACCACAGGATATGAAACAAGGAGGCTAACCAAATTTGTCATACTCACCTGTTGTTGGTAAGAACCAGCATTACTCTACAGAAACAGTAATTTAAAAAGTTTTGTTAGTTTTCTAATAAACGTTTGTTTGATTTTTTAAAAAAAGCATGGCAGAAGTCCAGGCTTATATAGGCATTAGGCACGTGTGTCAGCCACAAGATATGCCTTGTATCTTTGGGAAGCAGCTTGATCTGTTTCAGCGTCTTTATAATTCAACTTGGGATCAGGACCAAATACAGTCAGTTAAAAGCAAGGCCCAACTTTTCCCCATTCACTATACAGTGGGACCTCAGGTTAAGAACTTAATTCGTTCCAGGGGTCCGTACTTAACCTGAAACTGTTCTTAACCTGAAGCACCACTTTAGCTAATGGGGCCTCCTGCTGCTACCGCACCGTTGGAGCACGATTTCTGTTCTCATCCTGAAGCAAAGTTCTTAACCTGAAGCACTATTTCTGGGTTAGCGGAGTCTGTAACCTGAAGCATATGTAACCTGAAGCGTATGTAACCCGAGGTACCACTGTAATAGGTGCTATAATAGGTGCTATAATTCACTATAATAGGCACTATAATAGGGGAATCTAAAAACAGCTATGTTTGTATTTTCACCCCTTTTCAAGGCAGCAGATTGAATTTGCAGGCATATTGTAGGTGCACATGATCTGACTCAGTATAAGGCAGTGGTGGCCTCTTGAATGATCTTCTCATGCATAGGATTTAAAAAAAAAAAAAAGAAGTCCAAGGTTTTGTCCCTAACAGTGTACATATCGTACATGTGAATTGGTCATAAGAAAAGTAATAAACAAAGAAGCTACCCACCTGGAACGGCCATTGATAGCGGTTATTCTTGAAAGAAAAAGATAAGAAACAAATGAAGAGTTAATTACTTCAGTTCCTTAAGAGAGCTATTATGAAAAGATGGAGGTATTCTGTGTCCTGAGTTCTCAAATCCAGGAGGTGGAGAGATGGGCTGTTCTGAACAAGGTTGCACTCTCCTAGAAGCAGCAAGTCCATAGCTTGGAGGTTCTCCTGTATCCAACGCTCTCACCGGAGGCTCAGGTGGCCTCATTGGCTAGGATTGCCTTCTCCAGTTTCAGCTGGTTCCCCAGCTCTGGCCCCATTTGGCCCACTGTGCTATGTACTCTGTTAACTTCCAGCCTGGACTGTTGTGATGTGCTCTAGGTGGGGCTGCTTTTGAAGACGACTTCAATTGGTTCAAAATGAAGCCAGATTGCTGGCTGGGGTTTCATTGTACGACATTTGCATTGGTTGCCAGTTTGTTCCCAGCCCCAAACGAAGGTCTCACACTAGTGTTTAATGCTCGAAAGAACTTGGGCCCCAAATATCTGAAAGAACACCTTCTTCCTTACAGTCCCTCTCAAGTATTAAGTTCTGCAGAGAGAAACCTCTTGGTAGTTTCATCACCTTCAGAAGCTCAGTGGAGGTGGGTGAGAAAAGGCATTCTCAGACCATAGCAGCCCCTAAGTTCTGAAATTCCCTCCCCACAGAGGTGCATCTGGTGCCTTCACTAAGCAGTTCCTGAAGAATCCTGGAGACACTTCATTCTACCCTTGTCTTGGACACTTGAGATCTATATTTTTGGGACCCACTCTATCATTATAATTGTAATTTGTTTTAAATTGTTTTTAACATTTTTTTTCAATTGCTGGGACCTGCCCTAGGACCTTGGGCTGGAGGGCAGGTAATAAATAATTTAAATAATTTTCTTCATCATTGCTTTCATTAAATGGGGTTATTTTACCCATTGTGCACTGGTAAACCTGAGTTCCTCACCAACGCTTTTATAGCCATTTCCCCCCTGAATTGGTACCATTTGTTCTCTCAGATACTCTGCAAAATCCAAACAATACTGGTCGCAAACATTTTAACCACATATTGCCTTCCTATATTTTTTAAAATACTAATTGATTGTGATTTATTTGGGTTCAGACAGTATTGTTGCAGTACAATATTTGTATCACAGACTGGTATAGTACCTTGCCTCCCCTTGCTATCATTTTGCCCAGTGCCTTTTTTTCAGGGGGTACTCAATGGTACCTATTTTTGTTGTTGTTAAAAAGTGTGACACATACCGTAACAACTTTGTGGTGAGTACCAGCACCTATTATTCTAGGGGGAAATGTGCCAATGTTGCCATATACAGTACCTTGTCAGCAATCACCAGTCTTTTATACAAAGATTGTACTGCAACATAAACACTATAACATCTAAACAAGTCTGGCAGTTTTTCCAGAGGATGGCTGGAAAAACTGTGTACCTTCTGCCCACTTGTTATGTGAGATCCAATACCTTTTCTCAAAGAATTTGATTCGACAGCTGCATGTACATTTCCAATTACCGTGAACTAAAATCAAACAGATTTTTGATCCCCGGTGTGTTTGAATGTTTCAACCGCAGCATCTTTGGCAAACCGATTCCCTCTGTTGTTTTAGAAAGACACAAATGCCCAATTCCTTTGCCCACAGCCAATTCATTGACCATGCCCAGGAGTATCAAAGTCAACCTGACAAATCCAACACATCCGGTGACCGTGGCGGTATGTGACCTTTTCATTCTCTGGGACAAAAAGCTGTGGAATTGCTCTAGCTGCAAACTTAAGAAGAGAACTGGAAGGCTCTTCACATTCCTTGCTTGCCTTTGGAATAGCAAAATTGCGAACATCCTCCTCCCCCCCCCCCCCCGGCAGTACTTACATTTTGAGAATTCTTTCTAGAAAACGCTTCCTATAAAATAAAAAGGGGGGGGCAGTAGGAGTTACTTTAAGTAGCACTTCATTAAAATGATTCCTAAGGTAGCAGAAAGGTGCCCATTATTTCAGGGCCCATTGGGTTTTCTGTGGATTCTGTTTCTTCCGATTCAGCAGGAGGTTTCCCCAGGGAAAGCGGCGGAACAAAAACAACAAACAGCCACCTCTCAAATTTGTGACTTGAAATCACTTGAAATCATGGGACAAATGAAACTGTGGATGGGCCCTCAATGACAAGAAATAGACCTGTCATATTTTCTGAGAACACCACCCATGGTTGAATAACTCTACCCAGGAATTTTGCTTAGGCAGGAAACATCTGTCTGGCTGTGTTGGAGACATGGGGGTCTTGTGTGCTACCCCTTTCCCACTGTGGTAACATTAAGACCTGTTGAACTACAACTCCCATCAGCCTCAGCCAGCACAGCCATATTTATGTATTGGAATGACTGGTTTAATTTCAGTAGGTTGCTAGAAATTCTTAACTTTTACAGATTTAGGTAAAAATTTTATACATGCAAACCTGAGAATCAGTCTCATTGAACTCAGTGGATCTTAGCATTAATTTTAAGTTACAAAATGCATAAATAATTTGACGTATGTATGCTTGCATGATTTGTGTCTGCCATTGTTAGTTTTTGTTGTGGTTTTTGATCAGCTGTGTTATAGGACAAATACAATGCCGAAAATAGGTTACCGGTATTTCTGAGTATTTTATCTTTGACCCAAAAGTTTACATGGGTACATACATGGCTAATCAGAGATTTAAATCAAGGTTTCACTACTCCAGTTCTGTCATTCTATATATCACACTGGCTCAAATTCAGTCCAGTACCAATCTTTACACACACACACACACACACACACACACACACTCCGTTACTCAAACCGTTGGCTCAGGATGAGACACTGAAATTATATGAATCTGTTAATATAGAAAGCATTTTCCATATACTGTACTTACTTTCACTCTTTCTACGAGCTCCATCTATAAGGAAAAAGGAATAAATTATTCAGAGTTTCTTAACTTTGTAAGTGCGAACAAGACATCCTTCTGGATCCCTTGGTAGGTTTTGTTATCACTAAATATGGTTACCTTCTAGATAGAGGGTCTTTAGGGATTAGGGGTACTGTATTTCAGCCATCCTACTCCAACGTAGATAACATATCCCAGAAGGCAACACTGAGGAATTACTGAGGAATTCCATTATACAATGGGACATTTCAGGATTTCACAGTGGTCTCCAAGTTTTTTAACATCTATGTACAATAGCTGAGCCCTACTTCTCAGAACAAATTCCTGGGTTTGGAATTACTTAACTCTAAATCTGTGTCTTTTGCACCTAGTTCTATTTGGTGGGTCTTGGGATTCTAGCGGAAGCAAAGCCATGTCTGAGTTAGAGGAGCATTCAGATGTAAACTCCTCCACCCACCACTTGTAGCCTGAAGTGGGACAGCCCTATTTGATTCCACCGAATGTATAAACTGCCCCAGGGCCGGCGGTGGGAAGAGAGATAAGGGGTGGTTTGTGACATGATCATATGAGAGTGCTGGAGGTGAAATAGTTAAACAAGTTACCCAATCAGAACCCGGGGGGGGGGCAGCATGTGGAGTCAGAGGGACTATAAAACCAGCTCTGGGAGGGGCGAAAGAGGAGTTCGTTGGGAATTGGGTGGTTGGTTGGAGTGGGAGTGAATTGGGATAGAGCCTGTGGGTAAGTTGAGTTAGTGTAGTGAAATAGGCTGAGTCAGGAACAGTTAGGAGCTAGGAAGACAAGTAAATATCTGAGAGGTGGTTAAGTGAGTGAGAGCAGGTAACGGAAGTTATAGGTCTGGATAGGCACCCTATGATTGTAATTGACTGATACCATTTATGAAACCACACACTTGTTAAACTGCAATAAATAAACAGAAGTTTATGTTCCAATTTAACCCTGACTGGACTCAGTATTGTACCAGGTAGGGCCTGGGTGGTGGCAGTGAGAAATAAAGTGGTGGCACAGGGATCAATAGATGGTGAAACGTCCGGGGACCCTGTGTGATCGCCACATGGTTTATATTCACTCATATTACATTTTTATCTCACTTTTCTTCAATGAAGGGGGTTCGTTGCTTCAACCCTCTAAGGTAGACCAGACTAAGAGAGAAGTCATGTAGGGAGTACTGTGGCTCAGATTTGGATCCTGGTCATCTCACTTCAGGTCTTGACATGCTGCCTGATATACCAGACTTTAAATATATACAGTATATATATCTTAGCCCAGTAGTTGTCTTTACAACTTTTCATTCCGCTTAACACGTCTCAGTATTGGGCACTAAGATTATATGAAACAACCAGAGAAGAAAATCCTTTCCATTTACTTACCGGCATCTGGAATAATCTTTTCATCTGGAAGGGAAAGAATGTAGGTTATTCAAAGAGGAGAGATTCCAAACATGGGGTTAAGATGGTAAACTCACATCCAGAACCAAAAATGCAGCTTGGGGACCTGCCCCACCCACCTTCTCTCTGTGTTCTACAGCCAGGCCATTCATAACTTTAGGCAAAGAGAGGTAGCCACTTCAGACGTCAGGTCTTGGGTGTCACGAAAAGGTAGAAATTGTTGGTAGAGGAGGGAGAGACACACATCTGGTGCTCTGCCTTAGCCAGGAAAATGTCTATAGCAAGCCCTGCCTAAGGCCCCGATCCAGCAGCTCGTACAGCGAGGGCTGCAATGCACACCTGCAAGCCAGGTGGGATCTTCAACAATATGAGAAAGGAGAACCTCAGTTTAGCCTCTCCATCTCCAAAGCTGCCAGTTAGCTCTAAGGATAAATATATCAAGGAAGCTACATGTGTGGAATCAGCCGTATATGTTGTGCACAGCACCCATTCCCACGTAAGTATTGCATGCTTCCACACACTGAGCTAGCAAGGTGCCCCTCCTAGGACATCCCTGGAGGAAGGCAGGGGTCAGTTCCCCCATTTACAATTTCAGCAGAAGCGTGTTGGGGGTCAGGGAGACCCCATGTCTGTCTCGAAAACTCTCCCCAAGCAGCCCTGCAAGAATAACAATGAGCTTTAAACTGTGGCAATCGTGAAAACAAATAGCACCATGACCCACCAGAGAAGGAAGTAACAACTCCTGCTTTGTACATGTTAGCGACTTAAAATGCAACAAGGTTATTCTCACCAACCCACTGTGTTTCAAGTCACATTAGCACGTTGCTGTACATGCTAAAGAGGAGGCCGGGATGTCTTCACCCAATGCACGTTCTTTGTTTGGCATCCCTGCTGCTTTAAGCCCACTACCTCACTCCTATTCACGAAGCTGTCATCTGTGCATTCACAACAGCTGCCCCCAAATCTAAACATCCCAGCTTAGGTGCAAAAGGCATGTGGCTGCCATTTTCAAATTGGATAGAAGCTGGTTTGAGAGGAGGTGCGTCAAATCTCAAGAAGCTACAGGACAGATAGGGGTGTGTGGCTAATGTCAAAAACCAGCAGCAGGGGTACAATCAAGCCAGAGTAAATGGCAATGTGTACACAGCCCAGGTTTCTCTCTTATGGCTTTTTAAATGGGAATTTGTCACACATCATTGTGTTGTGCCCACTCTTTCTTAAGGTATAGGTGCATATTCTGTGCCTGTCTCATCTGTCAACAGACCACTAGCCTAGAAAATGTTCTTCTGGGACACTCCGAAGGTAAAATTCTACACCCAATGTCTTTTTGGACTAAGTTACATTGAACTCAGTGGGGCTTACTTTATTTATCTATTTATTGCATATGCATCCTGAGAGGGAATACGTAGGATTCCATTGTTAGAGTGCAATTGGTTCGAATCTCCGCAATGGAGTGAGCTCCCGTTGCTCTGTCCCAGCTCCTGCCAACCTAGCAGTTCGAAAGCACGCCAGTGCAAGTAGATAAATAGGTACTGCTGTGGCAAGAAGGTAAGTGGTGTTTCCATGCGCTCTGGTTTCCATCACGGTGTTCCATTGCACCAGAAGCGGTTTAGTCATGCTGGCCACATGACCCAGAAAGCTGTCTGTGGACAAACGCCAGGTCCTTCGGCTTGAAAGTGAGATGAGCGCCGCAACCCCATAGTCGCCTTTGACTGGACCTAACTATCCAGGGATCCTTTAACTTTACCTTTTACCTATAAGCACATATAACTTGGGAGCTGCATTGAAATCAAGGGGACTGGGATATAAGTGTCAACTTAATGCAGAAATTACAATGCTAGGTACATTTTTTAAAAAAAATAAAAACAAAACATTTTACCCAATTTGGGCTGTCGTCAGTCTACAAAAAAAGAAAGAAAGAAAGAAAGAAAGAAAGAAAGAAAGAAAGAAAGAAAGAAAGAAAGAGGTTAATTGATATTGTTGCTCTCCACATCAAAGATGAAACTGTTTAAGTGTACAGATCTTTGAGCACACTCTTAGTTATTGGAAGCAACCCCCAATAAAATTAAAAGAGCTTATTATGTTTCAGTCATAGAGCTGAGCCAGGATTCCTCAGAAGATTCTTTTTCCAAGAACATTTTTGAGATTTATTTTTTTTCTCACCCACCCAAGCTCAGAAAAGTAGGCCATTTTGCAGAATTTTCTGCATACACTTTATCAAGTGTTAAGAGGCCATCTGCACACAACTCTAATTTAGCATCTAAGGAAGGCCTACAAAAGTAAGTCCATCAACTTCAATCTCACCCTATTGTATTTATTTTATTGTTTCGCCTGTTACTAGCCTGATACGATCTTTGCGTATTCTCTATAGTATGTGCTCTTTTACCTTCCAAAATTACAGTTTCAGGGGGGTTTTGTTTTAAAAGGGGGGGGCACAATTAACTCGACCTATATACAGTGGTACCTCAGGTTAAGTACTTAATTCGTTCAGAAGGTCCGTACTTAACCTGAAACTGTTCTTAATTTGAAGCACCACTTTAGCTAATGGGGCCTCCTGCTGCCGCTGCGCCGTCAGAGCACAATTTCTGTTCTCATCCTGAAGCAAAGTTCTTAACCTGAAGCACTATTTCAGGGTTAGCGGAGTCTGTAACCTGAAGCATGTGTAACCTGAAGCATATGTAACCCGAGGTACCAGTGTAGTGGCAATATGTTGCATACAGTGTCTTTTAAAACTACAGAATTTGTATTTTTGCTGTGTTGTTGCCTTTCAATCTTCTGTTTGAGGGACTCTCAAACCAGTCCAGTCCAGTTTAAAGAAAAAGTACTGCTAAAAGGGAAAGCAGATATTTTGAAGTAGCCCACAGACATCAGACTGAGCAGACACACAGGCCACCTGGCCACAATCTTCCCCAAGATTGTGATCTCTAATTTCCAACTCTACAAATAAATGATCTCTACAAATAAATTAGAGAAATGATCTCTAATTTCCAACTCTACAAATAAATTATGCAGGTCTGTATCATTTTTTTTGTGATATGTAAGTAGCAACCTTAGCACAAGGCATTGTACCCAGGATTATACATGCTTAGATCCAATAATTGAAGAGGGAAAGAAAGGACACAATAATTCTCTGTGTGTGTCCATGTGCATGAATATGGAATATGAATATTCAAGGTGCTGGCCCAAAGAAAGGACAAGGAGAAGAGAATACAATCAAAGAAACGAAACCTGTCATACCTGTTTTCTTCTGCCGAACCAACCAAACTACAAGAAGGAAGGGGGGGGGATAGATGTTATTTTTTTCCTATTGGCTTCTGCATGAGAAATTAAACTGATACAACCTTTGCACATTTCCCCCTGCATGTGCACACTTTCTCCTCCAAAACATACAGTTTCACAACCAGAAAAAAATGAGACTTATCACAGTCACTTGGCTTAAACTGCTGAAATGAATAAACCTGAAGCTGGGATGGGGGGCGGGGAGGCAGGGATGGATTTGTGAGTGGAAGGATGGTGAGCGCAGTTATACTCAGAACCAGGAGGAGCCAGAAGTGGAGGCAGAACAGTGCTTACCCGACCTCCTGCCAATGGCATTGCTGTGTCTTACCAGGAGGGAGAGGGTTGAGGTGGCAGGGAGGTTGGCAGGAGCTCCAGGTTTGCTCAGCTGGTTTGTTTGCATCACACAGTTCTCCCCTCTCCCTTGCAGTCTCCAAGTAAGGTGCAAGTACACTGGCAATAAGAGGTCAGGTAAGTACCGTATTTTTTGCTCTATAAGACTCACTTTTTCCCTCCTAAAAAGTAAGGGGAAATGTGTGTGCGTCTTATGGTGCGAATGCAGGCTGCGCAGCTATCCCAGAAGCCAGAACAGCAAGAGGGATTGCTGCTTTCACTGCGCAGCGATCCCTCTTGCTACTCTGGCTTCTGAGATTCAGAATATTTTTTTTCTTGTTTTCCTATTCCAAAAACTAGGTGCGTCTTGTGGTCTGGTGCGTCTTATAGAGCAAAAAATACGGTACCCTTGCCTCTCTGCACAGACCACTACTGCTCAGAACAAATTCTGAGATGTGGAATTACAGTCGTACCTTGGAAGTCTGTTCGACTTTCAAAACATTCGGAAACCGAAGTGTGGCTTCTGATTGGCTGCAGGAAGCTCCTGCCTAAAGTCTGCCAATTCCCAAGTTAGAGGATCATTCCAATTTAACTCTCTGTTTCTCAAAGAATCCTGCCTAATTCATTTATGATGCTGATTTTATATTACAGCTTGTGGCATGATGAACAACATCCTAATTGAAGAGCAAAGAACATAGTTTTCTTCTCTCTTCACCTTCAACCAACCAAGGAAAAAAAAAATCCCAGTCTGCTTTGGTCCAGGAATGTCCTATTCCAAAGCCAAATGGGGACAAAGCTTTCCTCTTAATGTTCACGTATGTTAAGATTAATCATGCATCCCTTCGTCTCGGCCTTTGACCCGTGAGATGTATGCTTTCAGGACTCATTCTATACTGTAGCTTAATTGCTTTTAAGTTATGAATTTTTAATTCGGGGACTGGCTGGTGATGGGTGGTAATACATTTAGTAACGTTCATCATAATCTTCTAACCAGAACAGCTTACATGTGACATGTTTTGCAGTTTCTTCCTTCAAGTTGTGACATGTTAGTAATTTGGCCCAATACTCAACTTCACCTTTCCATTCAGCTAACCCGTTTCAATATTAGATATCGAGGTGATAGGAAACACCCAGAGAAAAAAGACCCTTCTGTATACTTACTGGTGTAAAATCTTGCCACTAGAAGGGGGGGGGGGAGAGACATAGATTATTCAAAAAGGCTTTTTTGTGTGTGTTTTCGTAAACCGCTTCACAATTTATTTGTAACAGTAAGTGGCATATAGATGGGAAATTCCTCACACAACCATGCATTTTGGAACCTCTATGGCAACTTCTTCCAAGGAAAAGGGGGATTCTCATCTATTTGCTGCCTTCACTTTTTCCTTGCAACTCCCCCACCCCTGCCTTTCTCGCTTTGGGGTTTCATATATCCTGAACCACTTGGGCAGGAAAGCACCCACACCACACCCTGGGAGCCAACTCCTACAGGCTGTGGGGGCTTTGTTCCCCACCATAAAATATTTGAAGGGGCCGGGGCCCTACAAAGTTGATGGGCTTTCCCATTCAAATGATTTCTGTGCACTGCATCATGTGATTATGTGGGGCGGGGTTTACCTGCCCCCCCACAATATTTTATTCAAGTTGGCACCCCTGCCTCCCTATCCTGTCTTCATCTGTGCAGCTTTCCCACTTTGTATTCAATAGAAGAAGAGGAGGAGGAGGAGGAGGAGTTTGGATTTGATATCCCGCTTTATCACTACCCAAAGGAGTCTCAAAGCGGCTAACATTCTCCTTTCCCTTCCTCCTCAACAACAAACACTCTGTGAGGTGAGTGGGGCTGAGAGACGTCAAAGAAGTGTGACTAGCCCAAGGTCACCCAGCAGCTGCATGTGGAGGAGCAGAGGCACGAACCCGGTTCCCCAGATTACAAGTCTACCACTCTTAACCACTACACCACATAATAGTCAGGGCCAGCCCTACCATTGGGCAAAGAGGGGAAGTCTTATAGGACGGGTGGAACACCTAACACCTAATCATCAAAGCAGTTAAGGCAAGTTAAATCCATCCGAAAGAAGTCATAGCTAAGTCCCATGGAAATCAGTTTAGATCTTAAGAGATAGGAAGCTCACATTTTGCCTTTTTTACAAGGGGAGCTCTTCATGAAGCATTGTACCTTTTATTTCTTGTGATGCATTGTATCCACTACTTCTCATTATGTATGTGCACTCTGGGTCTTTCTTGCCTGTCCCTATCACATCTCTTCCCCTCTACAGACCACTAGCCTTTACGCTTTTCTCTTGAGGTTTTCCATTGATGCTCTGAGGGTGAAATTCTATAGCTGTCCCATTGAACACCAACCATTTAAAGCACATGTTCCCCACTAAAGAGTCCAGGGAACAAAACTTTACTCCGCACATAGCTACAATTCCCAGGATTCTTTGACAGGGAAAGATGTGGTTTGAACGTGCTTTAAATATATGTTGTGTACGCAGCCTTTTGTCTGTGTAGGCACCCATGCATAGGATTGTGCAGCAATTCATATATTAAGGATGCAATCCTATAGATGCTTACCTGGGAATAAGCCCTGCTGAACACAGTAGGACTTAATTCCAAGGAGATATGCATAGGACAGCATTGTTAGAGCATGGTTCTAAGCACACATGCCTTTGGAGCAGCATCAGACTCAAGGGAACTAGGATCTCAGTGGCATTTTGACACAGAAATCACAGCCTCAGGAAAACAAAAGTTATTTTACCCATCCTTGGTTTCTGTTTGACGAACTCTACAAAAAATAAAAATAAAAATATTATTTGATCTGGTTTGTGTCCACATGGGAAAAGAAACTGCATAGGTGCACAGACCCTTAAACACACATTTATTTTTTTGTAATCAAATGGGCTTATTACTTCCAATTAAACCTGTTTAGGTCGCAGAGCTGAGACAGAGTTCCTTCGGCAGGCGGGGGGTATCATGAGATTATTATATTTTTTTGAGATTTATCATTTCCCCCTTGAAAAAGAAGCCCACTTTGTAAATTTATCTCCCTACTCTATATCAAGTTGGCATCTTCACACAGTTTAGTAGCAGCCTGCACTTCTAAGGAAGGCTACATGTAGTCAGTTCAAGCCAAAAGTCCTATCCCATTATGCTTCATTTAAATGTTTAGCCCTTATTAGCCCGATGTAATCTTTATACATTTCAACATGTTTATATGCGCACTTTCCCCTCCAAAAATTACACCTTTCACAATTGAGAGAAATGAGACTTCTGTCACTCATTGCCACCCGTGGTCAGAGCCAAAACCAAAATAAAATAGACATTATTCATTCCTGTTGGCTTCCATGTGATAAATGGCACAGAATCTCAGGCTCATAAACACATATCCCCAGCAAGAATTGCCTGAGCATCTGAGGGACGTAGTCCCAAACAAGACCGGATAGCTGAGCTGGTTAGAGCGTGGTGCTGAAAGTGCCAAGGTTGCAAGTTTAATCCCCGTATGGGACAGCATTTTAGGGGATTGGATGATCCTAGGGGTCTCTTCCAGCTCTACAATTCTATGATTCTAAGACATGATATTAATTGCACAAATGCAATTAATGCCTGTGGCCTTGATCCCGCTGAATGTTTAAGCAGGCCCCCGAGTAAAAAGCAATGGTTTGTGTACACTTATGTTCCATCTTCAGCTAACCCCTGTTTCACTAGATACTGAGATTATACAAAATAGCCAAAGAGAGTAAAAAGCTGCTTCCATATACTTACTTGTTTTCTGCTGCCTCCAAATATTCCTGCAAGCTAGAAGGGAAAGGGACATCAGTTATTCAAAGAGACTGGATCTTCTTGTCCAGCTCCAGCAAAAGAAGAAGCTGAAATCAGGCTCCTCCTGAAAGGAGCCAGTTGGCTCAATGGTCAGAGCTCTCGTGAGCGCTATATGTGTACAAATCCAACACTTGAACTGGCCAGACAGCGTTGGTTCACAGCACCAATTTCCACATGAATATCACATGGTTCCACATTCACCTAGCAAGTGAATGCAGAGGCGAGGGCAGGGGGTCAGTTAGCCCATTTACAATGTCAGCGGAAGGGTCCTGGGGTCAGGTAGATCCCAGATGTAAATGCATTTCTTCATGTTTGTTCCAAGAACCCTTCCCAAAATCGCACCCTTGCAAGAACAATAGCACAAAACTGTGACAATCATTAAAACAGTTAATTCCACAGCCCAGCAAAAAGGAAGTCACAACTAAGACCCGTTGAAACCAAAGGACTCTTAGCTATTCGTATATAGAGCTTTTTCAATGGGGATTCATCACAAATTATTGTTGGGTTGTACCCGTGGGTCTTTTATGCGTGTACCTACTCCATCTCTTCCCCCAAAATAGACCCCTAGTCCTCATACTTCCCTCTTGCGGCTTTCCTTTGATGCTCTGTGGGTGATATCCTGTACTCAGTTTCCTGGGAACAAGGTCCATTGAATTCAACGGGTCTTACATCTGAATAGGCATGCGCAGGATTGTGCATTGGGACATATGTTTAGCCTAGAATCCTATGGACACTGACCTGAGTATAAGCTCCACTGAAAACAATGGGACTTAAGCTGTGTGGAAACTATACCTTTAAAGCACACTCAACACACCATAGTTTGCCGTTCACAGAAATGCAATTCCCAGCAAGGCCTTAACAAAGTACAGTGCTCAGAATTCCTTGATGAAAAGAAGGTGCTTTGAATGGGCTTTAAAGGTACAGTGTGCAGACAGCTTTGCTTCTGAGGTTATGCATAGGACTGCATTGTTAGAGCACAATTCTAAGCATGGGAGTTGAATTAGAATCAAGGGGACCACAATCTTAGTGCCAGCTTGATACAGAAATGACAACCTTAATTGAACAAAATGTATTTTACCAGTCCTGGGCTTGACTGCTTCGAAGAACTCTACAAAAGGGGAGAAAAAATGCAAATGTTCTTTGATCTTGTTTGTTTCAGTATGAGAAAAGAACCTGCCTAGGTACCCAGACCCATTAGCACACACTGATTCTTAAGCACACAATGGGCTTTTTAGTTTCAAGTTTAGGTCATAGAACTGCGACAGAATATATCAGAAGATGCATTTTCTGAAAATATGTCTGAGGTGCATTATTTTCTCCCCCTTCCCCCTTGAAAAAAGTGTCGGCCACCCCCCAAAAAAAATTCCATTTGCACACAGCTCCAGGAGCGGTGGCCAAATCTAAGGAAGGCTGCAAGTCATCCAGCCACATCAAGATTCCCATTCCATTATTTTTCATTTAATGTTTAGTCCTTTACCAGCCCGATAAAGTCTTAAGACATTTTACTTATATGAGCAATTTTTCCTCCCCAAGTTACAGCTTTCACAATTGGAGAAATGAGATTTATACTCACTTGTCTTTTGCCGCCAAACTCGTTCTACAAATGATAGCAGTATTAGTAGTAGTAGTAGTCATGTAAAAATTCATCATTTGTTCCTGTTGGCTTCACAAGAGAAATGAGACGCTCAGGCTCATACACACATACCCCCAGAAAGAATTGCTTGTGGACTCTAAGGGCCTTGGCCAGACACTGGACAAAATACTAATTGCACAAATTCACTTGAAGCCCATGGTCTTTTCTTATGTAAATAACAGCTCCAGGGAATCCTGAACAGCAGTACTAAAAAGGGATGGTTTCCATTCACTTATATTCCATTTCAACTGGGAAACACTGGCCTGTGAGCGCTCCAGTTGGAGAACAGCCTTTACCAAAGGTGTAATGAGTTTTGAAGATGCTTGAACACAGGACGAAAGGGAGAAATGTGCTAAGAGGAAGGCACGCTTGGCAACCTTCACCATGATCAACTCCCATCCGGAAACCTATACAGTGGTACCTCAGGTTAAGTACTTAATTCGTTCTGGAGGTCCGTTCTTAACCTGAAACTGTTCTTAACCTGAAGCACCACTTTAGCTAATGGGGCCTCTTGCTGCCACTGCGCTGCCGGAGCACAATTTCTGTTCTCATCCTGAAGCAAAGTTCTTAACCTGAAGCACTATTTCTGGGTTGGCGGAGTCTGTAACCTGAAGAGTATGTAACCTGAAGAGTATGTAACCTGAGGTACCACTGTATCCTTACTGTGGAAGGACCTGTAGATCCAGGATTGGCCTCCACAGTCACTTACGGACTCACTTTTAAAACCATGTTTATGGAAGACAATCTTACTCGGCTATGAGTGATAGAAGAAGAAGAAGAAGAAGAAGAAGAAGAAGAAGAAGAAGAAGAAGGTGGTTCCATTTCATCCTGCCTTCCTTCAAAAAGCTCAGGACAGGCTAACTAATCCTCCCTATTAATCATCATGTCAACCCTGTGAGGTAGACCCGGCTGCTCAAGAGGTCAGACAGGGAATTTCCTAGCTGAGATTTGGACCCAGGTAATCTTGATACAAGTATTGGCATGCTACCTGCTAGATGGGAGTGGCTCAAATAAACACACAATCTAACCTAATAGCCAACTTCACTTCTCTTTGTTTAGCTAACCTCTTTCGCAGCACTGAGATTGTATGAAAAAGCCAGAGAAAGAAGACCCTTCTCAATACTTACTTCTACACTGTTGATGAGCTCTTCCCACTAGGAAGGAAAGAGACAGTGGTTATTCAAAGAGGCTACCTTCTCCCAGGAAAATCCAGCCAGTTCCCTGCCTAATGCTTGCATCTGCTTCCCACTTGATGCCCTTCCCCCTGACAACCCCAGATTGCTTTGAACTACCCAGACAGGTCCACAGTCATCCAGGCCTATCTCAGCCCAACTCAAGCAACTCCCAGTTCCCCTTGAATTGGTTCAGGACTCAGCTGCGCCTGGTGCACAGACCTAAACATCCGTGAGACCCGGCACAAGGAGAATTCACAACTTCATGTAAATAAAGGTTATTTTACCCATGCGTCAACACTCTGTCCACCGTCATCCTAGAAAAATACAAATACAAAATGTCATCTGGTCTTGTTTGTTTCCCCATCAGAAATGAAACTGCTTAGGTGCCCTGAACCTTAAACACAGTCTTATTCTTGGAAGCAATCCCTATGCATATTATAATAATAATAATTTATTATTTATACACCGCCCATCTAGCTGGGCTTCCCCAGCCACTCTGGGTGGCTTCCAAAAACATATTAAAATACTGTAATACATCGAACATTAAAAGCTTCCCTAAACAGGGCTGCCTTCACTTGTCTTCTAAAAGTCTGGTAGTTGTTCTCTTTGACATCTGGTGGGAGGGCGTTCCACAGGGAGGGCGCCACTACCGAGAAGGCCCTCTGCCTGGTTCCCTGTAACTTGGCTTCTCGCAGTGAGGGAACTGCCAGAAGGCCCTCGGTGCTGGACCTCAGTGTTAAACATGCTTGTTGGTTTCAGGTAGATCTGTTTAGGAGTTGTAGTTGACATGGAATCCCTCAAGCAATATTTCACCACCCCTAGGTTTCAGGTTTCGGGCCTCAAGTCTCAGGGTCTGGGAGACTTCTGGCCTGGCAACCCAGTGGATCACTGGTGAGCCTATATAATTGACCCTTGCCCAAAGATTTGGGCTGGGGTCCTAGGCAGCACTTGTTTGGACAGAAGGATGACATGGAAATCAGTAGGACTAGGGTCAGACGGCTCACATGGTTTCTATGAAAAGATAGGGAAGACAGAAAAAGACTTCTCATACTCACCGAGCCTGGGTAGCCATTTTGGGGAGGAGGAGGAGGAGGGTAAGGACGAGCCCCTGGACTGCCAGCGTAGCCAGAGCCCTGCTACAGAAAGAAAGAAAGAACTGTTGGTTTTGTTTCCACAAACTTCTTTTTAAAAAACAAATGGCACCTCCTCTTCCCAGCTTTTAAAATATCAGTGATGGGGTGTTTGTGTATCTACACACACACACACATATGTATAAAACGTGTTTGGATGGATGAGAGAAACGCATCTTCCTTCCTTTAATTGTAATTTATACTCTTTCCCTTTTTGAATTAAAAAGAAGCCTGTTCACAGAAACCCAAGTTCTTGCAGGTGTCCCATGACACTCAATCATTGGTGGACAGGTGTGCTTCCACCTGTGCCAAGGATAGGGAAGCTGTGGTCCTCCCAATTTTGTTGGCCTCTCACTTCTGGCAGCCCCATTCAGGATGGCCAATGGCCAGGGATGAGGGGGTTTACAGTGGGCAACACTTGGGTGACTGCAGATTCTCCAAAGAGATTGGTTTATTACCAAACTATTACAGCAAAGAGGGCCCAGTGGGGATGGGGAACCTGCGACCTCCGGATGTTGTTTGACTCCAACGCCCATCAGCCCAAGCCAGCATGCAGAAGTGGCTTGTGAGTGGTGCGGTAAAGGCAGTGGCTTGTTGGATGGGGTGAGACGAGGCAAGGCAGCAAGGCTGGGAGACGCCTGGCTTTGCCGTTGACCACAGCCAACCCAAACGTCCCCTGACATTGCCAACACATTTCCCTTGCCCCATCCCTGTTCCAACAAGCCCAGCTTTTGAGTTAATCTGGTCAGGAAAAGCAGGGTATAAATGTTTTGGATGGTAAATAAATAACCCAGCCCCTATTCCCGTTAGGGAGGATTTGTAGTTCGGGATAGGCAAATCTGTCAATATCAGCTTGTCATTTTTTGAAACTTCGGTACTGAACACTTGCAATTTTCAAAAAAGTCCTCGTGGAAATGAATCAGTATTTTAGTGCTCCGAATGTACACGTTTGCATACAATTTTGCTTAACAGAACGTATTTTGTGTCGTGTTTTCACTAATCTATGCGTTTCTAAGGAGGCATCAGCTCAGCCCAGAGCACACCGATTCCCGCTGCACAAATTTCATTCCTGCACAAGGAATAGATTCTCAAGCAGATTCTTCTGGACTTGGGGGGAAAGGGGGAAATTGTTAATGCCAGTCAGAAAGCTCCAACTTCCAAGAAAATTGAGCAAGAGCTCGTGAGTGTATCCACCCAGCTGAAATAAGTTAAAATGGGGATATTACACAAGGAGGCCAAAGAAGTGGTCATACTCACCGGGCCAGGGGAGCCAACGTACAAGCCCACCTGCTACGAAAATCAAAAGATAAATTCACTGATCCTGCTTTCTCCCACAGCAATCAGAACTGAATATATGGACACGCCTTCCCTAAGGTTTGCAAGCTGCCTAGAGGTTTTACGTCAATCAAAAGAGTCCTATAAACATTGTGAAATAAAAATAAATAAATATGGTGGGGTGAGGAACTTATCACCACAGAGGGCCAAATATTCCCATGGGGGGGCGGGTTTCAGGGTCCACAGGTCAAACCCTGGACTGGTGTCCTGGGTTTAGTTTTGGGCTAGATGACAAACAATAGGGTGAAGTTGAATCCTGAGAAGATGGAGGCCTTGTAGGCTTGTACTCCCTTGGAAGAACAGTCTTGTGGACTTAGAGTAAACCTGGATCCAATACTGTTACTGGAGACTTCAGTGGCAGCTCCTCACCTTGGAATGCCATTATTTGTTTATTTATTTATTTATTTATTTATTAAATTTGGATGCCACCCTATGCTTGCAAGTCTCAGGGCAGTTCTCAACATAAAATCACAATATAAGAACACAAAACACATAATCAAAATAGAAACAAGAACAACCCAATAATCTCCCCTCCCTGACACATTTTAAAAGGGAGGCTCCCCTGGCACCGTTATTAATACCACACAGGTGACATTTGAGAACTGATAGCAAAGAGAGGGGGAGACCACCTCGCAAGTCTGCTGCAGCTGCACTTCCTGACCAGCATGAACTACTAAACTGGGCCACATAATCTGATGGCCCATATGAAAGAACTTAGAAGAGTTTCTCATACTTACTGGGGGAGGTTGAGGCTGCCAAGGTTGGACTTGGCCACCGAGATAGGCCTGAAAAAGACCAAGATACGTAAGCAAGTTGCTCAGTCCTGTCTCTTGCCCACCAGACGTCACCACTACAGAAGCACAATGGAAACCAAGCAGAACCACAGCAAGTATTGACGAGCCAAGTCCAGGTCCTTAAAAAACTGGGGCCAGCCACTGTCAGTACTGGCACATCCATGCAATGACAGGGAGTCGCAAACAGCTATAATTCAGCATGAAGTGTGCTCTGGAGCCAGGGTCGGCCCAAGACATTTCGCCACCTGAGCCAAACCACAAGATGGCAACCCTTTGGGCCACCGCCATAATTCTGGAAAAGATCAAGACGCACAGTTCTGGCCTGACACACATCTCCATAAACTGCTCCTGAATACCAGTTGCTGGAAACTATGGGGGGGGGGGGAGAGGGCTCTTGAGCTCAGCTCCTGCTTGTAGGTTTCCCATGGGGGGGAGAGGGCTCTTGAGCTCAGCTCCTGCTTGTAGGTTTCCCACAGGCATCTGGTGAGAACAGGATGCTGGAGTAGAGGGGCCTGATCCAGCAGGCTCTTCCCAGGGTCTTCTTGTTATGGACCTTGGAGAGGAATTGGTGCTCTTCTAGACAGATAGACTCTGCGCCTAGGGAGTGTGGTTTTAGTCCTTTAAGAGGTTTATTATATTTCAAATGAAAGCCTGCCGTGCAGTTTATGCAGGAGGCTGTTGCTCAGCTAGAGGCAGACTGCATGTGTGAGTTATGCATGAGGCAGCTAGCACAGAACAGGGCCGTGTTTAAATAAACATTATAACCATCCTCTGGTTGTTAAATAAATGAAACAACACTATACGGAGGAAATGTGACATCTGTCTTTACTGGTGCATCTAAGATAACATCATGGGCAGAACCATAGGAACTGTAACTTGAAGAACTTGTGCTTGAGCTTGCTTTTCCCTCATCCCTCCCCAGTCCTCTTTCCTCATGTGCCATGTCTTTTTATTTTTTATTTTTTTATATATAAATGTTATTGGTTTTTTAACATATCATTTTCAACAGTAATTAAACATACTTTTACATCTTATTCAATTTTTTTTTACTTCCATCAGTCCTGTCTGAAAATTTTCCAATCTAATCTCTTAGTATGCATTTCTTATTTTCCCTGTTACATTTCAAACTCATAACCAATATCTCTATCTTTTTCTACTTTGTAACACTTCGTATATTTCTCCTTACAAAACTTCTTGTAGTCCTACTAGCGTAATTTGTGGATTACAGTTGCTCTTCAAATAATTCATCTACTTCTTCCAATCTTCTGTAAATCTCTGGTCTTTTTAGATTGTCTTTAGATTGCCATGTCTTTTTAGATTGTGAGTCTGGGGGCAAGGATTGCCTTTGAAGGAGATTTATTTCTGCACGTCACTCTTTTTGACTTAAAGCTGGGGGTATCAGTGCCTTGGATACATTATAAATAAACCAAATAAGCAGGGAAACCTGGAGCACCTGTGTGGTTTTCGTTTTGGCCATGCCCACCACTGGCATGCGGTCCTCAAAGGGCTGATGAACAGGGAATATGGCCCTCACACGGAAAAAGTTCTGTGAACTCTGTTTTAAGCATCCTTACATAGTTCCGCTCCATTTAAAATGAGTTTCCAAGCTTAATTCAAAGTGCTTCTCTTATCCTTAAAAGCGCTAACCCAAATACCTGCTTGCCTGCCATCTCTTGTATCAACTGAGATTGTCACCTTAGGCATTTCTCCGTACAACCCCTCCATCTGAAGTGTGGTGGGTGGAGACCAGAGAGAGAACCTTTTTGATGGTGACTCCCTGCCTTCTTCAGGGAAGCCCTCCTGGTGCCTTCATTACCATTATTACCAAAAACTCTGAAGAACTAAAAGAGCGAAGAGAGGGATACAAGTGAAGGCTGCCTCAGAGTCCGCTCCAGCTGATTTCTCAATGCTCAGTTTCTGAGCCATGTACTACTAAGTGATATCTAAACCAAGCCGCATAGTCTAACGCCCCATATCAATGAAACTAGAATCTTCCAAAGAAGAGTTTCTCATACTTACTGAGGCAGGTTGAGGCTGCCAAGGTTGGGCTCGGACACCGAGATAGGCCTGAAAAAGACCAAGATACGTAAGCAAGTTGTTCCGTTCTGTTTCTTGCCCACCAGACACCACCACTACAGAAGCACAATGAAACCAAGCAGAACCACAGCACGTATTGACGAGCCAAGTCCAGGTCCTTAAAAAACTGGGGCCAGCCACTGTCAGTACTGGCGCATCCATGCAATGGCAGGAAGCCACAAACAGCTATAATTCAGCATGAAGTGTGCTCTGGAGCCAGGGTCGGCCCAAGACATTTTGCCACCAGAGCCAAACCACAAAATGGCCCATCTGCCCTGCCAGGGAAGAAGGGGTGGGTGAAGATCGACATCACAAGCAAGGGAGAAATAAAGATCTACATCAGGAACAAGAGGGGAGTAAAGATTGGGAACGAGGTGGGGAATCAAATCAACCTTGGAAATGGTCGTTCTCCAGATTCCCCCTCCATCTGCAGTGTGGTGGCTGGAGGTCAGAGAGAAAACCTTTTCAGTAGCTATCAGAAGGTGTATAAATTGAGTGAAATTGTCTGATACCCCATACTCTGAAGCGTCCAAGGAAGCGTTTCTCATACTTACCGAATTTTGGCCGTCGTAAGGACCCTGAAAAAGATTGAGATGCATAGCTTATTTGTCACACTCACATCTTCACAATGAAATTACAGTGATGCCAAGCAGAACCACCAAGTGAAGACGAGAGAGAGAGAGAGAGAGAGAGAGAGAGAGAGAGAGAGAGAGAGAGAGAGCCTTTTCAGTGGTGGCTCCCTGTCTCAAAATGCCCTCCCTGTTCAAATATTATTCAAAAAATTTTTTTGCATAAACGTGCATCCTCAACATTACAAAATTAAGGCTGCATAAACGTACATCCCCAACACCACTCAAGAACTCTGGAAACTGTAATTTACCCTCCACAGAGCTACAATTCCCAGAACCCAGAACATACTTCAATTCCCAAGATTTGGGGGTTGTATGAGATTTTGATTTGCTTTATATGCATGGTGTATAAGCAACCTGAGAGAACAGAATGAAGACAGAGACCACCTCAGACCTTGCTCCAGCTGCACCCTCTGATAAACACCCTCCCCTGAATAAGGTACTACCAATTGATATATTGAGCTATGTAGCTTAATACCCCATAGCACAGAGTCACAATAACCCGAAGAAAACTTTCTCATACTTACTGGAGGAGGAGGCTGAGGCGGAGGTGGGGGAGGTACATTTGGGCCCGGATAACTAACCTGTAAAAGATCAAGAGAGAAGGGTGGTTCAGTCCTTTTTGTTGCCCATCTCACATCCTCACAACAAAACCCAAAATCAGTGTGGGTAAGCTTGCTGTTGAGATTTGCAGGAAATTCCATCCCTATCTATAGCCCTTGGCTGCCTCCACGTGGAAATTTATTTGCACAAAAACTGATCATTCCAGGAAAAGCCAGGAGGAAAATAAAAGCTTAGGCAGGTCCAGTGCTTTTGATAGGATCCTGTAAGTTGACCATCCCAGCCCAGAGTGAGAAGAGGCGGAATGCCTTCTTTTAAAATAAAAATATAAAATGAATTTCATTTTTCATGAAAACCCATAAGCGGGGCATGAGTGCAACACTTCCAGCCCACTCTTCTCCCCAGCATAGTTGAAGCATGGAATTTGCTAGCACAGGATTTAGTGCTAGCTGGAAGCTTGGATGGCTTTAAAAGGGGAGTTAGACAAATTCGTGGAGGGCCAAGGCTTCCGTGACTACTAGCCACAAGGGCTGTGTACTGCCTTCAGTTGTTGGGCATCACAAGTGTGGAGAGTTGCTGTTTTACTCATGCACTGCTTTGGAGCTTCTCAAAGGCATCTGATCGGCCACTGTGAGAACAGAATGCTGGACTAGATGGGTCTTAGGTCTGATCAAGTAGGACCCTGGAAGAAGATGACTAATTCTAGCCCAGAACAGGACTGGTCCTGTTAAAGAAGTGAGGGTGTTTTGTTGCAGATCCTACTCGCATAGCATCCTTTTTGAGAGAAAGCATAACAAAAGCAGATAGACAAAATGTGTCGTACTTACGGAGGCACCAAAACCAGGATTCCACTGCAATAACAAAACAATTGAAACGATGCTGTTAGTTTCCATGAATTTAATTTGAAATAGACTCTGTGACATAAGCCATTCTTTGCAAGCAGGATTCACAGTACGATCCTATTCATTCCTATTCGGAGTCAAAAGTAACTTCCATTGAGTTCAATGGGACTTACGCCCTGGTAAGTGTGCATAGGAGTTCTGCCTTAGTTACTCTCTTATATCCGAGTACAAAAGGGTTTGTTGCGTTCTCTGGAAGCACTGTGTGTGGATTCAAGCCCTCTCCACAATCGGGAGACATTAACATACGGGAAAACAAGGTTTTAACCCAAAGCTCCCCACTTCAGTCAGTTACATGTTGCAAGGAGTGGCAACGAAATTCAAATTGGCTGTATTTAAAGCAAACCATCCTAATCTGCCCTTTCCAAAACAATGCGCAAACTGAAATGCAGTCACCCTTCCAAATTACCAGCCAGGGAATGTGTACAAACATGCATGCACAATACCAGGGTAAAGTTTGAGCATTAGTGAAAATAGCATACAGAATGTATCACATTAAGGGGTACTGCCTTGCAGAAATGTGTATATTAGGGGAAATTGCATGCAAACATGTAAAATTTAGGAGAAATTCGTAACGAAATGCTGATGAATTTTCAGAACTACTTTTTCTTTAATGCAATCTACTTGGAGAACTGAGCTAAAGGGAAATGAGAAACTGAGATAAGTCAACTAACACAGCAATTGCTGGGGGGGGGTGCAGAGTTAGCACACTGGCCCCCACTGCTTCTTCTTACAAGCAAAATGACCTCTCAAAACTCTCTGGTTTTTATAAACAGTGCCTTGACTTCCATCACTGAAGGAAGGCACAGGTATCAACTAATTATTTTGGCAAACTGTTTGTTCGCTATGTATTTGGACACTTCTTAAGCTACCATAACTAAATCTAGCATGATGGTTCCTGAGATCAAGGAGCAGCTTTTCATCTGTTTGGACCAGATGACATTTTGAATCAAGAGGGCAAACTGAACCTTTAAAAACTGTCCTGATTTTAACCACTAGTTCCAATGTTTATTTTTGTTTCTTATAACTCCCAAGCAATGCTGCGTATGGGGCTTCTGGTCAATAAATAACATGACACTTTTGATTCACATTGGTTTAGGTCCCCCACTCCACCTCCCCCCACTAGATCCAATTAAAGGCTGATGCTGCATTTCTCCTAGAAATCCGTTTCCATCTCACCTGTGCATCCGTTTCTCTTGCACAAAGTGCAGAGATTAAAAGAACCGCAGCTACAACCGGGAGCTTCATTTTAGCCCGGGATCAGGCTTCCGTCCCGGGTGCGAAATCGTTCAAAGGTGTGAACTGTGGCTCGGAAGCTGCTATTTATTGACCCATCACCACAAGCCACACTGCCCAAACTGAAAGCGCCCATTGAGAGTGTCACCAAATTACCTTATCTGGAAGGAAAGGTCAGAGGAACTGATTCATCTCAGGGACACTCTTGCGGAAAGGAAACTCTGCTTCCAGAGCCAACTGCTACGTGGACTCTTCAACGCCTCTGTAATGGAATGTTAATATCTCTTCAACAACCACATTTGGATCCCTTAATATTTTGACTTCATTATGTGGGACAGATATGTTTTGTTGGTTTTCAAGACCACGTTTAATGCATTTTAACCATAGCATAGTTAATACCTGCAAAAGGGATGCAGGTGGCATTGTGGGGTAAACCACAGAGCCTCTTGGGCTTCCAGTCAGAAGGTCAGTGGTTCAAATCCCTGAGAGGGGGTGAGCTGCCATTGTTCTGTCCCAGCTCCTACCAATCTAGCAGTTCAAAAGCATATCAGTGCAAGTAGATAAATAGGTACCACTGTGGCAGGAAGGAAAACAGTGTTTCCATGCACTCTGGTTTCTGTCACAGTGTTCCATTGCACCAGAAGTGGCTTAGTCATGTTGGCCACGTGACCCAGAAAGCTGTCTGTGGACAAACACTGGCTCCCCTGGCCTGAAGCGAGGTGGGTGCTGCCCCCCTTAGTCGCCTTTGACTGGACTTAACCATCCAGGGGTCGTTTACTTTTACCTTACCTAATACTTGCAGTGACATAAAAACTGCAAACTCGACCAAGCTTATGATTAGCAAGATAAACGACTTAGTTTGGTGAAGTTGTTAGTTTACTGAAAACCCCAGACAGAAACTTTAAGGGTTATTGGAAACCCTTTATTATTGACATTGCACTCAGAATTTAGCATTCGTTTCAGCAGCCTGGGCCAAAGCCATATAGGGCTTTATAGGTCATAACCAGCACTTTGAATTCTGTATGGAAACTTGCACAAAGCTTACACTATGTCACAGGGCTGGCCCACCCATGAAATGGGGTGAAGCAGCTGCTATGGGCATTGAAAGCCCCCCAAAGCAGGACCCCCAAGGCACAACACACCCTGCCTCCTCTACCACTCACAGAAAAGCCACACTGATTTCCAGCAAGATCTCACCAAGATCTTGTGAGCAGTGGCGTAGCGTGGGTTGTCAGCACCCGGGGCAAGGCAAGTAATTTGCGCCCCCTAACCCGTGGATTTGCGCCCCCTAACCCGTGGATTTGCGCCCCCTAACCCGTGGATTTGCCCTAACCCCAGATGTTGCGCCCGGTGCGGCCGGCCCCCCCTGCACCCCCCACGCTACGCCACTGCTTGTGAGATCTCATGCACTCCACAATATCTCATGAGAGTTTGGCAGGGTCTCATGAGATTTTGTGAGATCTCACTGGAAATCGGCACCAGTGCCGACACCACTTCAACAGCGGTGGAGGTGGTGGCACAGGAAGTGCGATGGCGGCAGGGTAGGATGGCACTTCCTGTTCCATCTCAAGTGCTGAAACAGGATATGCCGCCCCTGTTATGTCTGTTCTTCCTTGAGCATTCATTCTCATTTGTTTGTGGGGCGATACTACGATAATTTGCTTGTGTGGAGTTTATACATCTTCCTGCAAATCCTTTGTTTAGTTCACACTTCTCGCTTTCCTTACCATAAAATAACAGGGTTTTTGTTTTGTTTTGAAGTGGATTTATTGTGCTAGGGTAACAGAGTGCTGTAATGCACTTTAATTGTGCAAAAGTAACTTTCCGGTATGCCCTGGAATCCCTATTGCACAAAGACTGGCAGTCTGAAGACAAAGGAAAAAGAAGGAAAACCAACTGCATACATAACTAACAGAAATTTGGTTCTTCTTTTCTTTTTTAAAAAATATATCTTTATTAATTTAAAATAAATACATTTATGAGAAAACAGATGCACATACAGGTAAACAAACAAACAAACAACAGAAAATAATTTCTGTTAGAAATTTGGTTCTCTACCAAGAAATTTGAGATTAATCCAAGCTGGCTGAGATTCCACGCTCCACATGAGTTTATTCAAAGAAGAGTGAGTTTCAAAGGATGTCTTGTATTGTTTTGGTAGAGCATGAGGCTTTTAATCTCAGGTTCGTAGGTTTGAGCCCCACATTGGGCAAAACCTCCTACATTGCAGGGGTTTGGTCTTGTTGATCCTTTTGGTCCCATCCAACTCTATGATTCTGTGATTATCATAGTATGAATAAGGTGCTGCCACACAAAAAGATCAGTTGCAGGTTTGATCCCCATATGAGACAGCTGCATATTCCTGCATTGCTACAAAGTTAAAAAAGTTAAAGGACCCCTAGACAGTTAAATCCAGTCAAAGGTGACTGGGGTTGGGTGCTCATCTCGCTTTCAGGGTGAGGGAGCCGGCGTTTGTCTGCAGACAGCTATCCGGGTCATGTGGCCAGCATGACTAAATCACTTCTGGCACAACGGGGACTTCCGGATTGGCGCCATCGTCGAATGGCGGAGTCCCTCCGACTGGAGGAACGGGCTCCGTGAAAATTGGGTCTTCCCACTGCGGCGAAGGTGGGGACCCGCTAGAAACCCCAGGCGGAGGAGCCTGGGGACGTGGGGTTCGGCGGAGCACCGAGAGCGCCTCTCCTACTCGCCAGGAAACCCTTTTGGGGGGCTCCGGAGTGAACTGGGGTGAGCAGCATGGTGCAATCGAACCGACTGCTACTTTCACGGAGGGAAGCCGCATAGCCATCAACGGAGAGCGCCGGCTTTTTCTTGATGACATTTGGACTCTAAACAAGTACCCGTGAGTAAAAACGGAGGATTGGATTAGGAAAAAAAATCTTTTGAATTAGATACGAAGCGGGAAGGTATAAAAAGGAAGTCTGCCTCCCGTTTTTGTAAACAGACTGAAGCAAAGATCGTACAAACTAATTAGCCTTGAATTTGATTCAAAGATTGAAATTTCCAGCACTTACGACCATTAAAACCCCCTTGTCGGCAGGAGGAAAGGGGGTAATAGAACTCTGACTATCTAATCCTGCAGATAGAAAGTAAAGGAATAAATTTCCATTGCCCCTAACCTGGGGACGGGACGTCAGGACAGATTCTTTGAAGGAAACGGACTTGGACAGATAGAAATAAAAGAGAAACAAATAGACTTTAATGTCGCTTTCTGCTTGTGCTTGTTGCAAGGAAACAAAGTATTGGAAAATTGAAAGTAAATTCTCCTTTGTTTGATACATTTTAAAAATGGAGGTTAACAGAAGTTTTGCCCTCTAGAGGGAGTTTGTTAGTTTCTTTGTTGCAGCTCACAAAGAGACATAACAGCCGTGGAAATCAGCGTGAGACCAGATATCTGACCTTGACTAAAAATGAGCAGGAAGGAAGTTTTTCTTGCTGCCCTTCTTAAAGTGGATGCTATGCTGCAGAAGCTGCAGGAAGGTATGAACTTGGTAGATGAGAAACTGGATGCCAGGTCTGCTGTAGCTAGAAAGTATGGATTGACAGGAGAAGAAGAGAGTGAAACCTTACAACAATTGACCCAGGAAACTGATTTAAAGCAAACTCAAGGGCAGTGGGAGATGGAAGAGACTGCTATTATACCTCAAAAGTCGCAAAATGAGAGACCTAATGCCGTTGAATCCAAAGGGTGTCTGCAAACTTCTGGAGTTAAGGGGACTCTTAGCTCTAGTGGGACTGTGAAACAAGAGAACAAGTATTTTTGGAGCAACTACTGTTTGGATTACAAATTTTACAATGGGGAGTGGAACTGGGGGGGATGGAACAACCTGATAAATGAAAATGGAGACTATGACTGTATGGAACTTCCCAGGGATCCACTCCCCAAGGAGAAGGGGAAGAAAGTATGAAAGACTTCAACAAGGGACAAGAAAGTGTCGTATCATAACCAGGAGCAAGAAAATCTGCAGAGGTGGCATGGAAGTGACTTGAGTGCCTCAGACATTAGAACACCGGACTGAAAATTAAGATTAAAGGGAAGAAAGGACGGACGTAACCCGAAACCAGGAAGAAAGGGATGATGGACAAAACTAGAATTGAACTTTCTTTTATATATTTGGTTATTTCTGAGTAACATTTGTGAAATAATAGACTGTGGCAGAAAGGAAATAATTGGCTTTAGTAGAAAGATTCGAAGATAATAAGTATAAATATAATTTAAAGTCTAAATTTAAAGGTATATGGTTTTGAAAGTAAAGATAAAGTTAAAGGTAATATTGATAAATTTGAAATAGATTGTTAAGATAAATTATTCTTTTTTTATAAATATGGGAAGAATTTGCTGAAACAATGATTAAATTGGAATACAAAAAAGGGAGGTATGAGGAAGTCTAAGACACAAGATAATGAAATGAAGTTCTTTTGAATCTTGTTTACTTTTTTCTCTCTTTTTTTCTTTTGCCTTTTTTCTGTTTTTGTTGATTTGTTCTAAATGTTTTTGTATTTTGAAAATCTGAATAAATATTATTCTAAAAAAAAAAAAAAATCACTTCTGGCACAACGGAACAATGTGATGGAAACCAGAGTGCATGGAAACACCGTTTACCTTCCTGCCGCAGTGGTACCTATTTACCTACTTGCATTGGCGTGCTTTCAAACTGCTAGGTTGGCAGGAGCTGGGACAGAGCAATGGGAGCTCAGCCCATGGCGGGGATTCGAACTGCCGACCTTCTGATCGGCAAGCCCAAGAGGCTCATTGTAATAGGGCCTGTTCCACTGAATGCTGATGGCTTCAGCGGATTCTAGGTAGCCGTGCCAACTAAGCAGGAGTGGAATCTGGGTAACTGACCTTGTATGTGCTTATCATACATGTCATCTGCAGAAATCAGCAGTGACTTTTCTTCCTGGAGTGAAACTAGACCTTATCACCCACTAAGACTTGAAAACCAACCTTCTTTTAAAAGGACACCGCCTGGGATTGGTTCCAGATTGGAAACTCTTAATACTGGACCCATTCAAAAGAACTACATCATCGGCCAAAATTTTTGCACACATGCCTGCACAACCATGCTCATTTATTAGCTAACAAAATAGCTCACAGGCCTAGTCTAATCTAATCCAGGGATGAGCAACTTTAAGATTTGCAGTATCTACCGTACTTAGTTAGTTAGCTAGTTAGTTTAATTAAAAGCTAGTGTCCATCATCTGGAAGTTAGTGCAATGGGGTCTTGTAGTTTCTTGAAGACTAAGGGTGCTAACAGGTGTGATTTGATTGTGGAATTCCCACTACAGCCATACCTTGGTTCTCAAATGGAATCCGTTCTGGAAATCCGTTTGACTTCCAAAAACGTTCGAAAACCAAGGTGCAGCTTCCAATTGGCTGCAGGAGCTTCTGCTGCACCGGACGTTTGGGTTCCAAAGAATGTTTGCAAACCAGAACACTCACTTCCGGGTTTGCGGCGTTAGGGAGCCAAAACGTTTGAGCCGCAAGGCATTCGTGAACCAAGGTACGACTGTACTCATGTACACAGGTCCCATCCCCGCCCCCTGCAGTGTTCACACAATGCCACCATCAGCAAAAAGCCAGGCCAAATACATTCCTTTAAATATTCACAGAACAATCCTAACAAGAGAAAGCTGGCACAACTTTTGCTGCTGCTGTGTCGTGTTGGGTTAACTTAACTCCACTTCCAAACTCCGTTCACGAGGAGCTTGATTTACACTGCCCTTTTCACCTGCTTCATTTCTCTGGTTTGGCAAGTCACATAATCAAGCTGGTAGGGTTGGGACAGGTGTAAGATTCTCCTGTCCTTGGGCCACCTCCACCACACATGCCAGGGTGACCCCTTGGGGGACTTATACTGGCTTCTGTTCTGATCCACGATGAGGGAATTATGCCATCAGATCTAAGGCTCAGCCAAGGGGAGGGGCTTTTGCTGGCGTAGCCCTGGCTCTGCCAGAAACGCCCAACCACGAACCTGCCAATTCCAAACTCTTTCATCCCAGTGGTGCACGGAAACGCCATTTACCTTCCCGCTGCAGTGGTACCTATTTATCTACTTGCACTGGCGTGGTTTTGAGCTGCTAGGTTGGCAGGAGCTGGGACAGAGCAACAGGAGCTCACCCCATTGCAGGGATTTGAACTGCCGACCTGACTGGCAAGTCCAAGAGGCTCAGTGGTTTAGACCACAGCACCACCCCTCTGCCTGCTATATTTTGAGAACTCTGCTGGCAGCAGCTGTCCTCTCAAGATTTACACCCCTTGTCATTTTAGTGCACCCCCAGGGGGTGGTACTGCCCCCTTTAGCAACCACTGTTCTAAACCATGGCCAGGCAGCAGCAGGACTCAGCAGAGTAACAGCGCCGCCACAACACCTGCAGCTCTGCTGCTCAAGCCACCCTGGGCATCTCAGAGTTGCTCAAAACCACCATCACAGCCTCATCTCATCATCTCCTGTAAGTCACTCTTGGCCGCATGCTACCCCAGTGTGAGTCGAACAACAGGTTGTGCTTAAATTTATATTAAATGGAATTTTTTTAAAAAATGACTTTCCCCACCAGAAATAAAAGCCTGATTTAGAAGAGAAGGAACAGTTTTCTTTACAACACCTTTTTGCTTGGGAAACAGAGCAAATTTAAATACATGTCTCATATTTGAACAACGGAGCTGTCAGTCTCACTTTAGAAATCGAGAACTCTCAAAGGAGAGGCAAAATAGAGGTCTATGACTGCCACCTAGTGGATAGATTGGCAAGCTGCTACTTGTTCTTCTAAGTCATTGGTCTTCAGTTGCCGTTTTATTTATTTTTTGATGGTTCAGAGATGTAATCAAGAAAAGGAGGCATGAATATTTCAGGGGGAAAGGGTCTATAACAGCACAGCAACGTGCTTGTGCAGTGTCCACAGCTGGCAAGGAAGGGAATTTAAGAAGCCGGCATAAACTGAGTTGGACCACTGGCCCAACCAGTAACTTTAAAAGGTTTTGGATAAAACTCTTTCCAGAGGCTGGAGATACCAGAGGTTTTACCTGGGCTCTTTAGCATGCAAAGCAGATGCTCTACATCCTAGGTATGGCCCCTCCCCTAAAGGGAGAAAAACAGGAGAGAAAAGACACACATTTTTTTAAAGAAAACTGGGTCCAATGTTAAATGATGGAACTAAAGGTGATGCCCGAGTCAGAAGTCTCTCCGTTCCACAGGATCAGTTTAACTCAACCTCCGTAAAAAGCAATTGGGATGCAGGTGGAACTGTGGTCTAAACCACTGAGCCTCTTGGGCTTGCCGATTGGAAGGTCAGCAGTTCAAATCCCTGTGATGGGTGAGCTCCCATTGCTCTGTCCCAGCTCCTGCCAACCTAGCAGTTTGAAAGCACACCAGTGCAAGTAGATAAACTGGTACTGCTGCGGCGGGAAGGTAAACGACCTTTCTGTGTGCTCTGGTTTCCATCAGTGTCCCGTTGCACCAGAAGCAGTTTAGCCACAACACGGAAAGCTGTCTGTGGACAAAAGTTGGCTCTCTTGGCCTGAAAGCGAGATGAGCATGGCAGACCCCATAGTTGCCTGTGACTGGACTTAACCATCCAGGGATCCTTTACCTTTAACCATGAAAAGCAAATGTTATGCTGTCAGGCACAGGTGATGGTGATGCCAAGTGAGATCTCAATGTTGTATACAGTATAAGCTTTGGGGGGAAGAGAGGTGGGGGGAGAGGGGGATAATAATAATAATAATAATAATAATAATAATAATAATAATAATAATAATAATAATTTATTTATACCCCACCCATCTGGCTGGGCTTCCCCAGCCACTCTGGGCGGCTTCCAAAAAATAAAATAAAATACTGTACTACATCAAACATTAAAAGCCTCCCTAAACAGGGCTGCCTTAAGATGTCTTCTAAAAGTCTGGTAGTTGCTGTTCTCTTTGACATCTGTTGGGAGGGCATTCCACAGGGTGGGTGCCACTACCGAGAAGGCCCTCTGCCTGGTTCCCTGTAACTTGGCTTCTCGCAGTGAGGGAACCGCCAGAAGGCCCTCGGTGCTGGTCCTCAGTGTCCGGGTAGAACGATGGGGGTGGAGACGCTCCTTCAGATATACTGGACTGAGGCCATTTAGGGCTTTAAAGGTCAGCACCAACACTTTGAATTGTGCTTGGAAATGTATTGGGAGCCAATGTAGGCTTTTCAAGACCGGTGTTATATGGTCTCGGCGGCCACTCCCAGTCACCAGTCTAGCTGCCACATTCTGGATTAGTTGTAGTTTCCGGGTCACCTTCAAAGGTAGCCCCACGTAGAGCGCATTGCAGTAGTCCAAGTGGGAGATAACCAGAGCATGCACCACTCTGGCGAGGCAGTCCACAGGCAGATAGGGTCTCAGCCTACATACCAGATGGAGCTGGTAAACAGCTGCCCTGGACAGGGATTTGACCTGTGCCTCCATGGACAGCTGTGAGCCCAAAATGACTCCCAGGCTGCGCACCTGGTCCTTCAGGGGCACAGTTACCCCAATCAGGACCAGGGAATCCTCCACACCTGCCCGCCTCCTGTCCCCCAAAAACAGTACTTCTGTCTTGTCAGGATTCAGCCTCAATCTGTTAGCCGCCATCCATCCTCCAACCACCTCCAGACACTCACACAGGACCTTCACCGCCTTCACTGGTTCTGATTTAAAAGAGAGGTAGAGCTGGGTATCATCCGCATACTGATGAACACCCAGCCCAAACCCCCTGATGATCTCTCCCAGCGGCTGCATGTAGATGTTGAAAAGCATGGGGGAGAGGGCGGAACCCTGAGGCACTCCACAAGTGAGAGCCCAGGGGTCTGAACACTCATCCCCACCACCACTTTCTGAACACGGTCCAGGAGGAAGGAGTGGAACCACTGTATGACAGTGCCCCCAGCTCCCAGCCCCTTAAGACGGTCCAGAAGGATGTTATGGTTGATGGTATCAAACGCCGCTGAGAGATCCAGCAGAACTAGGAAACAGCTCTCACCTTTGTCCCTAGCCCACCGGAGATCATCAACCAGTGCGACCAAGGGAGTTTCAGTCCCATGATGAGGCCTGAATCCCGACTGGAAGGGATCCAAATGGTCCGCTTCTTCCAGGTGTGCCTGGAGTTGTTCAGCAACCACTCGCTCAATCACCTTGCCCAAGAATGGAAGATTTGAGACTGGGCGATAGTTGGCCATCATGGCTGCATCTAAAGATGGTTTTTTAAGAAGCGGTTTAATAACCGCCTCTTTCAGCGGGTCTGGGAAGGCTCCCTCACGGAGGGAAGCATTCACCACCCCACAAAGCCCATCGCCCAGTCCTCCCCGGCTAGCTTTTATAAGCCAGGATGGACAAGGATCAAGGAGACAGGTGGTTGGTTTCACTCGTCCAAGCAGCCTGTCCACATCCTCAGAGGTAACAGATTGGAATTGATCCCACGCAATTTGACCAGACAGGACTCTAGCACTCTCCCGCCCCGGCCCTGCTCCCACGGTGGAGTCTACCTCTTCCCGAATCTGAGCAACTTTATCTGCAAAAAACTTTGCAAAAGCATTGCAGATCATGTGGCCCGTACTGGGCCCCGATGTAACAAGTGGGTCCGCTAAATTGCGAACCACCTGAAAAAATCTCCTGCTGCTGTTACAGTATTTTACTTTGTGTATGTGGGAGGTTTTTGTGTCAGCATCACTTGGGTAGGTTCTTTCTATTCATTTTTTTATTTTCCCTTGGCAGTGAGGGGGCGGGCCGGACATGTTTGGCTGTCTTTAGTTGACTGCAGGGTATTGAGAACGGCTTGGAAATATCCTTTATCTTATTCTACTTCCTCCTCCACTCTTTTCTTCCCCTCCAGCTAGAGGACAATTAGAATATGCCCCAGACTCTCATGCAGGTGCCCACAGTCTGGGATGCTGGGAGTTCTAGTCCAAACATCTTCAGGAAGACTGCAAGGATAATATTCATTATTGTTTATATAGACACAATTAAGATAATAAATGCAGTTCAGTGTTTATCATTTGTTCTTTATTTTAAGACGTTGTAGTGGTTTCATGGTGCCCAGCCATGTGTTGTTGTTTTTATGAGTTGGTAGTTAATAAATATTGTTATAAATTAAATAATATAATAAAATTAACACTTGCGTGCGCCCCTTGGTTAATTCCTCCACCCACCCACCCACCCCACATCAACAGCCCTCAATATTTTTTATTTGCCCACCACCAGAATAAAACAAAGAGCCATTTCCCCCCCATTCAGCACTCATTGTTTGCATCACTATGCTGCCCCCTTCGTCCCCATTCATCTGTTGTGATGTCATCATAGAGCCATTGTAGTTTCCTAGGCGACTACAGTCAACAATTGTTCCCCCAACCCCTTTCCGTATCCACCTCTCATGAGTTACAATGGCTTCCTTAGTTCCAGAGACTTTGGATAACCCACCTAGGCCTTCAGGTGATGGATCTGGGAAGAACATTGCAGGGTCTGGGAGGGAAAGCAAGAGCCTAACTAGTTGTAGGAAAAACAAAACAGAAGGGTGCAGAGTTGAGACCGGGAACCGGGAGTTCCATGGCCCAATTCAGCCTCCTAAATTGTGCTGGCTGACCCTAAACGGACAACCCAGAGGAAGGTGTGGTGGCTCTCAAAATGGAAGCCCTTGGTGGAGCCCTTTGTGAAGAAGGGGCCTGGTTGAAGACTATGTGACCTTCAAGGAGAACTAGTAGCTGAAATGAAGTATAGAGGAATGATGGAGACCCACTTTTGCCAACCTGGAGCTTTGCAGATGGTTTGGTCAACAACTCCCAGCAGCTCCAGTGGCAGCCCAAAACATCTGGAATGGTCCAGGCCTGCAAAGGCTTATGGACTCCACAAATCAATGCCACTCATAAGAAAACTGGACCCATGTACACTGTCCAAGTTTTTCACCTTTCTCATCAGCTTCTTTGTTGCCTATTGGCCACTCTCCATCTGTCACATTCTCTCAGTCCCTTTATTTTTGACGGTCATCATCTTTCCCCCTGCTTTCATTTGCCAAGCCCACTTTCAAGCTTACACATCTTGACTCTCTCAAGGTCAAGTTTGAACGAATGGCTGGTTGGCTGGCTTATTATTATCCTTAACAAACTGCATGGCCCAATAGGATTGACCTCAGCTATACACATCAATGCACCCCTCCCCCAAAAAATCACCCTGCCAAAAAAAAAACAAAAAAAAAACCACTCTTCAAATAATTCAAGGATAAAGCACAAGAAGAAAACCAGTTCACCTTTAAAAGGCCTTGGTAAATGAAAAGATTTTGGACCTATCAGTTAATTTTAGTGGAAAGGGGTGGGGAGTAATAACTGTTGGGTAGAATAGGTGCCACTATTGAAAAAGCTTTGTGTGGAGATATGTTGCATCCAGTGCTTTTTTTTCTTTTAAAATGTTTAGGGGTACTCTCATTTTCCTACTCATATTGAAATACTGCCCCTCAATGAAGCCAAACTTAGATTCACAAAATGTTTAGGGGTATGTGTACCCCTGCATCCCCCCAGAAAAAAAGCACTGGTTGCATCCACAGAGATCTTCCTTTTCCTCTTTTGCAAAACTATTGCCAAATCTATCTGGAGATCTACTGGTGGTCAGTTTAGCTTACTGGTTAAACTAGTCATTCTTTTGGGTCGTCACCATGTTCCTCTCAAACAAGTCCTCTAGACTTGAGGGAGAGAGTTGTGGGTCTGGGTGTGTGCATGTGTCTTATCTCATTTGTGCTGGAGTATGGAGAAGGTCAGCAAAAGTGACAATCTCTCCTACTGTTCTAAAGGAGCTCTCCACTGTTTCATACTTACTCTAAATCACAGCACAAATGAGATCTCTAGGGAGGATATCTGTAGTATCCAGAGACTCAGCGTAGGATGTCTCCAGCAAGCAAATGAGTGGATTTGCTGCCATTCGATCCTGACCCTTTGGGTTGTACACTCACAGGTGATGAAGGGATCCCAGGTCTCCCTGCCCCGCTGCAACAGGGCAAGCCCCTCCCCATTGCAGGAAGTGGTACCAAGCCTGGGGGAGGGAACCCCTCGCAAGACTTCCTGCTTCCTCCACCTCTTCTGCCATCACCCCATCTCTTTAGCCAGGCGGCTCCACACAACACCTCTCCCGGAGTTGTCTACAGCCTGCCCGGCTCCACTGCAGCAACCACCTCATCACCCCCAAGGCTGGTCCAAACTCTCCCAGGCTCCTTCCCAGATATCTACGATGGAGACATGAAAAGGTGGGAGGACCATTTCCGCAGCATCCAGAGAGCCTACAAAGAGTTTGGCAAAGAGGATGACTTTGCGATCCGGGTGCTCACTGAAGATTTCACCCTCCCGTTCCCTTTCGCCTGGCCCAGCAAGGGCGAGGCGTCCCGGCAGCTGGCGTACGACCCCTCGGACTGCTCTGGCTTCGATTTCTTCCTGCACCCAGGGCAACCGGTCCCTCACCTCCTCCAGCCGCTGCATGCCACCACCCAGGCATTCTTCAAGAAGAGGCGTCTGGAGCAACTGGCTCTCAGTTACGCCAGCAAAGCATCCCTCGCCGGCGCTCCTGGGCTGCCCACGCCGCAAGAAACGAATCCCACCTTGCGGCCAGACATCATGGTCATCACCAGTGTGCCCTGCGTGGCTGCCGCTGCGGCTCCCGGCGAGCCGCCTTTCCTCCTGCAAGATGGCAAAGGCCACAGGAACATCCAACCTGCCCCAATAGCTATCCCAAGCTCAGCGCCAATGCAGTCCATCAACCTTCAGTTCATGAGCCCCACGCACCATGGGCAGTTTTAGGCCTCTTGGACATTCTAGATCTAAGGAAGGCAACTATGATGCTCTCCAGGTATTGAGCTCTCATCAGCCCTTGTAGCTTGGATATTAGTCATGGGGTGATGGAAACATCTGCAGGGCATCATGTTGGCCACCACTCTTCCAGATGTTAGCAATAGTCCTGAAGCAGGACTTATTTTTAAGACTTATTTTAAAGACCCAACACCTTCATCCCAGCACTGGTGCTCTGAACATCTAAGGCTAGCAGCTGAACTGCTAAACTTCACGTATGGCTACAGATGTCCACCTTGCAACCTGAGTGACTCCCTAGAGAGGGCATTAATAAAAAAAGCTTTCTGTCTTCCACACCGTAGAGCTTTGGTGTTGAGATCATTGGGATGGGGCAGGCGCTGTCCAATAGTCACTTGCTTTCTAAGTAAAAATACTTATACACCAATCTGTAGACTGGACTACTACAATGTCCTCTATGCGGGGGCTGCCCTTGAAGATGGGCAGCTTGTATAGAATTTCATGGCCTGATTATTCCAACAGAAAAGACCACAAAAAGAAGGTATTTGTATTGCCACAGCTGTCCAGGATGCCACCAAGCTACTGGACCGAATTCAGGGTGGTTGTAATTACAGTGGCACCTCGGGTTACATACGCTTCAGGTTACAGACTCCACTAACCCTCTGGTTAAGAACTTTGCTTCAGGATGAGAACAGAAATCGTGCTCCGGTGGCACGGTGGCAGCAGGAGGCCCCATTAGCTAAAGTGGTGCTTCAGGTTAAGAACAGTTTCAGGTTAAGAACAGACCTCTGGAATGAATTAAGTACTTAATCCGAGGTACCACTGTACCTTTAAACCCTGAGCAGTCTTCAGCCTAGCATGCCTTAGGGAGAACATCCTCCCACTTCTTCCTACCTTGCTCTCAGGACCAGGGACAGTGGAGGAGTCTCCCGTAGAAGGTTATGGATTCTCCTTCATTTGAGGCTTTTAAGCAGAGCTTAGATGGTCCTGTCACCTAGATGACCCTTTGAGTCTCCTCAAACTCTACAACTCTATGAAACCTCAGCAACTGTAACATCCTTTAGGAAGGTGTGTGGCTTCACTGAATGGTGGAGGGTCTTCTCAGTGGTAGAACCTATATTGTGGAAGAATCTTCCCAGAGAAGATTCTTTACTCTCTTAACTATTCATGTTTTACCAGAAAATGAAGACAAACCTGTTTTCCAACCCCTTCGCGGACAAAGTATCTGCTGATTTGTGTTTGGGGTTTTTTGCTCTAGCTCTTGCCAATAATTTCCTTGCTGTGCTGGATTTTGTTTTTTGTAAATGGTTTTATTTCTTTTGTTGGTCATTTTAGTTTAGCTTTGTTACACACCACCAAGAGTGCTTTGTAGAAAAGCAACAAACATTTAAAATAAATTTAAAAATTCAGAAGTGCTGTGAGGGAGGGTGGACAGGAAAGTAGATCCTCTTTGTTCTTCTGTCCTCATCGTCACACAACTGATTAAATGTATCCACCAAAGTTGGACATCCCTTCTAGATTCGCACTGTGGATTCCAAGCTGTAGCAGATGGGAGTGATCTGATGCCCACAATGTTTGGCAGTGTGGTCAGCATGAGCTGCAGAGGATGCTTTCGCCTTTGGAATAAGATGTTACAGCCCAAGACAAGCTCTGCTGGGGAAAACTGGATGGCGTCAAAGACTGGTTGGATGCTGAGCATTGATGGGAGGGACCGTCTGGAGAACCACTAAGGGAAGAAGGCTCAGAGCCCGGACAGTGATGAGTGGTCAGAGGGAGAAGAGAGAGAAGACTGGGAAGAGGTGGTGTCGGAAGCTGAAGGGGTAACAGGGCTTAGTGAGCAGGGGGAGTCTTTGGTAGAGAGCAGTACAAAATGAGAGGCAGAAGCTGAAGCAGGAGAGGAGGCAGGAGAGAGGCCAAGAGGCAGAGATAATATTAACAACAACAATTTATTATTTATACCCCCACCACTCTGGGCGGCTTCCAACAAAACACTAAAATACAATAACCTATTAAACATTAAAAGCTTCCCTAAACAGGGTTGCCTTCAGATGTCTTCTAAAAGTTTAGTAGTTATTTTTCTCTTTGACATCTGGTGGGAGGGCGTTCCACAGGGCGGGTGCCACTACCGAGAAGGCCCTCTGCCTGGTTCCCTGTAACTTGGCTTCTCGCAGCGAGGGAACCACCAGAAGGCCCTCTGCACTGGACCTCAGTGTCTGGGCAGAACGATGGAGGTGGAGACGCTCTTTCAGGTATACTGGACCGAGGCCGTTTAGGGCTTTAAAGGTCAGCACCAACACTTTGAATTGTGCTCGGAAACGTACTAGGGGCCAGTGTAGGGTCTGCTTCAACAAGCTTCCCTCCCCTTTGGTCTCCCAGAACCAGGAGAGGTATGAAAAGGGCAGAGGAGATACTGGTGACACACATACATAGTCTCCAATTGCTTGGGGAAGAGAGGGGGGGGACTTTAGCAGCTGTGGGAAGGTGGTCACCTACAGTCTCAGCAACTGCTTCGTGGAGAGCAAGACCTGCAGGAGATGAGTCGCTGTGCTCATTAGGCCTGACACTCCTATGCAGATCATGTTTTTCCTAATAAAGAGTTAACTCCAACTTGCCAGTGTGATTTACTGCTGGCTCACTCCTGACAGTGACAGAAAGGGAAGTTATTTTATTTTGCTGGAATTGTTTCCAAAATGTACGGCAGCCTTCCGCAGCCTGGTACCCACCCAGACTTTGGGACTACAACTCCCATCACCTCCCAAAGCTTAGCCAACGGTCAGGGATGAATGGAGCTGCAGTTCAACACCTGGAAAGCTACATGTTCTCTATCCCTGATCTAAACATTATTCAAAGCAATCACTTTGGAGCTGCTCTCATGAGGGACCTGAAACTCAGAACTACTATGGAACCAAGGAAACATGAAGTCACATGAGCAGATTAGGATATGCAAATCTACTATAATAATAATAATTAATAATAATTTATTATTTATACCCCACCCATCTGGCTGGGCTTCCCCAGCCACTCTGGGCGGCTTCCCAAAAAATATAAAATACTGTAATACATCAAACATTAAAAGCTTCCCTAAACAGGGCTGCCTTCAGATGTCTTCTAAAAGTCTGGTAGTTGCTGTTCTCTTTGACATCTGGTGGGAGGGCGTTCCACAGGGCGGGTGCCACTACCGAGAAGGCCCTCTGCCTGGTTCCCTGTAACTTGGCTTCTCGCATTGAGGAAACCGCCAGAAGGTCCTCGGTGCTGGAACTCAGTGTCTGGGTAGAATGATGGGGGCGGAGACACTCCTTCAGATATACTGGACCAAGACCGTCTAGGGCTTTAAAGGCCATTTAGGGCTTTAAACACTTTGAGTTGTGCTCGGAAACATACTGGGAGCCAATGTAGGCCTTTCAAGACTGGTGTTATATGGTCTCAGCAGCAGCTCCCAGTCACCAGTCTGGCTGCTGGGTTCTGGATTAGTTGTAGTTTCTGGGTCACCTTCAAAGGTAGCCCCACGTAGAGCGCATTGCAGTAGTCCAAGCGGGAGATAACCAGAGCATGCACCACTCTGGCGAGGCAGTCCACAGGCAGATAGGGTCTCAGCCTATGTACCAGATGGAGCTGGTAAACAGCTGCCCTGGACACAGATTTGACCTGTGCCTCCATGGACAGCTGTGAGTCCAAAATGACTCCCAGGCTGCGCACCTGGTCCTTCAGGGGCACAGTTACCCCATTCAGGACCAGGGAATCCTCCACACGTGCCCGCCCCCTGTCCCCCAAAACAGTACTTCTGTCTTGTCAGGATTCAACCTCAATCTGTTAGCCGCCATCCAACCTCCAACCGCCTCCAGACACTCACACAGGACCTTCACCACCTTCACTGGTTCTGATTTAAAAGAGAGGTAGAGCTGGGTATCATCTGCATACTGATGAACACCCAGCCCAAACCTCCTGATGATCTCTCCCAGCGGCTGCATGTAGATGTTGAAAAGCATGGGGGAGAGGACAGAACCCTGAGGCACCCCACAAGTGAGAGCCCAGGGGTCTGAACACTCATCCCCCACCACCACTTTCTGAACACGGTCCAGGAGGAAGGAGCGGAACCACTGTATGACAGTGCCCCCAGCTCCCATCCCCTCAAGACGGTCCAGAAGGATGTTATGGTTGATGGTGTCAAAGGCCGCTGAGAGATCCAGCAGAACTAGGAAACAGCTCTCACCTTTGTCCCTAGCCCACCGGAGATCATCAACCAGTGCGACCAAGGCAGTTTCAGTCCCATGATGAGGCCTGAATCCTGACTGGAAGGGATCCAGGCCAAAAAGAGCAGGTGATGTCACAAGGCTGTAGGTGATGTCACAAGGCTGTCAGTCCTGAACTGCAGGGAAGAGAGACCCACTTGGGGAAGGCCTGTAGCTTAGTGGTAGAGCATCTTGAAGGTCCCAGGTTCAATCCCTGGCATCTCCAGGTAAAGGTGTGAATGTCTCCAAAGAGCTACTGCCTGTCAGTGTGGACAATATTGACCTAGAGCCGTGTTTCTCAAAACTTGTTTGACTTTTGTTGAACTACAACTCCCATCATCCCTAGGGGTCAGAAGGGACTAATGGGGTCAGAAGGGACTAATGGAGTCAGAAGGGACCAATGGTCAGACTCGGTAAGACAGCTTCCCATAATAACCACGTAATAACAGAGAAAAATAATTAAGAAGCTCCCCCAATCAATGCGCTCTACGTGGGGCTACCTTTGAAGGTGACCCAGAAACTACTGTACAACTAATCCAGAACCCAGCAGCCAGACTGGTGACTGGGAGCTGCTGCTGCGGGATTGACATGCAATTTTGCATGGAGTTTCCCTCCTCACTCAAGCTCGCAATTTGGCTCTCACGATGCCTGAAAACAAGCAAACAAGAATTCCCTTCCTCCTGCCACTCAAAGAGAGTAAGCCCGCCCCCGGAAGCCTTTATTGGTAAATGCGTCTTAATCGCGTGACTTCTTCTGGCCTACCACGGCTCAAGAGAGGCCTCCCCCCCCCCCCGCTGGTTGTTTTGTAGCCCTTTGACAACTGAATCGCCAGGCTTGCTGGATGTCAAGCTACAGGATCCGAGCCGCCTGAGATCGCTGGAAGGAAAGCTGCAGTCCTAACAAGGCAGACAGGCACGCCCGCTTCCTTAGGAAAAGGGCTTATTACAATTTAACAGAATCGACTGCCAAAGTAAACATGCAAAAAAGAAGCAAGTTTCGCCTCTCTGCGTCGTTAACACACACACACACACCCCGCGCGCTTTTTAGTGGAATAAATTAGGGACGGGGAACCTGCAGCCATTCAGGAGTCTCTGGGGAGACCCCTCCCCGCTCCGGTCTGGGACAAAAGAGTTTTGCTGACGACTCACGCGACGTAACAGCGGATTAATTTGTGGAAAGTAGGTCAAGACACGGCTTTTGCGCTGATAATTCCATTTTAGTAGACTAAAACAGCGTCTGGGTACCAGATCCCGGGAGCTAGTCACGGATGGCGGGTTGGAGCAAGCTCGCACCTAACGCAGTGGACGCTGCTTTTCCGAGTATACACGCACCGAGCCCGCCACCCCACGGCCGCTAACTCGGAAGCAACTGCGACTCTGTCCTGCGGGGCCCGCGCCCACATTAAGCGTCCACAGGCTGGCAGCTCGAGCAAATATTCTCCGTAGAGCATGCTCCGTGGCAGCAGGAAAGGGTGGGAGGCGAAACGCAGCACAGCCGGAGCCTTCGCTGGTTTACTCCTTAAGTCTTATCGACTACAATGGCCCTTGATTCTTAGCAAACCGCGCTTGAGATGGCAGCCTTGCATGCGCAGCTTCGAGTTGTTGCGCCGAGCTAAGCGGTTCACCGAACCGGGCTCCTATCTGCTCTCTCTCCCGCCCCACATCCGCCCCGCCAGTCAAGTAGTATTCAGGGGGCTCCTTCTACCGTTTGAGCTGTCACCACTCCCGTCCCAAGCACACCCCAGCTGCCTCTAGCCTTGAGCATGTACGCATGCGCCCTGGGGACCGCAATAGCGGGGGGGGGGGTTTACGATCTTAAAAGTATCCGATCGCGCGTAGATACCGTCTTACTCCCCCCAACCCCCCGCGCGCGATCCCTTTCTTGCAGCTCCGCCGTTGCAACATTCCGCCGCAATCGCCCAACGTTCTACAACAACAAAGAACGCTTCCCCACACACCCCACCGCCTTCCCACGCTGCCGCAACGTTCGATCGAACCCCGCAACGTTCTATCCGCCGCGGCGGCTTGTTTGCAACGTTCTATTCCACCCCTCCTCCACCGCTGCCGCCGCCGCCGCCGCCGCCTCTTTCTTCCCCCGCCCCGGATCGTCGCAGCGTTCTATCCCCTCCCCCTCCTCCCTCTCCCTCTCCGGATTGTTGCAACGTTCCATCCGCTGCTTGCTCGCCGACGTTCCAAAGCAGGCCGCGGACGTTCGATCGGCAGCAGCAGCAGCAGCAGCTCCTCGGATCCTTTTCCGCCCTTTCCCCCTTTCTTTCAATCCGCATCCTCCGGCTCCCACGCTCTCCCGTCTCTTCCCCCCTCACGTGTCCCGGGCTCCCAGCTGGGGAAGGAGGGGAGAGAGAGAGAATCTCTCGCTCTCTTTCCTCCTCACATGACCCGAGTGTTTGTCCCCGTGATCAGCGCCTCGGCTCCCGTGTCTCCTCCGCGTCCCCTCTACCTCCATCCGGCGTGAGATTTAAACTTCGTCCCCTCCCTCCTCCCCTCCCGCCCCCTTCTCCCCCTGGTGCTGCGGGGGTCTTTCCCCCACCCCCTCTCCCTCCCCCCTCCCTTCCCCCCCTTCCCTTCTCCCCCCATGGACATGCTGGATCCCGGCCTGGACACAGCCACCGCCTCCGCTGCATCCAGGTAAGGGGGAAAGATCCCGCGACACCCCCATTTAGCAGGGCGGGGGGCGCTACGGCACCCAGCCTTCCTTCTCTTCTCGGGCCTAGCGAGGGTGGGGGAGGGGAGAGGGAACCAGCCATGATCCTCCTGCGGCGGCAGCGGCAGCGGCGCAGAGAGAGTGGGGGAGAACAAAATGGAGGACGAGGCAGAGCTTCGGCTCTCCGGGACGGGGGAAGTGGGACGAGGGTGCGGGGGACACGGCAGTTCCAGGGGACGTGACCTGGGGCTGAGAACTGGGTGGCTGGATAAAAGGGAAAGTGTGTGTGTGGAGAGAGAGAAAGGAGAGGTTGTGATCAGGAGGACTCCGTGCCATTGTAGGGTGAGAAGCAACGGGACACCCCCCCCAAAAAACCCCCACACTCGCACACGCACCGTCCAAGATCTGAAATGCATTGTCAGGAGGGCTGGTGAAGGGGAAGATAAATCTTGGGTTTGTGTGCATTTGGAGAGGGGTGGGGGTGGGGAAAGCATTCAATGTTTGGGGTGGGGGGGGAGGGAGGACACAAAACACTGATTGGCAGGTAAGGGCTGGGGACTAGGGTAAGTGACTCTGAGCAGGAAGGAGGCTGCCAGGGTGATCAGAAAAAGTGGGGGTGCGTTTGCGGGGCTTCAAAGGAGAGGGAGTGATGGGGTGGAGAGGGAGAGGGTGTTAAACTGAGAGTCCAGCAGCGTGTTGTAGTGGTTAGAGACTCGGGGTTCAATCCCTACGTCGCCCTAAATGTTCTGGAGTTACACCCCCAGCCATGCTCTCGCTACCTAACCCTACATTACAGGTTTGTTGGTAGGATTAAAATGTGTTCCTCATTCTCCTCCCCCAGCTCCTTAGTGCAGGCATGGGCAACGTTTAGCCTTGCAAATGCTTTGGGCTGCAGCACTCTAGCTGCTGGAGAGAGGGGTGCTGGGAGTCCTCCATCACAGCAGCCCAGGGGTCAGATGTCCCCCAGCCTTGCCTCAGTAGAAGGGTGGAACAAAGTAAGAAAAAGGCCTGGCAGGCGTGGCAACATGGTTCCTTCGCTGCGAACAGAGGACCAAACACCACTTCATCCGCTGCTGTTTCTGGGGTGTTGTGTGAACACCTAATGTTCATCAAGTGAGCACCTACAACATGCGGTTGTGACCACTGTTCATGGTGCATACATTATTGGAGAACTGGGATTGGCTTATGCGTTTCCTTGAGAAAGATACACACCTGGTGGGAAATCCAAAAATACTGCAGTGCATTGCGGTCTTTATTAGGACAACCTTCCCCAACCTGGTGACCTCCTGCGCTTGTGGGACTGCAGCTGCCATCCTCCCTGAGCATTGACCATGCTGCCTGGTGCTGATGGGAGTTGTAGTCCTAAACATCTGGAGGGGCACCAGGTTGAGGACGGCCACCCTAGGAATAGTCTTTGTTTCCTTCCGGGTTGCAGTGCTGCTTCAAGGAGGGCTGTCTACTCTGTGGCAGTTGGGCAGAACAGCCACTGCAGAATTGTGCTGTGCCTTGGCACTCCCCTCCCATGGCTCCGCTCACCTATGGTGAGCGAAACTGGATTCCGGGTGACTAGTCAGTGAAAGTTGCATAATTTAGAAGAGAGGGGGCTTAGCCATGGGTATGCCACAAATGACTAACATGAGCTAGATGTGAGGCTGGTAAGAGCTACTGTAGGCAGAAACATTTGTGAATCGATTTGCAAGACTGAGTTGTTTCATGGAGAAGCAAAGGCATCCTGGAATTTGCCTCCTGGGTGAACACATTTGGGAGGGTAAAAGGGTAGAGTCCCTAGATGATTGTTGGGACTTTGTGAGGAGAGGGTTCATATGGAAAGGAGTGGTCCACCGAATGAACCCTGGGAATCCAAGCTCTCTTCATTTCATCTGCCTAGTTTGTTGTTGTTGCTATTGTTAAACCATTGGGATCTTTGCTGATCTACAGCATATGCAAATCAGCCTTATCTAGGGCTGCCATCGTACATCCAGGTTTTTCTGGACACATCTGGGAATCGGGCTGCAGAATGGCATCTGGGCCAGCCTTTCTCAACCTGTGGGTCCCCAGATGTTGTTGAACTACAGCTCCCATCACCCCTAGCTAGCAAGGCCAGAGCTCAGGGATGATGGGAGTTGTAGTCCAACAACATCTGGGGACCCACAGGTTGAGAACCACTGATTCTGGACAGATTTTTGCTGAAATGGCAACATGTCCAGAAAAACCTGGATGTATGGCAAGTAGGGCGATTATTACAGTCATACCTCGGGTTACAGACGCTTCAGGTTGCGTTTTTTCGATTACAGACCCGCCAAAACCCGGAAGTACCAGAACAGGTTACTTCCGGGTTTTTTGGGTCATGCATGCGCAGAAACGCCAAATCGCAACCCGTGTGTGCGCAGGCGTGCCGCTGCGGGTTGCAAATGTGCATCCCGCATGGATCATGTTCGCAACCCGAACGTCCACTGTATTAGTATTTTTTAATCCTTAATAAATCCAGAAAAAGCACCAAAACATTTTTTGGGTGGGGGAGATGCTCCCCCCAGAATACTCAACAACTTGTTTTAAAATGGACCTGTATAGATTGGTTGCTATTCTTCACCTCCCTATCCCTGATGTAATGTGTTGATTTGCCTGATATCACCCATGACTTCTTCCCAGAGAGCTTTCCTTCAGTAGAACACACTCTCTCTCTCTGTATGTATAGAGTTTCCTGGACCTTTCGCCCATCCATGCACAGGCTTTCAGCAATATTTGCTGCATCATGTGCATTCAGACATTATTGTGTCGGGGTGGGGGGACCACCGGGGGAAAGATGCACAGAGGCCGGCAGGATAACAGCTTCCTTGAGGAAAAGCGGCTTTTCTGAGTTTGTTGTTCGGGACGTTAGACTGGGCCTGGAGAGAGACACCTGGGCTCAGATCATCGCTCAGTCACAAAATTCACTGAGTGACCTTTGGACCAGTCCCTTTTGGTCTACTCAGTCTACCCCAAGGCACAGTGAAGAGGATAAGAGTGGAGTGGGGAAGCACTGCATTAACTTCCCTAAGCCTTGAAGGAAGAGTAAGATTTTTTTTAAAAGCTATAACATGAAATAATTCAGCCAAATACTAGGCTGGTTGCCATAGGTGACCAGGAATTACATGTAGGTGATCCATGGAACTTCATGCAAGTGAATAGTTGGGCTAGAGAAAGAGGGGCAGGGTGCTTCTTGCTCCCGTGTCAGGCGTGTGTGCGTGTGTATTTGCAGATTTGTCATTTTTGTGGTGATTTGTAAGGCTGATGGTGTGTGTACATGTATATACATACAGTGGACGCTCGGGTTGCGAATGTGATCCATGTGGGATGCACGTTAGCAACCTGCAGCGGCGCGTTTGCGCATGCGCAGGTTGCAATTTGGTGTTTCTGCGCATGCGTGACCACCAAAACCTGAATGTAACCTGACCCGGTACTTCCAGGTTTCAGCAGGTCCTTAACCCGAAAAAACGCAACCTGAAACATCTGTATGACTGTACTGACTTTCAGGCTCAAAAATCACACTGTTAGCCACTCCTAGACCCCAGAGTGTTGGCAGATTTGAGCAGATGTTGCTCAGGCTCCCATCACCCTTGACCACTGGTCACGTTGGCTGAGGCTGCTGGGATTTGAGACTCCCACCATTACCTGGAGGGACCCAAGTTAGCCACCTCTGTGCTTCCTCAGCTCTTGGCAGCGGTGGAAGGTGAACAGACAGGCAGGCATCTCTTAGACGCTGTCAACAGTGGTGAGGCCTAGCCCTGTTGGTGAGATATAAGAGAAAACGTAATAGGGGTTGCTACCCCAGATTCTTCTTCCCCTTCCCCTTCCCCTTCCCCTTCCCCTTCCCCTTCCCCTTCCCCTTCCCCTTCTTAAACTCCCGGAATTGATTGGGGGCATCTAGCGGGGTTTAAATAAGGAGAGAGAAAGCTCCTAAGCAGGGGTGGGCTCTGTTATGAACAGAGAGAAGCATGACTTGATGGGAGATGCCAGAGTTATCTCATGTGATTGTTGGTGATGCCAGGAGAACCATTGGAAGCTGCTTATGTAGTGTCAGGGGTGGGGACGCCTCAGGCCTTGGTGGGGAGGGAAAATGCCTCCTTCCAGCCCTCTTCGGGACTCTCTCCAGGACGCTACCCTTCTCACGAGCCCTACTTTGCACCCTCCGTGGGTGTTCTTACCTGGCTGGAATGGGTCCTTGGGATCCAGCAATGCCTGGAATGGCACATAGAGAGTGGACTGCGTCTGAGAAGCATATCTGTTCCACACTGACTGGCAGCACCTCTCTCGGATTTTAGGCAGGCGTTCTCTCCCCTTAAAAGTATCTGGGGAGGCCAGGGATTGAGCTTGGGACCGTTTGCATGGAGAATATGTGCTCTGCCACTGACCTGTCACCTTTCCCCATGGCTGTCCCTTTCCCAGAAAAGGCCATGAAAGCAAGGAGAGGGACTGCGCTTATGAGATCGAGGAGGCAGTAAAGGGAGGTGGGGATGAAGAGTCTTGCGAGTTCTAGCGCTCAGCATATTGGGGAGGGGTTGGCCAGATTGGGGGGGGGGGGCCTCTGGGCAAAATCTTACCTGATGGACCCCTTTGTAGGCCCAGACGAACATACCTGACTGTGGCACTCTAGACAGTGCCAGAGCCAGAGCTAGGTGATCTTGCACCCCTGGCAGAACTGACGAGATCGCACCCCCCTAGCCACAGACAAATTCTTTCCGCCTCTCCTCCAACCCCCATCCCTACACCCATTCAATTTAGCCTCTATTTAAAAATATTTCTTATGAGGCAATAATCAATATTTATATTTATGGACATATTTTTAGTCAATTTTGGGGGGAGGCCCCCATCACTTGCCTCCCTGGCGGGGGCCCACCTCACCACCCCCTAGCTACGGCCCTGGACAGCACCAGGCAGCTTTGAGCTGCAGTCCAAGGGCATCTAGAGCGTCAATCCTGATGCAGGGCAAACAGAGAACAATCCCTGTGGTTTGCCCCCAACATCTGGTCTCTGAGTTTCCATGGCTAGTCAAGATGACCTTGACATCAATGTCAGCTCTGCATCAATGGTCTTCCCAGAAGTGTGTGCCAGTCACATAAACCCAATTTTATTGAGACCTCCCGTAAGTGCCTTTCTCTCTTCTGTACTCAAGTTCCCACATCTTATCCACAGACATTGCTTCTCCTCTCGCCCCCCCAACCCAGACGCCTCCCCAAACTCAGCTGCTATCCCCACAGGAGGTGAGAATAATTAGAACCCTGTTGTGTACCAGGCAGTAATAAAACGAAGGGCTCCATCTATTTTCTGTCTGTTCTAGTCATCCTTCTTTATTATTATTTAAAAAACCACCCTTGCGTCTAGTGTGCCCTACATGCTTTCAGCTGAGTATATTGGGGATGGGGAGATGTGGAAAGGCAGGGTCCCCCAGGGGTAGGGGTGGGTGACGGAATAGAGGCCCAGGTGCCATGATGTCTCAGTGAAGCTCAAATGACTCATAGAATCACAGAATTGTAGAGTTGGAAGAGGGACTCCAGGGGTCATCTAATCCAACCCCTGCAATGCAGGACAGCTTCTCCAGGATGGTGGCTGCCAAACGTTTTGAACTCTCAGTTCCCAACAGCCCTTGCAGGCGTGATGGGAGTTATGGTCCAGCAACATCTAGAGGGATGCAAATTGGGGGACAGGTGAAGAGCCTGCTGGATGAGGCGAGTGGTCCAGCATCCTGCTCAGGTGGGGAAATTAGAATTAAAAAGAACTCCTGCCTTTCCTTCTACCCATTGTAGCAACACTGCAACACCTACACTGAATTCCTGGATATCATAATAGTTGGAGTTTTGGGGCGGCAGGGGGATGGTTAGCAGCAAATCACTTCTCCAGTGGCGAAGAACCAAAATAAAAGGTTTTTGAATGTACCAAGAAGTTTTGTATTCAGGCAATGGATGTGTCACTCCTCTTTATTGTCTAGATCAGCCTTTCACAACCTGTGGGTCCCCAGATGTTGTTGAACTACAACTCCCATCCCCCCTAGCTAGCAAGGCCAGAGCTCGGGGATGATGGAAGTTGTAGTCCAACAACATCTGGGGATCCACAAGTTGAGAACCGCTGGGCTAGATCTTTTAATAAAATGTCAGTCATTGGTGTGGCTTTGTTCATTGGCTAGAAACACTGAAAGGCATGAGCTAGGCTAGTTTCTCTCCAAACAAGTGGAGAAAATATCTCCTACCCATTTTGCCTCAGGCCTTGGGCTTTCTCTACAAGCAGCTTACAATAGCTGGGTGCCTGGTGATTATGACTCACCCAGGGGGAAGGGTTGCCCTTGCCCCGCTCTGTTGGTGCCCCCTCTGTGGTGCAATGGGTCAATGTGTTTGGCTGTTAACCAGAAGGTTGATGGTTTGAGCCCACCATGGGATGGTTGTGGGCAGAATTCCTGGATTGCAGGGATTCATACTAGATGTCCCTCGGGTCCCTTCCAACCCCACAATTCTATCATTCCAAGAGCATCTTGGGATCTGAGAGCAAGGAAGGCAAGGCCAGAGTACCCATCTGTCCCTTGAGAATCTCCTTGGTTGTCCATCTGAGCTGCATTCCTGGGCTACCAGAAAGGACCTTCTCTATGGCAGAGTCTGGACTAGGACTAGCTACCATGGTGGCTTCCAAGCATTGCAGAATCCAACTCCCATCTCCCCCAGCCAGCCTGGCCAGTGGCCAGGGATGATGGGTGCTGTAGTCCACAACATCTGGAAGGTACCACATTGGCTACCCTTCCCCCAGGCTTTAGAGCAGAGTTTCCCAAACTTGGATCTCCAGCTGTTTTGGGACTACAGCTCCCATTATCGCTGACCACTGGTCCTGCTAGCTTGGGTCCTACAAGCTTGGTCCTCCAGGTGTCGTTGGTTTTCAACTCCATTGTCCTTCACCACTAATGGAAGTTGGTGTCTGAAGGGCGCCCTGTTGGCTAGTCCTGGCCTAGACTCTGCCATAGAGAAGGCCCTCTCTGGCATCCCAGCAAGATCCCGGCGGTCATGATCATTCCTGTGGTTGGGGATGATGGGATCTGGAGGGGCGCAGGTTCCCTACTACTGTTTTTGCACTCCCTTCCTAGGAAGGCCCACCGCACACTTCCATCTCGAGTCTGCCACTATGTAGACCCTTTTCGTTTCACGCATTGACTTTCCAAATTCCAATGAGCATTGGCCATGCTGACTGGGACTGATGGGAGGTGGAGTCTAGGAGAAACAACGCCATGTCCCAGCATTCAGTGGTCTAGGAGTCACTGCCCCCCAAGCACTTCCCATGGTATACCTACAACACAACCCTAAACCTAACCCTTAAGAAGGATATGGAGGTAGCATCCTCTGAAAAGCTTTTGAGCTCTTTAACCCAGCCTTTCTCCCCTGCGTTGGGCACCTTTCCTTGGCGTCTCGGTGCCATTCCTGCTCTGCGCCAACGTCCTGCCGAGATACGAGCCTTATCTCCCTCTGCCAGCCCGAAGAATTAAGATAGCCAAATGCTTTGCAGCGCCTCCGTAGCTGCAAGGCCGGCCGGTGTGTGCCTTCCTTTATCCTGTCTCCGTCAAAGCAAAAAGAGGATATTAACACCAAACCCTCGTGGCAGACATCAGCGCAGGGATCTCTGGCTTTCAGGAATGCGCGGGCTGAATATCAAGCTTCCTTGTCACCGATATCGAGCAGGAAGTGAGGCTGTGTTGCTGCCCACTCCAGGGACCGGGGCTGGGTTTCTAGGCTCTGCACAGAGAGAGATTTGCAGGGACTGTTAAATCAGTGGGAGAAGGGCTTGGCAGAGGATGTTTTAGGGGCATTCTGTTGCCCAGGCAGTGTTAAAATTCTGCATGGAGGGCAGTGGAATTCTGGAGCGTCTTGTGCAAATGAAAGTTGGTCTCGTCTGCACAGAATTCCTCTTATTTTATGCAATTCTATTCTGCAGTTGGGAATGAATGAATGAATGAATCTTTTATTTGCATCAGCCACTAGCCATAGCAATAATCAAAATGCGGTATATATGATATACGATATCTTTATTGTCATTGTCCCATGCAGAACAATGAAATTGAAAAACTACATAAAACTACATAAAAACTACATAAAACATTCAAAAACCCCTAAAAACTCTGAAACCTCATTTTAAAATACACTATACTATAGAGACCCCTTATGCTGCATTTACAGAGGATAAAGGTAAAAAGTCAATTATATAAAATGCATTTGGGGGTTTGGGTCAATAATTAAATGGAATCATAGAATCATAGAGTTGGAATAGACCACAAGGGCCATCGAGTCCAACCCCCTGCCAAGCAGGAAACACCATCAGAGCACTCCTGACATATGGTTGTCAAGCCTCTGCTTAAAGACCTCCAAAGAAGGAGACTCCACCACACTCCTTGGCAGCAAATTCCACTGTCGAACAGCTCTTACTGTCAGGAAGTTCTTCCTAATGTTTAGGTGGAATCTTCTTTCTTCTAGTTTGGATCCATTGCTCCGTGTCCGCTTCTCTGGAGCAGCAGAAAACAACCTTTCTCCCTCCTCTATATGACATCCTTTTATATATTTGAACATGGCTATCATATCACCCCTTAACCTCCTCTAGGCTAAACATGCCCAGCTCCCTTAGCCGTTCCTCATAAGGCATCGTTTCCAGGCCTTTGGCCATTTTGGTTGCCCTCCTCTGGACCCGTTCCAGTTTGTCAGTGTCCTTCTTGAACTGTGGTGCCCAGAACTGGACATAGTACTCCAGGTGAGGTCTGACCAGAGCAGAATACAGTGGCACTATTACTTCCCTTGATCTAGATGCTATACTCCTATTGATGCAGCCCAGAATTGCATTGGCTTTTTTAGCTGCCGCGTCACACTGTTGGCTCATGTCAAGTTTGTGGTCAACCAAGACTCCTAGATCCTTTTCACATGTACTGCTCTCAAGCCAGGTGTCACCCATCTTGTATTTGTGCCTCTCATTTTTTTTGCCCAAGTGCAGTACTTTACATTTCTCCCTGTTAAAGTTCATCTTGTTTGTTTTGGCCCAGTTCTCTAATCTGTCAAGGTCGTTTTGAAGTGTGATCCTGTCCTCTGGGGTGTTAGCCACCCCTCCCAGTTTGGTGTCATCTGCAAATTTGATCAGGATGCCCTTGAGTCCATCATCCAAGTCGTTGATAAAGATGTTGAATAAGACCATGCCCAAGACAGAACCCAGTGGCACCCCACTAGTCACTCTTCTCCAGGATGAAGAGGAACCATTGATGAGCACCCTTTGGGTTCGGTCAGTCAGCCAGTTACAAATCCACTGAGTGGTAGCATAGTCAAGTCCACATTTTACCAGTTTCTTTACAAGAATATCATGGGGCACCTTGTCAAATGCCTTGCTGAAATCAAGGTAGGCTACATCCACTGCGTTCCCTTCAAAATAATGGCTCTTATTCTAATTGCCCTGGCTAAAAACCTTGCAACCTTTGCTCTCACCTGCTCATCTGCCAAGAGAAAGGACACTGTAACAGTGGTTGGGCGACCCGGAGTGGACAATAATAGAGGGGTGATAACCTCACTCCTCAAATCTTTATAAAGAGTGCAGCCAGAAGGACATGCACCACCGATTAAGTACTGCCATCTCCACAGGGACATAACTGTGGAATTTTTTGGAATCGTCCTCCATGTACAGCGAAAGGCATATTCAATCTTGCAGGAGTAAAAGCACATTTCTTGCTCCTACATTTTCCTCTGGTCCCATTTGCGCTGGACATTTAAAGCAGCATCATGTAACTTTAAACAGTCACAACTTTCTCCAAAGAATCATAAGGAGGTGTCATGCATCCCCCAAACACAGAGCTAAGATTCTCAGAGCTCCCCGCGAAGGGGTTGATTTTTCAACTACTCTGGGATGGGTAGCTCTGTGAAGGGTTTAGAGGGTCTCCTAAAAACACCCTTGGGACACGGGTGGCGCTGTGGGTTAAACCACAGAGCCTAAGACTTGCCGATCAGAAGGTTGGCGGTTCGAATCCCCGTAACGGGTTGAGCTCCCGTTGCTCGGTCCCTGCTCCTGCCAACCTGGCAGTTCGAAAGCACGTCAAAGTGCAAGTAGATAAATAGGTACTGCTCCGGCGGGAAGGTAAAAGGAGTTTCTGTGTGCTGTTCTGGTTCACCAGAAGTGGCTTAGTCATGCAGGCCACATGACCCGGAACATATACGTCGGCTCCCTCGGCCAGTAAAGTGAGATGAGCGCCGCAACCCCAGAGTCGGCCACGACTGGACCTAATGGTCAGGGGTCCTTTAAAAACACCCTTAATAAACTATGCTCCCCATATTTCTTTGGGGAAAGCCATGACTGTTCAAAGTACTATCATAGTGCTATACAGGTATGGTATGAATGTGGACTACCGTTCTTCTGAATGAGCTTTCGGAAGGGAACAAGGCCCAGAGCTGACCTCTGCAGGGTTAGATTCCCTCTCGGCTGACAGTTCTTTTTCTTCTCTCTCTCTCTCCCCCACCTCCCTTTGTGTTACAGCCACGAGAAAGGTCAAGAAGGTGAAGAGGGAGTCGAGCTGCAGGAAGGTGAGGAGGGGTCCTGGGCTGGCCCAGAAAATACCCAGCCAACCTGCGTGAGCAAGTTGTAGCCCCCGCTCGGGGAGGGATTTCTACCGCCAGGGCACCGCCCGATAAGTAAGGCGTACGAAATGTCTGTCTGTGAACAAAGCTGAATCTCTGGCCTCCTCCTGTCTGGATCCCACGGGGGCAGTGTGTTGGCAGCTGGAACCCCAAATCTCCCCGACCTCCTGCAGACCCACACAGCCCTAGAGCCCCTCTAGCATCTTCTCCTTCACTCAGACGCATCATGCACAAGATGTGAGACGAGGGAAAGAGGAGGGAAGCAAATCCTTTCCTGTCTTTCATACGTCAGGGTTCGTCCTAGTGCATTTGCACTTCACAGAGTTTTGCTAGCAAGAAATAAAGGTCCCTGCCCCAGAGAGGTTTCAGTCGACCACCACCTTGCTGTTGTTATTTCTCTCCTCTATTTCCTTCAAGATGTTCAGGGAAGCATACACAGGGATTCCTCTCTCTCTCTCTCTCTCTCACACACACACACAGACAGACAAACACACTTTTGTCATGACAACAACCTTGTGAGGTAGGTTTGGCTGAGAGGCTGGGTGGCCTGAGGTCACTTCATAGAAGTTGCATGAGCCCAGCCTGAACATACACTTTGCCCCTTCATATTCTCAACAGTTTAGACTCCTCAGGCTTTGGTAGATATTTAATGTTATCAAAATATCTGTCCTTCCCACAAGGTAGTGACCGTGTACTAAGTAGCAGCTTGCACTAAGGCACATTTTGCAGACAGGATGCAGGTTTCTAGAACGACATAAATGAAAGAGAGGTTGAAGCTAGTTCAGGGTTTTAAATTCCGGAGTGGCAGGTTGTATAAATAAACCCACTACATGACTGAGATCAATAGTGCGTTGTGTGGCCTGGACTGTTGCACCCCCCCTCCCAAATCCGGTGGGTTCCCCTGCGGGAGGAAACCCCAGTAACCAAGCAGAGCCGCAGTCGCCAGAGTGACACCTCCACTGAGTTAAGTTCGAAAAAGGCATCTGATTATAGCCAAGGGAATAGGCTGTGGCGTGAGGGTCGATGCCCACAACAGCTGATTTTATTAATCAGCTAATTATTTTATTATTAGGAAGTCTGGCATAGCTCAGTCAGTAGAGCATGACTCTTAATCTCAAGGTTGGGAATTTGAGCTCCACATTGGGAAAAAGATTCATGGGTTGGACTAAATGACCCTTGTGGTCCCATCCAACTCTGTGTTTGATTTGTTGCTTACCACAAAAATGTCTCGAAGCACTGAGTACAAAATCGTACACTATAGAAGATTTAAACTGCACCAGAAAAATAAAAAGAACCTTAACTGAACGAACTGAAAGTGGTTATCTCTCAATAACATAAAAAGGACTCACCCTACTAAATGATGAGCACCGATTCAGACTGGGATATAATCATACCCTGTGACCCCAGTTATATTTGGGAAAACAGGAACACCTTTGGCACTTAAAGGTTAATCCTGATGTCGCCAGGGGGATGGCATTCCACAGTTGGGGAGCCACCACTGAAAATAATAATAATAATTTATTATTTATACCCCGCCCATCTGGCTGGGCTTCCCCAGCCACTCTGGGCGGCTTCCAACAGAATATTTAAAAAGGCCCATTCCAGGTCACAAATGTGCCTGTTAGCCCCCAAAAGGTTGGCAAACCCCTGCATCAGCAACAACAACACCTGTGTCGATGAGGCTGGTGTGCCGCTAGGGAGTGGCCCAAAGCTGGCAGTAATCAATTTCCTTTCTCTCTCTCCCAGGAGACGGCACAAATGCGGATGAGCAGACTGCAGTGGCCATCGCCAGCGTCCAGCAAGCAGCCTTCACAGACCATAATATCCAGTACCAGTTCCGCACAGAGAACAATGGAGGACAGGTAGCAGAACCCTCGTCAGGGAGCTTGGCTTTTAACTGCGTGGGTACGGCGGAAGGGGTAAGAGCTTCAGGCGCAAGGGCATTGGCCCCTGGGCGGCTTCCTGCTGCCGACTGGCCAGTCGTCACATTCCGAAGAGTCACATGGTGTGGCGCTCGTGGGACCGCACCATTTCATTATCGGGGTGTTTGTGCGTGTCATTGCATGATTGAATATATTCCCCAAATGTCTAGTCGCAGCATTGCCCACATTATTGGAGTGGGGGGGGTCCCTATATAACCCGCAAGCTCCAACCGTTTATTCTCAACCCCTCCACTCCAGTTGAGCCAAATCACAGACTCGTAAAATTGCCGAGTTTGGAGGAACCCTGACAGTCCAACCCCCTGCAATGCAGGAATCTTGACTAAAGCATCCATGACAGACAGCCACCCCTTGCCTCTGTATCGTGACGACCAGAAGGGCATGATCACTTCCTCCCAAGGTTCCCAGTACTTCCAAATTCGCCAGTCAGTTCCTCCCTGTTGGTGAGGACCAGGCCCTTGTTGCCTCTTCCACATTTTGGGAAATGAAAGTGTCTCAGTAATATGCCTCAGTAACATTCCAAGAAGAACCATTACGAAAGATGGGGGACAAACCCACATCATTAAAGGTGGGGACACCCCCCCACACACACCCCTGGTAGCTCTCAAGCAATGGTTCTACTTTCCCTGACATACTAACTTTCTGTGTGCAGAATTCTGTGCTTGTTTTGACGTGAGGAAACGGTTGGTCTTCTTCATTTATTATCCCCCGGCAGAATCCCTGAAGGGCTTGTAGCAGTGTGTTTCTTCTCTCCTCTTGAGTAAATCTCCTCTGGCTTCCAGAGATTTTAGCAGATGTTGCCATAACCTTAAGAACTAGAAAATTGTATTTGTGTGTTGTTGTTTTTTGCTGTCGTTTAGTTTGGCCAGTGTCCAGATTATGAGTCCCAACAGCGCAAGGATTTCCACTGGAACAGCAGAACTTCCACCCCACCTCACAGGCCACACCCTCCTCAAGTCTACTCTGGAGGGCTGGGGGAAACCCAGAACAGGCTTAGGGGGCAAGGTGGTGGAAGCAGGGAGGATGTACTGTTGCACAAGTGTAAATCCTTGCGCTGGCAGGATTTGTTAGTTGGATATCGACCACTGAAATACTCTGGGATGCTATATTCGATACTGTTCTCCATCTTACTGTTTCTCCAGCTGAGGACCCTCGTTTCACACCAAGAATGGTCGCAATACAGACATGCTTTGATTTGACTTCTCTGTGGGACTGTCTTCCCCCTTGTCGAATTCTGCCGAAAGACTGACTTGTTATTTTGCTTCCTCACTGCCAGGTGACATATAGAGTCGTTCAGGTGACGGACAGTCAGCTGGATGGACAGACAGATGCGACGGGGGCAGTCAGCGTGGTCTCGACGGCAGCTTTCACCAGTGGCCAGCAAGCTGTTGCTCAGGTGAGAGAGAAACTTTATTGGGGCCCAAAGGCGGCACCAGATGCCTTGCTTTTTAGTAATGCGTACTCCTTCCATCCAGTTCAGTCCATCAATCAAGTTGTTGCTCTAATCGGCAGACTTCAGAATAAGAACTGCATGCATTAGATAGCTCATTAACATAGGACACAGATGATCTCTTATTAACAGATAGGCGTGCTTTATTACATTGCCGTTCTTCTGAAAACAGTGGGTTCCACACCTGCCGGCTAATTACCTCTGTTCTTGTGACTGCATGCCTTCATTTGGGCTACATAAAGAAAGATAACTGATGTCTGTTGAGGTCCACATTTCCCCCTTTTCCTCCCTGTGCAGTGGGTTCCTGGGGGAGGAATACAGTGGTACCTTTGGTTAAGTACTTAATTCGTTCCGGAGGTCCGTTCTTAACCTGAAACTGTTCTTAACCTGAAGCACCACTTTAGCTAATGGGGCCTCCTGCTGCCACTGCGCCGCCAGAGCATGATTTCTGTTCTCATCCTGAGGTAAAGTTCTTAACCCGAGGTAATATTTCTGGGTTAGTGGAGTCTGTAACCTGAAGCGTATGTAACCCAAGGTACCACTGTAGATCTCTCCAGAGAGCTGAACTGATCTCTCGTGTGATACTTCTCCTTCTCACACCTCCAAAAATATTCCTTCTGCTTCTCCAACGTTTCCAGCTCCCTCCTCCTCAGCCCCTTGACTCTGTATGTTCTGTGTTTAGCTTTCCTGGGTGAAGATTTAATGTGACAGCCCTTATCACTTGCCTCAAATAATCGAAATTCCTGTTAACTTCCCCAGGACTGGCCTACTTTTTATTATTTTGGAAGGATTTCCCACTCATTGACCACAAGAGGGCAGTGCGAACCTGGAGCATCCCAGTGGCTTTGTCAGATCGCACTCTGGCGTTGAGATGTTTTGGTTGACGCGCCAGCTCTGTCCCTAGAGGACTGTGCGCTCTCTCCCATTTGCATTAGGATATAGTTCGGCAACTGGTGGCAGGACGCAGCTACTGGTATCTCCCCAGTGCCCCAAACCAAAAAAACGTCCACGCCTGTGTTTTTATACGGAAATCTGTAGCCACCTGCCTTGGCCCACTATCCCAAGGAATGTACTCAGTGGCTCATTAGCACTTTAAAACAGTACAACTAGAAATTGTTAGCAGGGCTTAGTGGTAGAACATCTGCTTTGCTTTCACCAAAAAAAACATACACCTTAATTTTAAAACCATGTGCATCAGGTCTAATAAATCTAGGCTGAAAAGAAAAGAGCTATCTATTATTCCTCACTTGCAAGTTTTATGAAAGGTTAAATAATATAATAACACGAATAGCAATCATTAAGAGTGCAGCTGTTGACTAAGTGATGATTTTGTAAAATGGAATGCAATTAGAAGTAAAGAAGAATATGAAAGGCAGTAATATAAGATGATAAGGAAGTATCAAGAATGGTGTGTGGAAAACCACTTAAACGAAGTTGTGATACTTTGGAAACAATTGGTATAATTGGGTTAAAATTGGGAAATCAATAAAAATAATTGGAAAGAGAAGGAAACAAAAGGAAAGGGAACAGAAGGAAGGAAGGACGGACGAACGAACCAAAGAGTGCTGGTTTTGACCTAAGAAGCCTTAAATGGCTCAGAACCGCAATACCTCAAGCACTGCCTCTCTCCATATGAACTGACCCAGACCCTGAGATCATCTTCTGAGGCCCTCCTCCATGTGAGGTCCAGAATGTGGCAATACAAGAATGGGCCTTTTCTGTGGTGTCTCCCTGTTTGTGGAACGCTCTCCCCAGGGACGTTCACCTGGTGCCTTCCTTATACACCTGTAGGTACCAGGTGAAACCGTTCCTCTGTAACCAGGCCTTTGCCTGATTGACATCCAAGGCCCTGTTAAATGTGTTGCGAGAGGGGTGTGTGTTTGTTCTTGCTTTTATTACCTGTGTGGCTGGTGGTTTTTGTCTGCGGCCTACCCTGAGACCTTCGGATGAATGGTTTTAGCTTTCTTCTGTCTCTTCTTTCCAGGCTGTGATCCAGAACCCCTTCAGCAATGGCGGGAGCCCGGCCACGGACGCTGTCAGCGGCGAGGCCCGGTTTGCGTACTTCCCTGCCTCCACGGTGGGGGACGCCACAGCGGTGTCGGTGCAGACGACAGATCAGTCGCTGACGCAGGCCGGAGGTAGGGATCCTGAAGTCTGGTCCACAAGGGGCAATTTGCACAGGGGCCATCTCCACAGACCCAGGACCCATCCGCGCCATCCATTTAAAGCAGGATTGTACCACTTTTAACAGCCACGGCTTCCTACAAAAACCCTGGTTTGTGAACGGTGCTGAGAAGGTTTTAGGAGGACCCCTATTCCCCTCAGAGCTAGAATTCCCAGAGTTTAACAATCCAGGGAATGTTGCTCTGAGGAGAATAGGGGTCACCCTACAACTCCCAACACCTTTTGAGGTGGTCGTACAAGGCTCTCCCTCTCCTCACTTTATCCTTGCCATGACTATATTTGAAGCCGTCTTCAAATATCTCAAGGGCTTTCACATGGGAGATGGAGCAAGCTTGTTTTCTCCTCTGGAGGAGGGCAGGGTCCGAACCAATGGCTTCATGTTACAAGAAGGGCGATTCCGACTAAACACAGGAAGAGTTGTTCGACAGTGGGGAGATTTTAAACAGAGGTTGGATGGTCCTTTTTTCATGGATGCTTTAGTTGAGATTCCTATCTACAACATAACCATAACATAACATAACAATCTACATGGTGCCTAGGGAACAACTTGCACCTTAATATCAGCAAGACAAAGGAGATGGTGTTGGAGGAAGAGAGGAGAACTAGCCCTGCTGTACATCAGGGAGGGCTGTGTGGAGAGAGTCTCTTCCTTTAAATTCCTAGGAGTTTATCTCAGGAGTTTACCTTACTTGGAAAATAAATACAACCCAGGTGGTTAAGAAAGCCCAACAGAGCAGCTGGGGACCCTGTAAGGTAGGTCAGGGGAGTGAGTGGCCCAAAGGCATCCAGCGCGGTTCATGTATATGTGAGTGGAGAGTTGATCCTGGCTCATCCCAGTCCTAAAATAAAAGGGTGGCCAGGGTTTCTCCGCAGCCAGCTGGCTCTCCCTTCCTCCTGCTGTTCCTTTCAAAATAGGAAGCTTAATTTCTCTTCTGTGTTGCTCCCCGTAGGCCAATTCTATGTGATGATGACCCCGCAGGACGTGCTGCAGACAGGGACGCAACGTACCATCGCCCCCCGAACCCACCCCTATTCCCCGTATGTATGGCTCTGGGAAGGGAACAAAGAGGGAGGGTTGACGAGTCAGGAGCACGGCTGTCTAGCTCCCTGACCCCCAATGACGGCTGTTCCCAAAGGGCCAAGGAAGCGGGGAGCCAGGAAGCCAAACTAAGAGAATTGGAAGCTGTGTTACGCTGAGTCAGTCTATCCAGCACAGTACTGCCTGCACTGGGCAGGCAGTGTTTCTCAAACTCTAGTCCATCTGTTCCTGGACTACAACTCCCATCATTCCCAGCAAGCAGGGGATGATGGGAGTTGTAGTCCACCAGCAGCCGGGGACCCAAGTTTGAGAAGCACTGTTCTCGGGTTTGGGGCAAGAGTCTCTCCCAGTCTTAACTGGAGTTTCTAAGGACTGAAGCTGGGACTTTGGGATGCAGCTCTACGTAATGGACCCCAGAAAGAATGTTTGCACCCCTTTTAAAGGGCAGGGGGCGGTGCATTGTTCCCACGGCCCACACTCTGCCAATGGAAAGGGAGATTTGGAGCATTTTCCTTGCCCCTTTCATATTTGCATCCTGGCACTGCATCGCTGCGTCTGAGACGTGAGCAGGGTCTGTGCCCCCTTCCCTGTCCCCCTCCTGATTTCCCCCACCCCCATGCCTTTGCTTTGAAAACCTAGGAAAATGGACGGGACGCGGACGCCGCGGGACGAGAGGAGACGAGCCCAGCACAACGAAGGTGCGCAGAACAGCCAAACAGCCTGAAAAAAATAAAAATCAAACAGCACATTCAGATCGTTCTGGGATTTCTTGCCCTGTGGGGCCACAGAACCTGAGGAGAGGGTTTTTACGTGCTTGCAGGGACAGCCACACTGCCGGCAGCCTCCCCCGGAAAGTTTAAAGCTTAATTTTTTGTAGCAGGGCGCTTTTAAGGGGGGAAGCTCCCTGTTTTTCTTACTTCCCAGCAAAGCTGTGCCTCTCCTCGCCCACGCTTCCTTAATTACCAGGGCCTGATACTCTCCACAAGCACCCACTAATAACTGTGGTGGATTTGAGTTAGCATAGCACTGTAGAGTTGGAAGGGACCCTGAGGATCATCTAGTCCAACCCCCTGCAATGCAGGAATATGCAGCTGGTCCATACAGGGATCGAACCTGCAACCTTGGCGTTATCAGCACCATGGTCTAACCAACTGAGCTATCCAGCTCAGTTCTTCATGGAGGTGCCATTCCCACCCAAACACCCCAACCAAGCTGGTACCCTCCATAGGCTTCGGTCTACAACTTTTACCAGCCCCTACTAATATGGCCGAGGGTCAGGAATGATGGACACAGTAGACCAGCATCCTCCCCAACTCAGAGGAGGCACCCGGCGGCAGGGAACCTTGTAGCCTGCAGCCCAGCTGTGGCTTGTAGCTTAATAATTATAATAATTTTGGATGTGTTGTAAGGTTGGATTTCAGCTGCCCTGAGGTGCACTTCCAAAGCTCTCTTCTCCTTTGAATGAGCAGATTGGGTCGGGTGATTTGCTGTGGCCCCTGATTTATTTTTAATTTTGGGGGGGAGGGGGTGGCAATGATCCCAAAAAGGTACAGTGGTACCTTGGTTCTCAAACTGAATCCATTCCAGTAGTCTGTTCCAAAACCAAAGCGTTCCAAAACCAAGGCGCACTTTCCCATAGAAAGTCATGCAAAATGGGTTAATCCGTTCCAGACTTTTTAAAAAACAATCCCTAAAACAGCAATTTAACATGAATTTTACTATCTAACGAGACCATTGATCCATAAAATGAAAGCCATAAACAATGTACTGCAGTCACACAATCAATCAGTCAGTAGCTGAACTGGGTTCCACACAGTCACCAAAAAAAGCAAAATAAATAGCAAAAACAGACAGATCTCAGCGTAGCACTCAAAACAGAAGCATGGCACTCAAAATGGAAGCATAACACTCAAAATGGAGCACATTCGGCTTCCAAAGAAAGCTTGCAAACCAGAACACTTCCGGGTTTGCAGTGTTTGGGTGCCAAGTGGTTTGAGAACCAAGGCGTTTGAGAACCAAGGTACCACTGTTTCTTTTATTAGAAAAAGTTCCCTTGTCTAACCAGTTCCCTGTTTTCTCTTTGCCTCCCCCTCTCTAGTTGAACGGAGGAGGCGGGACAAAATTAACAACTGGATTGTCCAGCTGTCGAAAATCATTCCAGACTGCAATACAGACAACAGCAAGACGGGGGCGGTGAGGGCAACTTCTGGATGCCGGGAGGGTTGTTGGTTTGGGAGGAGTTGCTGGCTACTGCTGCAGGTGGCAGGCTCATTCTTCTTGGGACAGTTTATATTGGGAGAGGCTGTTCGAGGGGGTGTCATGCCCTCTGTCCCCCACCCCACCCCCCGGCTGTCAGATTCTATTGCAGCGGGCAATTTTACCTGTTCTGATCATGGCATGGCATTTAGGAAATGTGTTCTGTGTGTCCCCACAGAGTAAAGGAGGCATTCTGTCTAAAGCCTGCGACTACATCCGTGAACTGCGCCAGACGAACCAGCACATGCAAGAGACTTTCAAAGAAGCTGAGCGGCTGCAGATGGACAACGACTTGTTACGGCAACAGGTACCTGAGCCCTCCAAACCTGCCCTCCCCAGTAACAAGGACCCATTGCTGAGATGGCCTAGCCTACTCACAGGGTTGTTGTGATGATAAAATGGGGAACGCGATGCGCACCACCTTGACATGACCTCCTTGGAGGGGGAAAGTGGGGTACAGTGGTTCTCAAACTTAATCTGTTCCGAAAGTCAGTTTGAAAACCAAAGCGTTCCAAAATCAAGGTGCACTCTCCCATAGAAAGTCATGCAAAATGGATTAATCTGTTCCAGACTTTTAAAGACAACCGCTTAAACAGCAGTTAACATGAATTTTACTATCTAACGAGACCTTTGATCCATAAAATGAAAGCAATAAACAGTGTACTGCAGTCACACAACCAGTCAGTCAGTTGCTGAGCTGGGTTCCACACAAAAACAAAACAAAAAGAGCAGCAAAAATGCAAAACAAATAGCAGAAACAGACAGACCTCAGCGTAACACTCAAAACAGAGCATGTTCGGCTTCCGAAGAAAGTTCGCAAACCGGGACACTTTCTTCCAGGTTTGCAGTGTTTGGGTTCCAAGCTGTTTGAGTACTAAGGCATTTGAGAACCAAGGTAAAGGTAGAGGTAAAGGGACCCCTGACCATTAGGTCCAGTCGTGACCGACTCTGGGGTTGTGGCGCTCATCTTGCTTTATTGGCCGAGGGAGCCGGCATGCAGCTTCCGGATCATGTGGCCAGCATGACTAAGCTGCTTCTGGCGAACCAGAGCACCACATGGAAACGCAGTTTACCTTCCCACCAGAGCGGTACCTATTTATCTACTTGCACTTTGACGTGCTTTCGAACTGCTAGGTGGGCAGGAGCAGGGACCGAGCAACGGGAGCTCATGCCATCGCGGGGATTTGAACCGCCGACCTTCTGATCGGCAAGTCCTAGGCTCTGTGGTTTAACCCACAGCGCCACCTGCATCTCTGAGTACCAAGGTACCACTGTATAAACAATTCTTTTTAAAAAAACCAATTACCTCTCTTATCTCTTCCCCCCGCCCCACAGATCGAGGAGCTGAAGAACGAAAACGCCCTTCTCAGAGCACAGCTGCAGCAACACGGGATCGAGATTGTGGGAGATACCCCTGGGCAGTAGCCCCCCCCCAGCTGCCCACTTTGCCACTGCCTCTTTACACAGGATCTCAGCCTCCAGTTCTACTCATCCTTTTGTACAGAGAACCCCCTCTGCTCTGAACGAACGTTGCCTCCCTTCCCCTCGCGTTGGGGGTAAACCGAGGGGAGCGGCAAAAAATCCGGGGAGTGGGGGTGGAAGAGTCTGACCAAGGGGCTCGTCAGCCCAGCCACGCCAGCCTTCTCCCCCCAATCTCACTTCCTGTTGTCTTCCCCTCCTGACTTCCTTCTTCTCCTTAGGATACGTTAAGATTAAACAGACAAAAGATGCATTTTTTATAGTAGATTTTTAACACAGGTTAGCCAGTTTCCACTTGCCTCCCCTTTTCCCCACTGGATCTGTGGGGTGGGGACATTTCCCCCTCCTCTGAGATGGGCTGTTTCAAAAGCTATCGGATTCTATCTTCTTTCTTCTGACTGTCTTGCTAGTTCGAAGCCTCCTTGAGGGCGAACCCATCGTGTTGATTTGGCCATGGGGGGGGGGAGGAGTAGGGGTTTGGGTTTCTCAGGTTTGGCTGCTAGCCCAAGAGTGGGTGAGGTTGACCCCCCCCCACGCGTTTTGGACACGATCCGCAGGTTAAGTAGACACCCCAGCCCTGCCTTTGAGGTGCCCTGAAATGAATGCTTTTCAGGTGAAACTCAGTAGCAGGTTAGTTGGAATTTGACTTGCAATCAGGCCAACGGGTTATTTTATGGAGGGATCCTCGTGCCATGAACCAGGGGGAGGGTGCAGTTCAGTTTTGCCTCTCCGGCCATGTCCACTAACTCTACCCCTCTGTTTCCCCACCACTCCAAAACTTGTAAAATAATAATGATTAAGGCACAGCGGAGTTCAGTCCTTAATCTTACTACTGTCTCCTTCCTTCCTTCCCTCCCTCCCTTTATTTCCTTCCTTCCTTCTCTTTATTTCCTTCCTTCTTTCCTTCTTTCTTTCTTGTAAGTAATCTCTTATTTTATTAGTTCCCAAGCGCGTTTGTATAGAGGTACGGTGTTTGTATGATAGCTGAAACCCAGGCCATTAGAAAGAGGTTTTTTTTAGTGGTGGATTGACTTGACAACAGGGTTGCTTTTGTGTGTGTTTTTTGATATTATATAATTTTTTAATTAAACTTCAGCAGTGTTTTAGATTTCAGGTTAAGAAAATAATAATAATCAGGAGATGGATTTTTTTTTTTAAAGAAAAGAAGCAATCTCCTATATTTTGGGTTTCCTACCCCGCCCCCTGCTTTCACACAGAATTTTTTTTAAGAAAAGAAGATAAATGGTTCCTAAAAATTATAAAATATTATTATTGTAATGGCAAGTTCCTTAGGTTTGATTTTTTTTGTTTGTTTCATTTTATATCTCTATATACCAGCCCTCCTGGAGAAAAAATACATATATCCAGGATTGTAACTGGATTTGTGGTAATGTTTGTACCCAAATATCAGTTTTGCTCCAACCCTCTATGAATGTGAGGAGGAAGAGATGAAGAGAGGTTAGATCGCAGGGGTTGGGGGAAACAAATGGTATATCAAAAAAGGAAAAAAAAGTTGGCTTGCAGAGTTTGATCGTTGGAAAGTAGGAAGAAATTCTGTTTATATATAAAAGGAAAAAAGAAAAAACCTGCACAGAAATAATATTGTATCAAATCATTTTGTGGTTTGACGGTGTTTGTGGCTACGTGTGGGGACAGAACGAAATTGATTGGCGGTTCCCTTTTCTTGCACCCAAAGACCCCAGTTTGACAACCAGGGGTTTTCAGCTCAGTTGCAGTAGCAACCGTGGGATGGAGTGGGGGGCTCCCCAGATCTTAATATGTTGTTTATTTGTTTCATTTATATCCCTCCTTTCTTCCAGGGGAAGTGCAAGGTGCTTTACATAGTTCTGCCTCTCCCTCTTCCATTCTCACAACAACCCCGTGAGAAAGGGACCGGCCTAGTGTCGCCCTGTGGACTTCGCAGCCAAGTTGGCACTGGAACTCCAATCTCCCAGGTCTCGGCCTAAAACACTAACCTCTACACCACACTTTCTCCCAACCCCAAGGCTTCCTCCCAAGAATCTCTGAGGGGATGGCATCGCCTTCTGCCACAAGAACTCTGTGCGATAGGTTAAGCCAAGAGATAGCAGCTGGCCCAGGGTCACCCACTAAATGAGATGGCTCCCCACAGTCCTTAATACCTCTGTGCCACATAATCATTGTGAGCAGTTGGTGAAAGACACACTCAGCCTGTTGGTGCCCCCTAGACCTGCCTAACAGTTATAGCTTTGGTCCATTAGACCTTTTCCAGCTGCAGGTTCACGGAGACAAATCCCCACAACTTCCTGTCCAGAGTTTGTGGTACCCTGTATCTCCAGCAGGAAATTACCTTAAGAACAGCCTGCTGGGGCAGGCTAGTGGCCCGTATGGTCTCAGCATCCTTTTCTCCTACTTGGCCAGCCAAGGTGCCTGCGAGAAACCAAGCAAGCAGAATTAAGAGCACAAGCATGGTCTCCTCTCCTGTGGTTTCCAGGAACTGGCATTCAGAAGCACTGCCGCTGTGTAAGTTCAGAAGTTTGAGAGATTTGCACCGCTGTTACGAAGGCAAACATGGCATCGGCCCTGTGCATTGGGTAGAAGATGCAAAGTTATATCCTGCTAAATGGTGCCGCTCTTGAGTAGGGGAGTGCTTGTTGCATGGCACTTCTGCAAGAAGCCCCAGCAAGGGGGGAGAGCTGGCATCCTCCACGCATCCTGTTCCTGGGATGCACAAGACCCCTGACCGTGCTGGCTGGGCTTGGTGGGAGTCCTTTGAGTCCAAAAATAGCTGAAGGACCACAGGTTCCCACAGGCTGGCACATAGGGCTGTGCATGGCCCCTGTGATCTAGTTTGGCACCAAATCCAGTCTGCATAGATCTGGACTCACCACCACAAGTCTGTCTTTGCTCCTAGATAAGGTTGGGGAACCTGTCTCCCTCCAATTGCTGTTGGATCACAAGTCCTAGAATCCCTGGTTTCTGGGCGTCCTCTGGTTGGAGCGGATGGTACTGTGGGAGTCCAACAATGTCTAGAGGGCATCAGGCTGCCCAACTCTGCCCTAGAACAGCTGGATAAACATAGCATGTCTCCCTCTTAATAGAGAACTAGAATCCTCTTAAGTTGGAAAGGACCTCAGGCTCTTCCAGTCTAGCATTCCTTGGAGAACATCACCCCTCAACCCCATCCAATGCAGCCAATGTTTAGCCAAAATGGGAGATGGAGTGCCACAACATCAGGAGGACCACAGCTTCCATGTCTCTAGTCTAAATAACCTAGCTATGCGGTGGAAATTTAGAATCTTGCATTGGTGCATTCAAATTGAAGATGGTGGCATTCCAACCTGGTTAAATCCCGCAACAATCCATGGGTCCAATGGCTTATCTGGATGTTAAAAGCACTTCAGGCTACTGAAAAGCCACCAGCCCAGTATGTGCTGAAGACCAATACTCAACAGGGATGATGGGTCATAGAGTGGACCATTGGGGTCTTCTGCAAAGGAGTGTTTTGACTCAGAACCGCATTCGTGCTTCCTTGAGGCACTTTAGTATTGTTTTATTTATTTAAAATCCTTCACCCTCAAAGAGTTCCCGTGAAATGGGGTGGAGTTCTGTTTTCCTCAAATCCCTTTGCATTTGCCCTCCCTTGTAGACCCCCTCCTTCCTGGACGCCAGCCCCGGCCTGTAGTAGCAGCGGCCTTGAGCTGCTCTGACAACAAGTTTGTTGACATCCCTGCCCTGCGCAGGGCGCAGCAGGACAGCTTGCCCAGGGGAACGGTGGAGCTTGCAAGCCGCTTGGCCAGCCTGCCTGTCGCCTGTCCGTTTCTGTGTCTGTCGCCACTCGTAACCTGTGATCTTGCTGTTGCTGTCCGTGTCCCAGAATTTAGGGGTGGGAGGGGAGAGAGGGCGATGCCAGGAGGGCAAACAGGGTTATGTTGCAACGCTCTCTGGCTTGTTTGCAGATTGAGCATCATGCAGTGGTGTCCTCTGACCTGCAATTTGGCAAATGGTTTTAGATCTGGGTCCCTAGAGAGAAGATTCTCCAAAGGATCCCATAGTGCAGGGATCATGGGGTACCTAGGCCAAGTCTCCCCAAGATGGCTAAAGAGTAAGAGGCAAAAATAGTCCTGTCAGCCTGCAGGGTTTGGAATAAACAGTCTATGAGAGCACTTCCCCAGGGTTCAGTTTCCTCAGGGTGAGGGACAGCAGAGACTTTAAAGACATATAGCCTATTTATGTATATATACAACATGAGCCCACGATGAAGGGGTTCACAGCACAAGCACCCCAGAAAGGTCTTGCCTCTCCCATAGCCATAGCCTTGGATTCAAGCAGATATCAAGCATGTGTCTCCCTCTGAGACTTCTGCCTGCAGCCTGCTCCAAGCTCAGCTCACGCACAGCTCTCAACTCTTGCATTTCTCCTCCTAACTACCAGCCAGATGAGGGAGACTGCACCAACTGTTTTCCATCTGGCACATAGCCACTTCCTTTGTTACCCTAACAACCCATACTTAGGCCATTACCAAGACACTGGCCTGGCTAGTCCAACAACCAAATGCTTGCTGAATCCAGGGATTGTCATATCTCCTCAAACCTAATGCTTACCTTTTTTTTAACCAAATTACATTGCAAAAATTAAGGTGTGCATTAGATTCGATGGCACACTTACACTCGCCAGCAAATACTTTTTTGGGTTTCGAAGTTCTGAAAATTCAGGTTTGATGGCATTAGATTTGATGGCGCATTAGGCTCGAGTAAATACGGTACAGCCTCACCCCTACCCACAACACACACACCCCAAAAAACAAAATCTAAAGGCTCATCCACGTGACCTATTTATTTACTGAGCGGTAGCCGTGTTGGTCTGCCATGGTCAAAACAAAATAAAAAAATTCCTTCCAGTAGCACCTTAAAGACCAACTGAGTTAGTTCTAGGTATGAGCTTTCGTGTGCATGCACACTTCTTCAGATACACTGAAACAGAAGTCACCGGACCTTTCTATATAGTGAGAAGGTGGGGAGGGGTATTACTCAGAAGGGTGGTGGGAATGGGTGATTGGCAGATAGTATCTATCTATCTATAGATAGATAGTATCAATCTATCAGATTGGCTATCTGCCAATCACCCATTCCCACCACCCTTCTGAGTAATACCCCTCCCCACCTTCTCACTATATAGAAAGGTCCGGTGACTTCTGTTTCAGTGTATCTGAAGAAGTGTGCATGCACACGAAAGCTCATACCTAGAACTAACTCAGTTGGTCTTTAAGGTGCTACTGGAAGGAATTTTTTTATTTTATTTACTGAGCATCATCCTCATTTCCTGACATAAAGCTTTCGTAGAGATCAGGTTATATCTGGTCTTTCTTCGGCATTTGTTCTGATTTTATTTGCTTTATTTGTCCTTTGCATTTATAACTCACCTTTTCCTCCAGGGACCTCAAGGTGGGATACATGGTATTCCATCCCCTGTGAAGTTGGTTAGGCTTAAGAGGAAGGGACTAGGTCACCTGGTGAGCTTTCTGGCCTAGTGGAGATTTCAACTTAAGCCAACATGCTAACAACTACAACTCCCTACACATTGGTTTGCAGGGAGGTCATATGACATTGAGAATCCATCCTGATTTCCTTGCAGGGTAATTATATGTCTCCCTGTCAATCATTCATTCTGTGTTATTCAGTGCATTTTTCCATCACTTTCCTAGCTGTCAAAAACCCTTTTTTAAAAAAAGTGGATTTATTGTGCTCGGGTGGCAGCACCCTTTAATCTGCTTCGATTGCACAGGCTCAAGGTTGTGTTCACATCTCACAGTTAAAGCACACACGTACATGCCTCCAGAATCCTGGGAGCGGTAGCTTACCCCTCGCAGAGCTACAATTTCAATAATGATAATAATATTTGTACCCCACCCATCTGACTGGGTTGCCCCAGCCACTCTGGGAGGCTTCCAACAATAAACTACAGCTCCCGGGATTATTTGGGAGAGGACACACTTTATAAACGCATGGTGTGTTTGCAGCCAGAATTTCCGTGTATGTGCTTTGAATCACACCTGCAAAACCCCTGACAGTCTGCAGGGAATGGTGCACATAACTGATGACCCCTAAGAAGGGAAGGAACAGAAGGAAAGGAAATCATTGCTTATGTTGAGACTTGGGGTTTGCAGAAATTGGGGGAAATGAGAGTGAAAGAAAAGCAAGTGCACCAAAGAACAGCCCGTTTCCTCCCACTCAGGATCTGAAGATGAGGCAATTTTGCTTTTTGGCTCTAGATTGGGGGAGGGAAATTTGGACACGAGGGGCTGCCTCTCTGACTTCAAGGAGACTTACCGTTGGTCCATCCAACTTAGTATTATGCCTGTTCTCCACAAAGTCTCAAAGAATATATAGACAGAGGCTCTGAGATCACATTTGCAAGCTCCTTTAGTGCTCTTGGGTGCTGCGCATCAGGTCCTGTAGATTCGAATTCCTTTTAAGTATCCAGGCATTTCCTTACCCCCTCTCTTCCTGTCTTTAGCTTCAGCTCCCTCCTTGTATCGTTTATTCTGTTACCTCCAGGTTAGGCACTGCTTTCCTTTTGCGATAAATTCACACTAAACGCTGATGAAATTTCATGACTTAAAAAAGAAGAAAATTGCAAAGCCATGTAGAAATCTGGAGAACCAAATTTAAGATTTGGAAAATTAGAAACTGAGAGAAACTGAAATCAACATATTCAACCACCCCCTGGAAGTAAGTACCATTGGGCTCAACTGGGACTCAGTTCTGAGTAGGAAGGCATAGATTGCCACAATTAATAAATTAGGTTACGAAGCGGACACCCATCACAGGCTTGTTTTTGTTAGGATGGAGTTAGGGTGGAAGCCTGATGGCAGGTCCCTTGTTGACAACATTTGCACATAGTAGTGGACATCATATTCATCATCTGTGGTCACTGAGCATGCTCAGTCCTCAATTGGCTGAGTCCCACCACCAACTTAGTGGGTTCTTTCCTCCAAAACAATTGTACCTCTGCAAAACTTTGTGCAGGTCCCTAAACTCTGCTCTTATGCACAGGGTGTGTCATTTTTGGCTACAGGATGCACGCTCTGATAATATGTTGGATATTAGCAAACCCTCCAAGGGTCCCTATTTTCCAGGGATGTCCCAGAATTACAGAAGCCATCCCGGTTTCTGATTTGATATCAGAATGTCCCGCTTTTATTTAGGACGTCCCTATTTTCATCAGAGAAATGTTGGAGGATATGGAGTTATCCGACCCTGAGTCATCTGAAGGCAGCCCTGTATAGGGAAGTTTTTAATGTTTAATGTTTTAGCATTTTTTAATATACAGTGGTACCTTGGTTCTCAAACTTAATCCGTTCCGGAGGTCCATTCCAAAACCAAAGCATTCCAAAACCGAGGTGTGCTTTCCCATAGAAAGTAATGCAAAATGGATTAATACATTCCAGACTTTTTAAAAAAATAACCCCTAAAACAGCAATTTAACAAGAATTTTACTCTCTAATGAGACCATTGATCCATAAAATGAAAGCAATGAACAATGTACTGCAGTCACACAATCAATCAGTAGCTGAACTGGGTTCCGCACAGTCACAAAAACAAAACAAAAAGAGCAAAAACAAAATAAATAGCAAAAACAGACCTCAGTGTAACACTCAAAGTGGAAACGTAACACTCACAATGGAAGTGTGGCACTCAAAACTGAAGTGTAACACTCAAAACGGAGCATGTTCAGCTTCCCAAAACAGTTCCCAAACTGGAACACTTCCGGGTTTGCAGTGTTTGGGTTCTAAGTTGTTTGAGTACCAAGGTTTTTGAGAACCAAGGTACCACTGTATGTTGGAAGCTGCCCCGAGTGGCAATCCAGTCAGATGGGAGGGGTATAAATAGTAAAAAAAAGTAAAAAGATTATTATTATTGATTAAAGGTAAAGGGACCCCTGACCATTAGGTCCAGTCGTGGCCGACTCTGGGGTTTACCTTCCCGCTGGAGCGGTACCTATTTATCTACTTGCACTTTGATGTGCTTTCAAACTGCTAGGTTGACAGGAGTTGGGACTGAGCAACGGGAGCTCACCCCGTCGTGGGGATTCGAACCGCCAACCTTCTGATTGGCAAGTCCTAGGCTCTGTGGTTTAACTCACAGCACCACCCGTGTCCCTTATTATTGAATAGGATGTCCCTATTTTCATCAGAGAAATGTTAGAGGGTATGTATTAGTAGATGGGATGCACATTTCATTTTTATCCCCCCTTTCTCCCAGGAGCTCAAGGGCATAAACAGGGCTTATGCCAACAATGGCACCATATTCTCTCCCTTTGTACATCTCCTGCGCTCTGACTGTGGCCCTTTCCCTTGTCCTCAGCTCAGAGAGGGCTGCTGGGAAGCGACTTCCCCAAGGCCGCTGGTCCTGGGCAGACTGCGTGGACAGGAAGGCGTGCTGCCTGGCGCCTTTGGGTCTGCACTTGGCCGACGCAGAGGAGCCAGGTCGGCTGGAGCCCGGCCAAATCCCGCTAGGGATGCAAGCAAAGTGGAGAAATGGCAAACAAACTTGTCTCCTCTGGGCTCTGAGCAAACACGTTCAGCCAAGAGGGTGGCATCTCGGCTCAAGGCAGACCCCTCTCTCTGCCTGGAAGGGGAACGTCTGTCACTGAACTCAGAGCACCGGGGCCAGGGGGAGATTTTTTCCCGTTAACACACATGCAGATAGTACATCGGATCTTGTCATTCTGCACATTAACAGCAAACTCATCCGTGTATGGATTTTTCTGTAGCTGAAAAACATCAACAGGTGAATCTGTCAATTTCAAGTTTCCAATCTTAAGTTCAGCTCTCTGTATTTTCACATCTGTTTGCAATTTTTCAAAGTTCTCGTGACAGTTCATCGAATTTATCCTAAACATAAGTCTTTTAGTATGCAGTTTTGCCTAATATGCACATTTTTGCAAAGCAAGCTTGCCTAATATAATGGCTTTTTTTGTATATCATTTTTAGCAATATAGATATGCCTCTTTGTACAATTTTTTCCCTAGTATCTGCATTTTTATATGCATGGCTTGGCCTGGGAATGGCATTACTCCTCGTTCACTGAGTTTTGGACTGCAGTCTTAAATAAATGCTTAGTTTTCCCATTGAAATCAAATGGATTTATAAATGTTTAATTTTGACTGGATTTCCTCTTCATTTCAAAGTTTTGCATCCTGTCTTTCAGTCAAATGATATTCAAGGCAGTTTGCATTTAGCAAAAAATCCAGATCAAATAGTAAAGCATAACAACAACAAAACAACAACAACAACAACAACAACAACAACAGCATTAGCATTGTTACAAACTAGCCTGAATTAAATTCCATTGAAGGCTCATCAAAGTGCCCTAGATTTACATTCTCAAATCCTAAATGGAAGTTGCCGAATTGCTAGATGGAAGTATTTTTGGTTACGATTCTGCTTTTCTAATATATTGATGTTACCCATATGGGGATTTTCAGATTTGTGTTTTTAAACACATAAATGAAGTGCATTTGACAATAATCCCATCACAGGCTCAAATCAGTTTATCTGTTTATCTTTGTGCACAATTTAACTAATTGCTCTAAGATGCAAATTGGCTGATTTATTTTTGAAGAATGTTAAAATGTAGCTTCCAGAGCAATTATAATAGGGTGGGTGTGTATTTATGAAAATATTACATATAAAAAACAGAATGAATATGAGAAAACTTAAACATGATCAGCATATTGATAACACCAAAAATAAATGGGTAAATCAGGAGATGCCAATTAAACATATAGTTATGCCTTATCTAAATAATTATTGTTTTAATCATTTACAAAGCCTAACTGAATAAATTGATTAATTCGATTTCTATGATAGCTTCTTGAAAAATAATTTAATAAAGAATGCTTTGCTATTATTATTTTTATATCATTCTGAAATTGATGGAGTTTGGGAGGTTTTGCAGTATTGATTAATGCAGCAAATAAATTCTAAATGCACCGATTCTATCTCCTAAGAGTTTTTTTGTTTTTTTAAAAAGCACCAATTAAACAAAAGCAGCAACAGTTCCAATAGTACAATCCAATGCATGTCTTTGCAGAAATAGCTCCCTCTGAATTCTGTACGTAAGTCGGTACAGCCTCAGTCAATAAAGGACATAGTTAATAAACAATTTGCAACAACCAGCACATTCAGAAATGAGACAGATATAAGTTGTGCCCTTTGCAAAAATATAATCAGATTTGTATTTGAGTTCATATAATAAATTAATGGTAGCCAAACTTGATCCACATTTTATCATTTACATGAAAATCTTGTAATAGCTAAGGGTTGTATCCAACCAAGCTACACCCAGAGCAGAAACAGTGAAGTGAATTGACCCAGGTTAGACACGTCCATTATTTTCAATGGGTCTAGGATGAATACTGGAAGGGACACAAATATTTTATTATAATTTAAATACTAATTCAGCCTTTGTATTCCTTAAATAAAAGTATCTAATATCCCTTTCTTTTCTTTTTAAATCAATGCATAAGAAAGGAATGCAATTCAGTTGCTTTCACTAACCTCCTGAGAACCTTTCCTTTTTGTAATCCAAACCCCAGAAACACCAGGCTGGAGACGATTTGGATTGAGTGTATTTTAAACTAGCATATATCTGGCAGGCACAACTTATGACAGGTCCCCATAGTTTGCATTGCTCTGCCTTAACCATTTTTTAAAAAGTTATTTCTTTACATTATTTTTAATCAGGATTTTTCCCCCTTTATATTGATTAAAAATCTTATAAAGATATACATTGTACGGAAACCCTATTAAATACATATTCCAGCTCTGCAATTCATATCTCTCTCTGTGTGTGTGTGTGCGTGTTATTGAGCTGCTTTGAGCCTGCTATACTAATAACTCACCTTCTGTATCTGTTTAATTTGGCTTCATTTTCAATTTACATTTAAAAAAAATAAAGAAAGAAATACATGATTTTTAATATCTGTCAACTATGAACCTAGCAACCAGTGAAGCGTATCATCATACAGACATCTTACAAAAATAGTAACAGGTTGAGAGGTAAACAGAAATCAAAAATTTCATATACAGTGGTACCTTGGTTCTCAAACTTTATCTGTTCTGGAAGTCCGTTCCAAAACCAAAGCGTTCCAAAACCAAGGCACACTCTCCCATAGAAAGTCATGCAAAATGGATTAATCCGTTCCAGACTTTTAAAAACAACACCTAAAACAGCAATTAAACATGAATTTTACTATCTAATGAGACCATTGATCCATAAAATGAAAGCAATAAACAATGTATTGCAGTCACACAATCAATCAATCAGTAGCTGAACTGAGTTCCGCACAGTCACAAAAAAGAGCTGCAAAAACTCAAAATAAATAGCAAAAACAGACAGACCTCAGTGTAACACTCAAAACGGAGCACGTTCGGCTTCTGAAAAAAGTTCGCAAACCGGAACACTTACTTCTGGGTTTGCAGTGTTTAGGTTCTAAGTTGTTTGAGTACCAAGGCGTTTGAGAACCAAGGTACCACTCTACAGTATTATACTACTGTGTTCTAGCTTGATATACAAATGAATGATAGACAATTAAAAATATATATACTTATGGATTTACAGCCTCTCTCTTTTTTTTACCAAGCCCACCTACACAAATGACAACAACCTTAGACTGCTATTAACGGTAAGTTCTGTTAACTTTGGTTCCTCGTGACATACGCCCAAATCCGGACTGAGATAAATTTAAATATTCCTAAAGTGCAAACTAAACAATTTCTAAGGATACTGGCTGAGTTCCAACGTTTTGCTGTAACCACACAATCCTATACATGCTCACCAGAAGTCAGTTCCATTCTGTTAAATAAGGCTTGCTTGCAGGTAGACGTATTATAGGATGGCTGCCTAAGGCACAGAGAAATAAAAAAAGATTTTATCCTTCTCTGGGTGGAAGTGAGACTAGCAAGGAGAGCAAAAATTATTCCAAATCTATGGCCATTAGGAATTGAATTATCTGCATCTCAGCTACCCAGACAGATTCGGGGATAATGATTTTTAAAAGTAACAAATCTTATTCAGAAAAAAACCCCCAGAACTAATGGAAATTTCATATAAAAAGATTCTGGGAATGAACATGGAACAACTTAAACTTATGATCAGCATATTTACAACACCAAAATAAATGAGTATTAATAAATATAGTTGTGTGTTTTCTAAATAATTATTGTTTCAGCGTTTTGTTCTGGGACCCAAACGAATTGAAAACCTCCTTTATATAATTTACTAAATCCATAAAATCTTTCCTGAGCTCAGCACAACTTGATTCATTTCTACTTCTACTTTTATTTAGAAACTTAAGATAAAGAATAAAAACTACCTGCATTGATTTTTGTATGGATTAAAAAAACAACACAAAAAATATTTAGTGACTGAAGTCAAATCAGTTCTAAAGACAATCTTTGCCATCAGTCTTGCAAAAGAACTCAGCAGAGCCATGACACTAAAATGAACAGTCAGAATTTATGAATGCTAGACAAGATTTCAGAATGGGTTGTGCTGTATATGGTGACAATAATTAACAATATTATTAGCCAACTGAAGCTGTAGTTGATTATTTGGAGTTGCAAATTAAGTGCATGCTTCTCTATACAGTATCTTGATTTTTTTGTTTTTGTTTAGTGCAAAAGAGAACAGCAAAGTTCCCCTTTACTTTTCACTATAAACAGTAAGTCTCATTTATTAAATTGTAAGTTGTATTTTCTTCAGTACCTCAAAAAGACACAGACATTGCGGTTTTGGCAATCTGCAGATATATATAAATTTAACAAATGGAATGAGTAAGATTGTCAATTAACTAGAATTTTTAATCTGTTGACAAGTTTCAATTTATGAAGCAGGCATCAAACTAACAGGACACATTTACAGAGGTTGTCTGAATAAGTAGAGTTGAAAGGGAAATTTTCTACCCATTTAAAATTTGCACACTTGTGGGGTTCATATCTGACTTCAGAAATTTTGAGTGTTTGCAGATTTAGCATTTGAAATTCAGCGCTTTGATTAATACCTTAAAAAGAAAAAAATAAAAGCTTGCATGGGTGAATTCTACTGCAGTAAATTACTGGCTTACTAAACCCAATATTTGCTTCTTTTTAAAATAAAATAAAATTTATTGCAGATTTCTTTCCCCTCCTTGCTATCTTTAGCTGTATTGGTGGTAGCAGCAGCAGCAGAACCACAATTATAATTATCATTATTTTCTTTTTGTAAACTGTACTGGGAATATGATTGAGGGGCGCTATAAAACCAGTTATTAAAATATTAATAATTAATTGTTAGGAAGACTGAGGAGGGGGAGTGTAAAATGTGGATATGATGCAAACAAATGCAAGATGAGATAATTTGCTTGGGAATTTCCCCCTGCAAATTCTGTTTGCCTCACAGGGAGATCCTTGATGTGTAACATAAAACCTATGCGTTTTAATTCTCATTCTGACTGGATTTGAAACAACAGATTATTTGATTTCCAGTCCCTATAAGTTATGAGGGCTTTGCAACTTTTGGAACATGGACAAACTCAAAAACTTTGAAAGGATATGTGAACACACTATAGTTTTAAGTTTTCAATATAGCCATTTATTATTTTAGGTTTAGTTTAGTTTAGTTTACTGTTTGCTGTTTTTAAAGATTTCCTCAGATTTTCCCATATCTGTTCTAAATTGCTGGGATTTTGATACTTTTAATTAAATAGCTTTTACACTCATGTCTTGCACTTTCCCTGCTCCTTTTTTCCTTCACTGGCAGCTAATTGGTCGTTTTCATTAACTAAAAAAAAGGGGGGGAGATGATTATTTATTTATTTATTTATTTTAAACCCCCTGTGATTCAAAATAGCAAACACATCAACTCCTTCTATGGCACAAAACTATCCAGAAGTAAAGGTGCAGCAAATAATTTAAGAATGTCATTGTTCTCCTCTTTCTTTAATTTCTGAGAATTCACAGCCCAATTGATAACTGTAGATGACGCTCAATGAATTGAATCCGACTTCACAATTGCACCGTAAGCCGGATCTTAAATAGATTGACACCAGCTGCTCGTTCATTGAGCTGAAATCAATTTGCATTGAAATCTGTCAAGGTGCATAGACTTCAGAAATCTGAATCCGAATTGTGTTCTTCCTACGTCTGTTATGGCCTCTGCCGTAGAACTAGGTTTTAGTATCAGTAATGTCTTCCATTCGAAGTTTACCTCAGGAACTGTGTTCCCACCCTGTGGTGGCGATTGCATTCCTGATTTGTTTCTTAAACCATTCTCCCCTTCTGTGAAACTTCCTCTGTTCGCAGACTGGAAGCGTGTTGCAAAACTTGGGGAAGTCATAGTACATTAGCTGAATTTTCCTATTTTTGGCTTCCAGGTTTTTTTAAAAAACAATTGAAGGAAAAAACCCACCACAAAATTACAGTAAATCAGTTGTAATCCCCAGGGAAGCCCCAGAAAGGATGGTAGATTAAAAGTTATGAAAGAATGTGTCAATCCTGTTGTTGTACATGAGACTTTATCCATTCAATAGCTGCACATGCAGGCATAAATAAGGATGTGAAGTGTCATGGAGCAACCTCGAGTTACATCAGTTAGGAAATTTGGCCCCCTCTTCCTCTGTGTGTTTGGAATATGAGTTTCTGATAAAATGTGATAAGCCTATTGACCTGTTTGCTCAAGAGTTATCTCATCCAAACGTGTTCTTTCTTGGAACACAGGCGATTGGCTGATTCCAAGCTGAGGAGGGACTCTCAGGCATTATAAAAGTAGCCCTCTTCTTTGCTTGGGAATAACACATTCTAGGCTTATCAAAGAGAGATCGTGACAGCCTGAGAGCGGGGAAAAGAGAGAGAAAAGTGATTGAAAAGAAAGGGACAGGACCCATCGCAAAAAAGGAAGATGAAACTGCAACTAGTCTGCGTGGTCCTCATTCTTCTCAGCGCTGCCACCAGAAACACTTGTGCCTTCAAACTTCAGGTGAGAATCACATAAATTATGAGGCGGAATTTATGAGACGATCTTCCTAGTCAAGTTTATCCAATGGAACGTAGGAGGCTATAGGAAGTCATAGGACTTCATAGGAAGTCAGACTATTGAAACATCTGGCTAGGGAACATCTGCCCTTGCTGGAAGTGTCTCTTCAAGGTTTTAGGCAGCAGACATTCCCAGTCCAACTTGGACATGCCAAGGTTCAGACCTGAGACCATCTGCTTGCAAAGCAGATCCTCTGCCAATGATCTTTTTGTGTCGGCCAGTTTTGTGTCATATAACTGAGCAAAAGCCCCCTTAACTAGGATGGATCAGTCTATTTGTGAACCTCGTCACTTTTACATGTGTTCACTCATAAATCCGTTCCAGCCTTTTTCCATATATCATCAGCATCTTATATTGTCTTTTAAAATCTCTCTCTCTCTCTCTCTCTCTCTCTCTCTCTCTCTCTCTCTCTGTGTGTGTGTGTGTGTGTGTGGGATTGTTTTAAAAAGATATAGGCTGTGGTTTTATTATTATTATTATTATTTAAAAAAACCTTAGGAAATTTCACATCTCAGTATCATCTTTCGGATGCATTTTCTCTTAAAATGTGCAAGCTGATGGAACTATCCTTAGGCCAAGCAGGGCTGCCAACTTGATTAAAAAAATTGTGTGTGGGGGGGGAGGTAATCCCCACCCCACATAATTGACCACAAGACATGGTACATACACACCATTTGAATGACAATGCCCATCAGCATTGTGGGGGAGGGGCATCCTCAAAAATATTTTTTGGGGGGGCTGAAGGGACCTTGGCCCTTAGGAGTTGGCTCCACAAGCATGGTGGCCACTTGTGACAGATCTGGGGTGCCATGAAAGATAGCAAATTGTTACTTTGTTAGCATTACCCAGTGCTATTTTGTTCTAGAAAAAAAGAGGTGCCTGAACTCACCATGAACACCTCCCTTGTTATCTTAGAATGGCAATGGTGCCCACCTGAGAGGTGCCGGAACTGAGTTCTGGAGAGTTCCTGCCCTGCAAAGCTACAATTCACAATTTTCTGGGAAGAGAGAGATTGATTTCTAACCCTCTCTGGGCACTGTAGCTCTGGGACAGGGACTGGGATGGGGTCTCCTAACAACTCTCAGCTACCGTTATAGACCTCAGACCCCAGGTTTCTTAGAAGGGAGCCAGCACTGTTGAAGTGGTGTAGTAGTGCTTTAAAGCAGTGTTTCCCAACCTTTGGTCTCCAGCTGTTTTCAGACTACAATTCCCATCATCCCTGACCATTGAGCTTGCTAGCTAGGGATCATGGGAGTTGTAGTCCAAAAACAGCTGGAGATCCAAGGTTGGGAAACACTGCTTTAAAGGCATGGTGTGAATCTGGCCATGGCTGAACCAGGGTATTCACTACATTGATACCTATGGGAAGGCGCTGGCCGCTCCTTCTCAGAGCACGAAATGTCTTGGACTAGCTTTGCTTGAAGATAGCCCCACTTTCCTCAGCTTTAGCAACTTATCCATAATAAACAGGGACCATAACTGGCTTTTGCAGGGTTTTGGCAAGGACTTCGGTTGTCCCTAGTCCTTGTTTTCTAAGAGCAGTCCCTGAACAATCACAATTCTCTCCTCCCCCTCTTTTCCCACCTTGCCTTTGAGGAAAACTTCATTTAGTTTTGTATTTCAAAGGCTGTTCCACATTCTCTAACCAGCCTTTCTCAACCTGTGGGTCCCCAGATGTTGTTGAACTACAACTCCCATCACCCCTAGCTAGCAAGGCCAGAGCCCAGGGATGATGGGAGTTGTAGTCCAACATCTGGGGACCCACAGGTTGAGAACCGTTGCAAGCAGTGGTGCAGGAAGGTGCTTTCAGACTGTGGACTTAATGGCCCCTCTCTTTAGATGGAAATGGAGATTTGGGAACATAGGAAGCTGCCTTTCACTGAGTCAGACCATTGGGTCCATCTATCTCAGTATTGTCCACACTGACCAGCAGTGACTTTCCAGGGATTCAGATAAGGGTCTCTCTCAACCCTGGCAACAAGAGGGGGAGAAAGATCAAAGGGATAGGAGAGCTCCAGTGCTCATAATCAACTGTTGATCCAGGTCAGCTCTTCGGATTCTTAGCTTTGACAAATCAGGGTCCTAAGAAATTGAATAGAGGGACACGGGTGGTGCTGTGGGTTAAACCACAGAGTCTAGGACTTGCCGATCAGAAGGTCAGCGGTTCGAATCCCCGCGACGGGGTGATCTCCCGTTGCTCGGTCCCTGCTCCTGCCAACCTAGCAGTTTGAAAGCATGTCAAAGTGCAAGTAGATAAATAGGTACCACTCCAGCGGGAAGGTCAACGGCGTTTCCGTGTGCTGCTCTGGTTCACCAGAAGCGGTTTAGTCATGCTGGCCACATGACCCGGAAGCTGTACGCCGGCTCCCTCGGCCAGTAAAGTGAGATGAGCGCCACAACCCCAGAGTCAGTCATGACTGGACCTAATGGTCAGGGGTTCCTTTACCTTTAAGAAATTGTATGCTTTTGAAACTCCCGGTGAAGGAAATTTCACTGAAACACATTGAGTTGAATAAACAGTTGATTATCAGAAACATTATTTATCTTGGCTGCTTTTGGCCTCTCTCTCTCAGCCTTACCTGGAAACGCCTGGGATTGAATCTGAGACGTTCTGCCTGCAAAGCAGATGTTCTACCACTGACCCACTGCAAAGAGAAGGGTGTTTATAAAACCTGATTCTAAACCAGGGTTTCCCAAACTTGGGTTTCCAGCTGTTTTCGGACTACAAATCCCATCATCCCTAACCACTGGTCTTGCCAGCTAGGATGATGGGAGGTGTAGTCCAAAAAACAGCAGGAGGCCCAAGTTTGGGAAACCCTGGTCTAAACTTTCCTAACTGCGCCACTGTGCTGAGGGAGGGTGGGGAGCACAAGGAGGGAACCAGAGTTGAAAACGTGCCATGTCTCGCTTTTCCCCCACCTGTGAAGTTTGGAAAGATTTCTCCCCTTCAGTAACAGATGAGCCAAAGCAAATCTCATCCTTTCTTTCTCTTCACAGACAGATGTTGAGAAAGACCTCACAAGCTTGGATACATACAAGACAGAGCCCAGGGCGAATACCGTTCAGGTGAGACCTATATCCCAGTGGTGCTTGTACTACTCCAGTGTGAAGGCAAGGGGGCAGCATGGTGCAATAGATGTGTCTCTGAGCACCACACTAAGATCCTTTGGCGTGCCAGGCTATATTCCTGAATCTTGCAGCCTTGAAGGAGAATGCAATTCTGGCTTCTCCTGCCCTTCCTTTTGTCCCCGCTCCCCACTTAAATCCCTAAAAAACAAACCAAAAAACCCCCAAAAAACCCAATTGCCCCTTCAGAAAAGAGGTTCTCTGTATAGGCTCAGAACCATTCAGCTTGAGATACCTAGATTTAAAAAATAAAATAAAATAAATTGTGGAAGTCCTACCTAATGATAGCCGATTAGGACCCTGACAAGTCTAATTTGTCCTGGAACATAGAAAGCTCTCTTCTACTAGATCAGATCTGCCTGGCAGTGATCTTTTTTTAATGAAAGATGTCAGTGGTTTGAACCAGGGACCTTCTGAGCTATGGCTCTTCTCTCAGGGCATGTCCATACTTCCTCAATCCCACACCTAGAAAGCCTATTAGGTTTTCAGTTTCCCCCTCCGCTTTCCCTTTCCTGAGAGAAAACAGTAGCAACTCTGAATTCCACTTGTTTCAATTACACTATTGGTATTACTGATTTATTTTTATTTATTTATGCTCCCATGTTTTATATTATCTGTTGTTTCGTATCTGAGCCTACTTGTAAGCCCCCTTTTACCCACATTTGGGAAAAAGGAGTATACAATCTGTACCTCTTTCCTTCATAAACAAAACCTGGCCAAGCCCGGCTCGCAAACTTTGGCCCAAAAAATGCCCATAGTCCCTCTTCTGAGGTGAACATGAGTGACTATTAATTTCGTTCGTTTTAAATTGCACTAGTGACTAGTCCATACCCTCTGACCTTTCTCCAATGAAAACAGGGATGTCCCATTCTATAATGATCATTTTACTATTTATAACCCCACACATCTGACTGGGTTGCCCCCAGCCACTCTGGGCAGCTTCCAACATATACAAAAACATAACCAAAAAAATTTTTTAAAGGGTTGCCTTCAGACAACTCCGGAGTTGAATAATAGCATACCCTCTGGTATTTTTCCAATGAAAATAGGGACGTCCTAAAGAAAAGTGGGACATCCTGGGATCAAATCAGAAACCAGGATGGCTTCTCTAAATCAGGGGCACCCCTAGAATATAGGGACATTTGGAGGGGCTGCTATAGGTCTTACTGGTTTATTTATTTATTATTGTTTTACTTTATTTGCGCTTTGTATTCAAGCCTCATTGTGAGCCTCGTTTTAAGCATATATGGGGAGGGCAGACTGCAAAACGAATAAATGAATCCGTTAATAATGGGCTCTTTCTTCTTGCCACTGCAGGCATTGCTACGGAGAGCCAAGCGCTTCAACAGCCACTTCCCCACCTGCCGCTACTGCTGCAACTGCTGCAGAAACGAAGGATGTGGCATGTGCTGTTGGGCCTGAGGGCCAAGGATGACTTCGGCACCGCCGGGCCGCTCCGCGTCTCAGCACCACACACACACCAGGCTCCCCAAACTTGCCCCACACCTCGTGCTGCTCCCTACCACCGTCAACAAATTTTTCCTTATTTATTAGTTTGGCACTGTTTTTATCGTTTGCTCGCTTTGTGCGCTCTCGTTTGTTACTGTTGGGAATTAAAGCGTTTTTACCACACGACTGTCTGCAAGGTTTTTTTTTTACCTCACGGAGTGTTTGCAATTACTTTTTACCTCACAACTGCCATAGCGCTCTGCTGGCAGGGGAAGGTGGGAGTTCTCAAGCGCATATGGGGAACGTAATGTTGTCAAAGGCTTGTCTCCTCTGCCGTCCTCTGGTGGCAACTCTCCAGGGCTTCAGGTGCAGATAGACTCATCAAAATTGGTCTTATTTCTTCTTCTTCTTCTTCCTTACTGGCTGATGCAAGTAATCTATGACCATAGCCTCCCTGATAGGTAGCCATCTGGTTTTTGCTTTAAAAACCCCTCTAACCATTAATAACTCCCCATCTCCCAAGGATGGCTGTTTCACTGTCAAACGGCTAAAACAGTCAGCAGGTCATTCCTAATGTTTAACCAAAATCCTCTTGTAAATTGAACCCATTGGCTGGGGTTTGGCCCTTCAGAGCATCAGAACAGACACTTGCTCCATCACCTATGTAAAAGCGATTCAAATATTTGTAGATGAGTATCACATCACCTCTTAAAAATCCCTTCTCCAGGTGAAATGTTCTTGAGTCTTTCAAGCTAAGGTTTGGTCTCTTCATGAGGCTTTGGTCTCCGGTGTTTCAGCTCAGGATGCACATGTGATGAAGGCTGGTGTTAAACTAATGTGAGATTTCTGTGCGTTTGGATGAAGATATTTATACAGCTGGATTCTGCACATTACCCCAATCGCAGTGGACTAGAAGTTTGAACTTGTGAGGGGGTTGCATACCGTCCAACATTTCTCCGATGAAAATAGGGACGTCCCATTCCATAATGAAAATTTTACTATTTATGCCCCCCCCCCACATCTTATTGGGTTGTCTCAGCCACTCTGGGCAGCTTCCAACATATATAAAAACAATAAAACATTAAACATTTTAAAGAAACCTTCTCTATACAGGATTGCCTTCAAACAGCTGCGGGGGGGGGGGACCTCTATACCCGCCAACATTTCTCCATTGAAAATAGGGGCATCCTGAGGAAAGGCTGGACATTCCAGGATCAAATCAGAAATTGGGACGGTTTTTCTAAATCAGGGACGTCCTTGGAAAATAGGGACACTTGGAGGGTCTGGGGTTGTACGTGTAGTGCTGCCTTTCTGTATATCATGGTATTGCGTGTGAAAATGTTTCAGCACCCTAAAATGCTTCATAAATTTATGAAAACTAGGGAGATGTAAGCATGAAAAGCCAAAGTGGGGGAAAGGGGAATTTCATGCATAGAGGCCCAGAATAAGGTGTACTCAGACCAGTGGGGGTTCCAGGCTTCCAAAGCTAAGGTCACCCTGGAGAAGGTGCACAGAAAGAAAACTGAGGTGGGGGGGGTTCTGTCTGCTCGAAAGGTAACCATTTAGGAAAACTTTAAACAAAAGGTGCTTCGGTCTCAAGAGAACGGTGTGCAACTTTTGTCATGTACAGTGGTGCCTTGCAAGACGAAATTAATCCGTTCCGTGAGGCTCTTCGTCTAGCGGTTTTTTCATCTTGCGAAGCAAGCCCATTGGCAGCTTAGCAGATTAGCGCTATTAGCGGTTTAGCGGCTTTTAGCGGATCAGCTGTTAAGCGGCTTATCAGCGGATCAGCTGATAAGCGGCTTAGCGGCTTAGGAAAAGGAGGGGGAAGGGGAAAAAACCCGCAGGAACTCACAAGACATTCTTGTCTTGCGAAGCAAGCCCATAGGGAAATTCGTTTTGCGAAGCGCCTCCAAAATGGAAAACCCTTTCGTCTAGCGGGTTTTCCGTCTTGCGAGGCGTTCGTCTTGCAGGGCACCACTATACATTGCCACTTCATGGAAAAAAACCACTTACCAAAACATTTGCCCATGTATACTTGCACAGAAAATAGCGGATCTTGCTGAAAGGCAAGATACAGAGATCTGCACTGATTGTTGCAATGCATTCCTTATTATTGCTGTTGATATGGTATAGTTATACAGTGGTACCTTGGGTTAAGAACTTAATTCATTCTGGAGGTCTGTTCTTAACCTGAAACTGTTCTTAACCTGAAGCACCACTTTAGCTAATGGGGCCTCCTGCTGCCGCTGCGCCGCCGCTGCATGATTTCTGTTCTTATCCTGAAGCAAAGTTCTTAACCCGAGGTAATATTTCTGGGTCTGTAACCTGAAGCGTATGTAACCTGAAGCGTATGTAACCCGAGGTACCACTGTAATATGACTGTATAATCTTATAAGGAGCGTGGGGGTGATTAACAGAAAGAGACCCAGAACTTCTGAATTTTCCACTATGCTACTGCTGATGAGCAGTAGCGTCAAAGGGACGCGTGTGGCACTGTGGGTTAAATCACAGAGCCTAGGACTTGCTGATCAGAAGGTTGGCGGTTCGAATCCCCGCAATGGGGTGAGCTCCCGTTGCTCGGTCCCTGCGCCTGCCAACCTAGCAGTTCGAAAGCACATCAAAATGCAAGTAGATAAATAGGTACCACTCCGGCGGGAAGATAAATGACGTTTCCATTCGCTGCTCTGGTTCACCAGAAGCGGCTTAGTCATGCTGGCCACATGACCCGGAAACTGTACACTGGCTCCCTCGGCCAATAAAGCAAGATGAGCGCCGCAACCTCAGAGTCGGCCACGACTGGACCTAATGGTCAGGGGTCCCTTTACCTTTACTGTTGCTGATGAGAGCAGTTGTTTTGGGAAAGTCCTGATGGCTGGGTCAAGAGGGGCCTGGAGGGTGACATTTGACCTGTGCTATCCAGTGGCATAAAGGGAACTGCTTTATTTCTGACTGTCCTGTAGCTGTTCAGACAGGAGCCTGGTTGGGAAAGGAAACACAGCAACCCCTAATCTTCTGTGTGCTTGAAGAAGTCTTCTCTTTAAGGAAGCCTCCTGCTGCCACCCCCACTGAGAGATCTTCATGGCACCCTCCCTGCCACCCCATTCCCAAATTAAGCACAGTAATAAAAGCCACGGATTCATGCTGAAAGTACAAAAATAGAGACATATACTTTGAAAGTCTTGACAGTAAAATCCACTGACACAATGGGCTCAGCACAGCAGGAAAGACCTCAGCCACAGAAAGAAAGAGACAGGATTAGAACAGCACAACCCTCCAAACACCCTTCAGTCTTGGAGGGGCTCAGTGCCATTAGCTATCCCTCTCGCAGCAAGAAATCCCAGGGGTGAGGATCAATAATACTTCCTCACAGAAAGGAGCCTCGGGGGATAAGGTCATAAATATTCCCCCTCATGGACTGGGAACTGGGGTTCTACACCCAAGAACATATCCCTGGACACACACAAAAAGAGCAGGAAGTCCTGAGAGTTAATACTAGTATTTTGTTTTCCCTGCAGCAGGGAGTCCCGAGGGTTTATACTAACAATACACCCCCAGGGAATTGTAGGAGGTAACCGTTGCATGGAGGGAGCCCCAGAAGATTTATTTGGGCGTACAAATTTGACACCATCCCTCCCTCCCCCCATGGCTCTCCTACTCGATCACCCCCATTGGTCTAGCTAGCATTACTTCTAGTTATTATACAAGCACTTGTTAAATAGAAAAAAAAAGGAAAAGGAAAGCATTTGGACAAAAGTTCTCTCCTTCCTCGGGTCAGACGTTGGAGTAGATCTGGTCAGTTCCAGAGGTGGGCTGCCAGTTGCCCAGGTTCCCATAAAGTCCAGTCAGCTCACCGGCTGATACATTTTCATAATCTTCAGCCACCGCCATGGATTCGTAGGCCTTGGTGCTCAGATCCTAAAAAGAAAAAAGAGAAAGGAAGAGTTTTAGTCCATTCGAAGCACATGGCTTCCCCTAAAGAAGCCTGGGAACTGTGGTTTACCCTTCTCATGGGGCTACAATTCCCAGCACCTGTAACAAAATACCTGATATGAACCTAACCCGGACCCTTAGATCGCCTTTGCAGGCCCTTCTCCTGTTCCCCTGTCTGAGGGAGGCTCTGAGGGTGGTGACAAGGAAGAGGGGCCTTTTTAGTTGTGGCTCCCCATTTGTGGAATGCGTTTCCCCCAGTCAGGGCCACCTGGTGTCTTTGGCACCAAGTAAAAACTTATTTCCCCGCCTAACTGTCCAGGCTTTCGATAGACTAAGATGGGCGCTGTTTGGTTACAAGTGTGTTGCCCAGGCTTCCTGTGGTAGGGTTGTTTTGATCTGTTTTCATGGTGTGATGGTCTCAAATTATTATTATTATTATTAATAATAATAATAATAATAATAATACGATTGCTTTGGAGAAGCTGTATGTTGTCAGTGGCAGACTTACACTTGTGGGGGCCCTGAACTGCCATGGGGGCCCCTTCGCAACCAGCAACAAAGTCTGGGTAACCTGTATTATCATCATCAGTGGGGTTGTTCCACATCAGATCACCAAACCTTTACAACATCTGCACTACTGACTCTCAGACTTCGGGATTGTTGAAATATATACAACAAGTCATCACCTTTAACAAGATAGCTCAGTTGGTAGAGCATGAGACTCTTAATCTCAAAGTCGTGGGTTTGAACCCCACATCAGTCATTGCAGAGGGGTCAGACTGGACCCCTTCCAACTCTAAAGGTGAGGTAAAGGACCCCTGGACAGCTACGTCCAGTCAAAGGCGACTATGGGGTTGCGGCACTCATCTCACTTTGAGGCTGAGGGGAGCCAGTGTTTGTCCACAGACAGCTTTCATGTGGCCAGCATGACTAAACAGCTTCTGGCACAACGGAACACCGTGATAGAAACCAGAGCGCACGGAAATGTCCCGCCACAGCTGTACCTATTTATCCACTTGCACTGGCGTGCTTTCAAACTGCTAGGTTGGCAGGAGCTGGGACAGAGCAATGGGAGCTCACCCCATGGCAGGGATTCGAACTGCCAACCTTCCGATTGGCAAGCCCAAGAGACTCAGTGGTTTAGACCGCAGCGCCACCTGCATTCATAACTCTACAGTTCTATGATTCTATGAAATAATAATAATCAATTTGAGTCATGCAACTCATATGAGGTCTCATAGTTTTTAAGCAATGTGACGAAAGCAAATTCTGGGGCTCCTCCAGGATTAGGAGCCCGAAGCTTAAGTTTCATTATAGATTATAGAATTGGAAGGGACCCTGTAGATCTTTTCATCCAATGCACTGCAATGAAGGAATATGCAGCTGTCCCACACAGGGAGTGAACCGGCAACCTTAGCATTATCAGCCCCACACTCTAACCCAGTGTTTTTCAACCACTGTTCCGCGGCACACCAGTGTGCCGTGAGATATTGCCTGGTGTGCCGTGGGAAAAATTGAAAAATTCGAAAGATTTTTTTAAAAAATGTCAAATTTTCGCCCACTAGGCGGGCACCGGACTGTGCCCACCCTATTTTCCATCTGTCCTGGGTGGGGATCAGATCAGATGGGATCGGATGAGAGCGGACAGGCGGTCCACTGTCATCCGATTCCCCATAGAGAGCAGCAGGGCTCTGACATCTCCCTCTCCGCACACAGTGCAGAGACGGAGCTGTCATCCGCCGGCTCAGCAGGGATCAGAGGATCGATCCCCGCTGAGCAGAGAACGGTCCGCAACGTTTTTGTTTGCCATTAAAGAAAAAAATATTAAACATTTTCTAATGGTGGTGTGCCTCGTGATTTTTTTCATGAAACAAGTGTGCCTTTGCCCAAAAAAGGTTGAAAAACACTGCTGTAACCCAGTGTTTCCCAACCTTGGGCCTCCAGATGTTTTTGGCCTACAACTCCCATCATCCCTAGCTAGCAAGACCAGTGGTCAGGGATGATGGGAATTGTAGTTCAAAAACAGCTGGAGGCCCAAGGTTGGGAAACACTGCTCTACCCAACTGAGCTATCAGGGCTGAGCTAGTTTCACAGTAGTTCCGCCCCTGAGTATTGTACTGCCCTGAGCCTTCCCCTACATTGTCAGCAGCTGGGCTCCCTCCTCCCTTCGACTTGCTGTACATGTTGAACTGCTCCTCTTTCTTCTTGGACCGGGAGGGCTTCTCTACTTTGAGCGATGTCTTCTGCTCTCCATTTTCATCCGTGACATACAGCGTAGGGTCCTCCTGCTCCTCGTCTTCCTCTTGCTTCTGCCCCTTTTTTCTAGTGGCAGAAAGGGAGGAGGGAAAAGAAAGCTGTGATGTTCTAAGTGGGTGTAGTGATAAGGTTGTCAACCGATAGCGGTGGGAAAATCTAGCACCGTTCATGGAAGATTGATGCAGGTGAAGCTTCTCCAGCCATGGGGATCAACTGCTCATGTCTGCAGATCAGGCTTCTCTGAAAGGAGCAGGTGCGTCAGCCCGTAAAAAAAATTGGCAACCCTCCACAGTATCGGAGACAGGGGAGAGGGTGGGGGAAGAGGGTACATAAGCCGGTTTTTGCTAAATAATGAAAGCCAGCATCTACTTGCTAACAGTGCTGTGGATGAATCCAGCTGCTCACCTGCTCTTTGTCACCTTGTAGATAACCGTTCCCAGCAGGGAGAAGAAGAGAAGGCCCCCAACGGCACCCCCAGAGGCCATGAGCAGGAGGGTGGTGTCCCCTGCAAAAAGAGACAGTGAAACCTGGCGGCTGTCCTTTGCAAAGAGGCCATCCACATGCAGATGAGATGCAAGGTCCCTTTTAGCAGACTGGCAGAAATCCAGGTGGCGCCTTCTCCATGACAGCTTCACCTGTTGGATGCTAAGCCTGCCAGAAAGGTCAGCATCAGCCCCTAGTATCCTTGGCCATCAGCCAAGCCCCCCAAGTCACTGGTGGTGCCTGCCTTCGGTCCTTAATCCCTTTTTGGTCCAGAATTCCAAAACGTGTCCGATGGCTTGATTTAGCCATCCTTTTAATTTCCCACAATTCCTCTGGCTTACTGCCACTCTGAGGCATTGTTGGGAATAAAATGAGTGTCTAGACCAGGGGCAGTCAACCTTTTTATACCTACCGCTCACTAATGCATCTTTCTTGATGGTAAAATTTCCTCACCGCCCAGCAGTGCTTGATGGAAAGAGGATTCAGCTTGTCCCATGGAACCCCCTACTGCCCACCTAGAATCCTGAAACGCCCACTAGTGGGCGGTAGGGACCAGGCTGACAACCTCTGGTCTAGACCTAGAGCATGGAGTGCCACCATTTCAGAAGTGCAGGGGTTGGGTGAGGGTGGGGAAACGTCTGGATCTCGACCGTGGCATGGGGAAAGGGTTTTATAACCCTCCTCTGATATGGATTATTCCCCACACCCCCAGCCCCTGTGTCTCCTGTTTAGTAAATCAAACAGCTAGGAAGAAAGGCCCAAACCCATCACATGTAGTTCAGCCCTTACATGTGGTGAATCTACTTAATTCGCACATCTTGGAACCATGTACTGTAACCCTTCCAAAATTTGCACTCTTCTGACTTTTGCAATGTAGTACAAGTAATGTGAGTAAAACTGCAAATACTAGTTAAGAGCGGGAAATGCATTGTATGAGGGGAATTTGCTTTCAAAAATGTGCACACTGGGAGAGATTCATACTAATTCACACTGATGTATCCTCATACCAACTTTTTAAATATAATTGTGAACTGATGTGGAGAACTGCATATTGGAAAAACAAGAAACTGAGAGAAACCCAAAGTGACAGATTTGTCCCCATGTCTCATGGAGATAATTTGTTTTGCATGCAGAAGATCCCAGGCTCAGCCGGCATCTCCATATAGTGCTGAGAGCTGCTGCCAGCCAGAGCTGACAATATTGAACCAGATGGACCAATGGTCTCACTTGATTTAAGGCAGCTTCCTATGTTCCCAGATACCTCTTATTAGCACTTAGACCTTACTTACCTGCCTGGATGGTGGGCAGTGTGATTTGGCTTGGCCCGTGTTGGTTGGTAGCTGTGCAAGACACGTTGGTGAGGCTGGAGGTGGGGCCTGTCAATATCCCAATGATGGCCTGTCCCCAGGAGACTGAGGCTGCCTGCAGCTCAGAGCTGTTGAACTCCCCAGGAACGGTACGGTTTGGTAGGCGCCACTCGATTTCGGGTAAGGGGTTTCCCTCGGCTATGCAGTAACACGTTACTAATTCTCCAGTCCGTGACAGGGTGCAGTTTCCTTGAGGCAGGATCACTGGCTTGTCTGCAAGGATGGCAGAGGGATATTTTAAAAACTAGAACAACCAGACGTCACAGTATGTGTTCCCATGGTCCAAGCTGCTACACTTCCGAAAGCTTAAAAGGTTTTAAAATGTGCACTTAATGCAGCCTTGCAAATAAGTACTGGCCTGCAAGAGGTTTTTTTACCAGTTTACGGAGGCTAGTAGAGCAGGGAAGAAGACAGAGATGTGAAGGGCTGAAAAAGTGGGTGGGGAAATAGTTTCCCCCATTTCCCTGTCCTGTCAGTCAAATCTCTAGACAGAGATTGAATATACCACACGCCACACATTTAATGCACACAACTTTCCCCCCAAGAATCTTGGGAACTGCAGTTAGGGGTGCTGGGAACTGTAGCCCTGTGAGGGGTAAACTATAGTTCTCAGGATCCTTGGGGGAAGTCACATGCTTTAAACTGGAGCGGCCCCCCCCCAATGTTGGGTGCATCTCAGTGCCTCTGCTTAACATGCATTATTGGGTTGTGCCTGGTGGGCAGAAATTCATCTGGCAAAGCTTTCCCAGGCATGGAGATGCCATAACAGCAGCAACAACAAAAATCACCCACTGCGTTTTTACAAAAGCATAGGAGCTCCAGGCAAAGAAAAAGGTGGCAACTTGACATAGTAAACATGAACTTGGTGTGACTTTGCCACTAAGCCCTAAGTAGGCCACAGATAAATATGTTGATATTGAAACAAGAAATCAAAGCCTCTCCTTACACTCCACGTTGAGGTAGGTAGGCGGCGAGTCTTCCCCCATCCCGACATCATTCTCTGCAACACAGTGGTATGGCCCCGAGTCCCTCCGCACATCTGCCAGGGTCACCTCTGGCCCAACACCTGCTGCCCGCAGTGGTGCTTTGCGAGGCCCGAAGAACCACCGGTAACTGACAGCCGGGGGGTTGCTCTGGCTGCTGCATCGGAGGGTGACGCTGTCTCCTTCTTTCAGGTTGGGGTTCCCCAATACGGAGACGACAGCATTTTTGGGAGAATCTGGAAGAGTCCGTCAGAGTAGGGCAGAGGTCAATGGAAACCCATTTTTGCTGCTAAGGCTGCACACTCCATCCTACACCTCACCTATTGATCCCAACGCCTCCATCTGCACCTGCTGAATTTCTACCTAGGAATTAAAGGTGCAGGCTCACACAAAAAGGGGGATAACACCATATGGTTGCAACAGGTGACGGGGGCCACATCCACACCATGTATTGAAAGCACACAGCTTTCCCCAAAGAATCATGGGCTGCTAGGAATTGTAGCACTGTGATGCTATAGGTCTCAGGATTGTTTGGAGGGGAGCCATGGGCTTTAAACTCACGGGGGGGGGGGCTAAATTGTGCTATAAACATCTTGTTTCTATGCTTCAAGTGGGTTTAGAAAATTATTGTTCAACCCCCCGCCACCCTTTCCCAGACTTTCCTAAACTGCAGGAAGCTTTTCACCTTAGACTAAAAAACTTGCCCACTTTTATTTATAAAGTTAGCAAGTAACTAGTCCTCATGGTAGCTGGAAGAAACCGTCTTAACAATTTAAAATCAGAGCCGACTTTCAAGGGCAGAGCATCCATTGCCTTCTGACCAAATTTCCACCCACAGTACTGTGTCCAGACACTCACATTTAACCTGCAGGTAGATTCCATTGCTAGACTGTTGCTGGTTTGGGAAGGTGGCTGTGCACTGCAGGTATTTGCCATGATCTTTGTGCGAAGGGATGTAGCTGAGCCCCGATTCCGTCCGCCAGGAACCCCCAGCAAGACGTTCCTGGACTGTGGCAGCCTTGCCGCCCACATGGTTCCAGGTCAGAGTAGGTGGAGCCAAGGGGCAGGTGTGCAGGGTTGAACAGGTGATCAGGGTGCGGTCGCCTTCGGTCAGTAAGCCTGGGTCACTCATCTCCAGTTGCGATGGAGTGTCTGCAAGCAAAAAGGCTACAAATCATCCCGAGGACCACATTCCATTGTGAGAAATCTTTCAGGGGGCACATGCCAGCGGTGGGCGGGGCCAGGCCAGAGGCAAAAGTGGGCAGAGCATTCCTCTCCCACACCCTTCTCAAACTTCCATCCAGGCACGCAAGAGGCATGGTCAGAGTTCAAGGACGTATTCCAGCCAGGCAAAATCTTTCAAGGAGGGTGGGAAGAAAGGGCAGCGAGGGGTGTGGCCTGAGGATGGGGTGTGGCCTGGGAAGAGTCCTAAGGACCAGAAAGAGATGGCAGGGAGGCCGAATTTGGGGACTGAATATGAGATTCCTCCACGAACAAGCGGGAGACCAGGATGCAGCAGAGATGGGAAGGCAAGGAGGCCAGGAAGGCGGGCCGAGAGTGATGGGAAGGGGGTCTTCCGGGAGGAGCGATAGTCACATGAAGCAGGGAGGGGGGAGGCAGAGCTCCCACCTAATCCTCCCCACAGAAAGGGGGTGTCGAGACCCATGGGTCATGTGACATGGGCAAGGAGAGGTTGGGGGGTCCTGGCCAGGTGGGGGGTGGAGATTGGGTCAGGTGGCCTGAGATGGGGCAGCTTGTAAAGTGAGGCCCCTATTTCAGGGTGGGGGTGACCGAGGGGAGCTTGCCTCTTAGCAAAGTGGGGGGGGGCATTGGAGGGGAGCCCATATGGGGAGAGGCAGGAGCCTTTGGGGGGGTCGAGTTTGGAAGGAAGTTCTGAGGGTGGGAGGGGGGAGAAAGAGGCTCAGGATGGAAATGAGAGGTTCTTGTTTTCGTTTTTACTATGCATTTTGTGTTTGTATGTTGTGAACCTTCCTAAGACCTGCAGGTATAGGGCAGTATGCAAGTTTAAATCACCACCATCATCAAATCATCATCACTACTCCCCGGCCTGGATGCACGGGTCCACCTCACCTGCTACGTCCACCCGGACTGTGACGTCGTAGAAGCGGTGTTTAACCGAATCGGGGTTGATCCAGACATAGTAGCTCATGGCATCCTCGCTGCGAACGGGGTCGATGCTAAGGGTGCAGTTGCCCATCTCGAGGTCTCCCAGCACCTCCGTCCGCCCTTGGTACTCCGACAGGACACTGCCCTGGCTTTTGCTGTTGTAGATTTCAGGGTACCCTCTCGATCGGTACTGGTACCAAGCCACGCTGAACTTGCCACCCCAGGAATCGCGGGAACCCGGGAAGGTGAACGAGCAGGGAATGACCACGCAGGAGCCCTTCAGGGCTTGGATGGAGCTAGGCAGCATGGACGTCCAGGCATCAGACACAGGGCTGTAAAACAGAACTGGAGGAAAAGGTGCGGGGAGCAGGGAGAGAGTCTCTCAGCGGATCTTTAAGTGGTTGTGGAATACTCAAGACTACACACCACCAGTACCACTTTTCTTAGAAGGAAAGCATTGCTAAAGACCCAGTTCTATATTGTGTGACATGGACTTCCTGATAAGACCTGCTAGCAACCAGGAACCTACCTAGGAGACATGCCAGTGGGAGACCTTTGCCGGAGAGTCTCATGTTGTGAAGCACCTCTGGGTTCGCAGCCCTGAGAGAGGCTCAGGGCTGGGGGAATGGGAAATCCGTCTCTTCTCCGTCATGCACAGTGAAGCCCGCGGGTGAGTTGGAAGAAGGAAAAGCTGGAGGAAATTAAGGAGAAGACAAGAAAATCAGGTGTGCGCCAACTTTGATTCTCCATGGGAGCCAGCGTGGTGTAGTGGTTAGAGTGTTGAATTAGGACCTGGCAGACTAGGGGATGGAAGCCGCTTCAGAGCTCTCTGTCCCTCTTTGGTCTGCCGCTAGCTGGGCTAGTAACTTCTTCCCAGGCTAGTAACTTTAGTGAGCTTATTTGCAAGGCATGACCAAGGAACAGATTTGTTAAATGTTCTGGATTTTCTGAATTGCTGCCAGGATGTTCAGACTGAGAGCTGTGTGTGTAAAGAAGCGTAAAGAGGCAGCTTGTCTTTAATGGACGTCCAGGATTTCACAAACCTTTGAAATACACAGTTGGACTCATACTTTGGCCTCTTTCTTTGGCCAAATTTACAGGGCCTTTCCCCATTTTTTCTCCTGGCACGATGTGTCGTCCTGCACCGAACACACGTCTCAGCTGTCTTACAATGCAATCCAAGCCATGTCTGCTCAGAAGTAGGGCTGAAGGAGAAATTCAACCCAGTTTGCCTTCACAGGGGAATCTACATAATGTACAGTTCCCAAAACAATGTGCAAACTGAAGCAGCCATCCTTCGAAATCTGCTCTTTGAATTTTGCAATGCAGTTCTCCATCAAAGTATTGCATACAAAGATGCATATACTGGGGTAAAGGGTGCAAAAAGATACAAACAGTAGCAAAAATAGCATACAAAATTACAGAAAACCGCTTTGCAGAAATATGCATAATAGGCAAAAATTGCACACGAAAAAGGTTAATATTAGGAAAAATTCACACTAAAATGCGGGCGAATCCTCACGTTAATTTTTAGAAATGAAGGTTCCCGGCTAATGAGGAAATGCAGGAAACTGGATTTAAAAGTGGGCAAATTAGAAACTGAGAAAAACCAAAATGGACAGATTTGCCCACCCCACTCATAAGTAGGGACACGGGTGGCGCTGTGGGTAAAACCTCAGTGCCTAGGACTTGCCATCGTATGGTCGGCGGCTCAAATCCCCGTGGCGGGGTGAGCTCCCGTCGTCCAGTCCCAGCTCCTGCCCACCTAGCAGTTCGAAAGCACCCCTAAGTGCAAGTAGATAAATAGGTACCCCTTTATAGCGGGAAGGTAAACGGCGTTTCCGTGCGCTGCGCTGGTCTGGCTCGCCAGAGCAGCTTCGTCACGCTGGCCACGTGACCCGGAAGTGTCTTCGGACAGCGCTGGCTCCCGGCCTCTTAAGCGAGATGAGCACGCAACCCCAGAGTCGGTCACGACTGGCGCGAACGGGCAGGGGTACCTTTACCTTACTCATAAGTAAGTCCTATTAACTTCAATGGGGCTTACTCCCAGCCTTAGCTGGATATCCCAGAGGTGGAAAAGGCACAAAGAAGGGCAGTCAAAATGATCAGTTCTTCTATGACTGAAATATTACAATTGTTGGGGCTTTTTAATTTAGAGAAAAAAGTGAGGAATGGGGGAGCTTAGTAGAAGTGTATCAAAGTATGCTTGATGTAGAGAAAGCAGACGGAACAAAGATTTTCTCCCTCCCTCATAATGCTAGAAGCTGCAGGCATCCAATTAAACAGAATGGTAGGAGATTCAGGGCAAGAGAACTGCAACAGAGCATCTCTGTCTTGCAAGGACTCAGACTGTTTTCATGCAAAAACAGAAGCTCTAGCACTGCCCTATGACCCTCACAAAGTAAGATTTAACCGCCAGTTGAATCAACTTTTGTATGTGGATTGGTGAGGTGGGGCAGCATCTAATCCTTTGCCTCAGGCAGCATAATATTTTGGGCTGCCCCTAACCACGAGGGGTGAAGCCCATCTCAAGGCTGTTGAAAGCCCATCCAAAAACCCCAGTTAAAGGGTCCCCTTTAACTTCCTTGCTGCAACGTGAAGATGTCGAAACGCCAGGCTCCTGGCAAAAGTCTCCAAGGCCTGGAGAAACTGGGATAAAGGGCCTTGCAAGAGACTAAAATAGCGCAAGAAAGCACACCCCGCTGGGCTCCCTCCCTCGCCAGGAATTGCAAATTGATGGAAAGCAAAAGCTGACTGTGGCAAATGTGTTGTGCAATGGGGCACTTTGACTCCCATCATTGCAGAATGCACAAAAAAGGATACATTTCCTACAAAAGAGACACAAAACTTTTGATTCCTGAATATCCTAAAGCATGGGTAGGCAAACTAAGGCCCAGGGGCCAGATCCGGCCCAATCGCCTTCTCAATCCGGCCCGCAGACAGTCCAGGAATCAGTGTGTTTTTACATGAGTAGAATGTGTGCTTTTATTTAAAATGCATCTCTGGGTTGTTTGTGGGCCTGCCTGGTGTTTTTACATGAGTAGAATGTGTGTTTTTATTTAAAATGCATCTCTGGGTTATTTGTGGGGCATAGGAATTTGTTCATTATTATTTTTCCAAAATATAGTCCGGCCCCCCACAAGGTTTGAGGGACAGTGGACTGGCCCTCTGCTGAAAAAGTTTGCTGACCCCTGTTAAAGCTATCCAATATTAGAAGCTGGAAAAGCCAGCCATATATATATATTTTTTAATCACAGGTTTTTATGGGCATTTCTTTTCTACATATTGTTTCCTCCTTCTTTGTATTCTTGCCCTCGCTTCCCTGTCCCCCACTCCCAATATTTGTACATTTCTAAGAGTAAGCACAGCTTTTTTCTTTTTCTTTTTAGCAGGGGGTATACAGCTTATACCAAGTAAGCGCATCTTGGGTGGGTGAGTATAGTAGTGTTTGTTCTGCGGTGCTTCCTCAATGTTACTACTGTCTGAAGTGGCACTCACTATAGCAGAACAACACCTCACCCCCCTGCACACACAAACCAGAATATTTGTAGGGCAAAAAGTTGCAGTATTTCAGCAGGATGTTATGGAGAATTGGAACCAAAGCAATATGCCGACCACAAACAGTTATTGAATGCAGGACTTTTACACCCTGATGCCATCAATACATGTGGACTCTGGGCACGTTACTACCTTAAAATTCAGCACCACGTTCAGACCCTCCAAGTGTCCTATTTTCTAGGGGTGTCCCTGATTTAGAGAAGCCATCCTGGTTTCTGATTTGATCCTGGAATGTCCCACTTTTCCTTAGGATGTCCCTATTTTCATTGGAGAAATGGTGGAGGGTATGGAGTTATCTAGTTAGCTAGTGATGTATGGAAGTGAGAGCTGGACCATAAAGAAGGCTGATCACCGAAGAATTGATGCTTTTGAATTATGGTGCTGGAGGAGACTCTTGAGAGTCCCATGGACTGCAAGAAGATCAAACCTACCCATTCTTAAGGAAATCAGCCCTGAGTGCTCACTGGAAGGACAGATCCTGAAGCTGAGGCTCCAATACTTTGGCCACCTCATGAGAAGAGAAGACTCCCTGGAAAAGACCCTGATGTTGTGAAAGATGGAGGGCACAAGGAGAAGGGGATGACAGAGGACGAGATGGTTGGACAGTGTTCTCGAAGCTACCAGCATGAGTTTGACCAAACTGCGGGAGGCAGTGGAGGACAGGAGTGCCTGGTGTGCTCTGGTCCATGGGGTCATGATAGTCGGACATGACTAAATGACTAAACAACAACAACAACAACATGGAGTTATCTGACCCCCAAGCTGTCTGAAAGCAATCCTGTATTAGGGAAGTTTTTTTAAAAAATGTTTAATTTTTTATTATGTTTTTATATATGCTGGAAGCTGCCCAGAGCGGCTGGGGCAACCCAGTAAGATGTGTGGGGTATAAATAGTACAATTATCATGATGGAAAGTGACGTCCCTATTTTCATTGGAGACACAATGAACATTCACGACACAATGATACCACTTTAAACAGTCAAGGCTTCTCCCCCAAAGAATTCTGGGACCTGTAGTTTGTTAAGGGTGATGAGAGTTGTGACCAGTCCCCCCATTCCTCTCACGGAGCTACAATTCACAGAGCAGTTTAACAACCGATGCCTCTTTTTTCAGCGTACTCTGGAAACTGTACATCTGGAAAGAGAACGGGATGTGTGCGTCTGTTAACAACTCTCAGCCCCTTTCACAAACTACAGCTCCCAGAATTCTTTGAGGGAATGCCATGACTGTTCAAAGTGGTCTCATATTGCTTTAGAGCAGGCATCCCCAACCTGCAGCCCTCCAGATGTTTTGGCCTACAACTCCCATGATCCCTAGCTAACAGGGATGATGGGAATTGTAGTCCAAAACATCCAGAAGGCCGAAGGAATGCCTGCTTGAGAGGCATGGTGTGAATCGGACTCACATTTACCAACTTTGGCACAATGTTTTCCCATAATATTTTGTTCTATAGCAGGAGTCAGCAAACTTTCTCAGCAAGGGGCTGGTCCACTGTCCCTCAGACCTTGTGTGGGGCCAGACTATATTTTTTGTGGGGGAAATGAACGAATTCCTGTGCCCCACTAATAACCTAGAGATGCATTTTAAATAAAAGCACACATTCTACTCATGTAAAAACACGCTGATTCCCGGACCATCCGCGGGCCGGATTTAGAAGGCAACTGGGCCGGATCCAGCCCCCGGGCCTTAGTTTGCCTACCCATGTTCTATAGGGAGGGGAAACATTCTTTCTATCGATTCGGATTGGAACTGGCTTTGGGTGAAATGCATTGAAATGCAGTATTTCGGACAGGATAGATGCTGGCTGTGTGTGCACCACTTCCTAAGCGAGTGGTGGGAGCACACTGGGTGCAGCGAGAGCCACCTCAAACCCCAAGCCACCTCTGGTTGGAACAGGTTTGCTCTGGAGTTCATCCACAGGCTCACTGGGATGCAGCAGGCACAGAGAGAGAGAGACACACAGAGAGGCGCGTGAGCCAGCGAGCGCTTGGCCCCTGAAGGTGCTGGCAGGCTGCCAAGTCCCAGCTCCCAGCCTCTGTGGCGAGCACCAGAACCTCAAACGCCAGGCAGTCACCTCTAGCACGGCTCAGTTAATTGTTGCCTGCAGCTGAGCACCCCCCAATCCTTTGAGATAGCCCACTCCCCTCCACAGAAAAAACAAACACACAAACCAAACAGCAGCTGCCCCCTCCTCTCTGCTTGCTGCCAAGTGACAGACATCTGCCCGCTCCCCTCGCTCAGGCCTGCAGCCCACCACAGAGGCAGGGCTCTGTGTCATCGGCAGCATCACCACCAAGAGCGCACAATGTTCTAGCGATGCACGGAGAGGTGGCCTCGGGGCGATCTAGCTGCTGTCCACACCGATTTGAAGCCGCTGCCTCTCACCCCCCTCCCCTCCCTTGCTTGCACCCCGCCGGCTAAATAGTGCTTAATTTCTAAAGCAAAAGAGGGGGTGGGGAAGAGGCAGTTGCAAAGTTACGCCTTCCCATCTGAAAAAAGAGGCTGCCCTGATGAGTGGAGGCTGTCCATGACTCATTGAGGGCGCTGCACATGTTGTGTGTTCTCTCCCTTCCTAAGCGAAGTCCACCGCTTGTGGCATTCGCATTCTCCAACCCCATCTACATACAGACCGGGAGCCGCTAGCTGTGGCTTCCCACACGTGGCTGAGTGGGGGCGAGGTTGCCAACTGACCGGCCTGGCCTATTGTTGCTGTGCTTTTCACGGCAATTTGATGGCCCGCAGACTGTCTCGCCAGAGTGGTGCATGCTTTAGTTATCTCCTGCTTGGATTACTCCAATACACTCTACGCGGGGCTACCTTTGAAAGTGAGCCGGAAACTACAATTAATCCAGAATGCGGCAGCTAGACTGGTGAGTGGAAGTGGCCGTCGAGACCATATAACACCAGTTCTGAAAGACCTACATTGGCTCCCAGAATGTTTCCAAGCACAATTCAAAGTCTTGGTCATGACCTTTAAAGCCCTAAACGCACTCGGCCCAGTATACCTGAAGGAGCGTCTCCACCCCCTTGTTCAGCTGAGGTCCAGCTCCGAGGCCCTTCTGGCAGTTCCCTCACTGTGAGAAGTGAGGTTACAGGGAACCAGGCAGAAGGCCTTCTTGGTAGTGGCACCACCCTGTGGAACACCCTCCCATCAGATATCAAGGAAATAAACAACTCTCTGACTTTTAGAAGACATCTGAAGGCAGCCCTGTTTAGGGAAGTTTTTAATGTTTGACGTTTTATCATGTTTTTAATATTCCATTGGGAGCCGTTCAGAGTGGCTGGGGAAACCCAGCCAGATGGGTGGGGTATAAATAATAATAATAATAATAATAATAATAATAATAATAATAATATATTATTATTATTATTATTATTATTATTATTATTATTAGTCGAACTTCCTTGACCCAGGGCAGCTAGTGGCGCAATGGGTTAGTGTGTGTGGCTATTAACCAGAAGGTTGGTCGTTTGAATCCACCCAGGGGTGGCTGTGGGCAGGATTCTTGGATTCCATGGGGTTAGGCTAGATGAGCCCCAAGGTTATCTCAAGCTCAACAATTTATTCCTCTTTTTTTAACCATCTCCTGCTACTGTCTGCAGATTATCCTGTTCAAAGGCAAAGGGGAAAGAGCTGGGCAGGGAGGCTGGCATCCCTAACACTATGCATGAACTCGTGTCCAGAATAGGCATACACACCTAAGGATCACATGTTCTGAATTTTAAATTGCTGTCACCCACCATGGTGAAGAGCAGGTAATAAATTCCCATATAATAATAATTAATATGTTGAGCTGCATGCGGGTTGCAAGCTCATCTTATGCAGTGTGTGCTTTCTGGATAAGAAATGGGCAAAGTGCAAAGTAGCCATAGGGGAGGGGATACTCTGTACATTCTCAGGAGCACCCTGTACTTTAGTATCCTCCCTTGTTCCAGGGATGGGTACGATTCAGTTTAAATCTTGCCACTGAGCTACAACTCCCTACAAGCAATCCTTTCTTCATTCTACAAAACCTAGATGCCACTTGGTTGTAAACAGAACCTCTCGGAGGTTTAGAAAAATAAACATGAGCATTGTCGATAAAAGACAAATGCTAAAAACGGATATTTTGAAAACTGGAAACATAATTAAAATCAACAATAAGCTAATACAAAATACAAAATTAAAATGCATGCCAGCACCCTACATGTCTGGAAACAAAAATGCTTCAAGCAGGGGCCAAAACGAGTGCAGGGAAGGCAATGTCAATAGGCAGAGCGTTCCGAAATGCAGGTGCTGCTATGCTAAAAGGTTGATTTTTTTGCCAACGCAGAGGAAATGTAATGCGGCACCTGTAAGAGGACCAGTCCCACAGACTGAAGCAGCCCTCAGGTAACCTGGTCCCAAGCTGTTAAGGTCTTTATATACCAAGAGTAACACCCTGAACTTGGTTGGGTATCAAATGGACAGCCAGTGTTCTGCGTGCCCCTTTCTTTATCTGTCTCTGCCCACTTCCTGTCTGCTTGTTTCTTACTCCTGTCCATTCTCCTGCCCTCGATGTGTGCTGGCATTCTAGCCTCAGCCATTTCCTACACCCCGCCTTGCATGTGCGTAGACCCTTTGTGAACAAGAGGCTCATGCAGAGGCTTCTCCCTTGGGATCGAAGCAGCCGGCTCAGTGGCAGGTTTGATCCCCAGCATCTCCAGGTAAGGCTGGGAAAAAAGATCCTGTCTGAGATCCTGGAGAGCTGCTGCTAGTCAAATACTGAGAGATGGACCAAGCTGCCTCCAGAGCAGGGCTGCTGCTTCCTCTGCATCTCCTTGCTTCGCATCAGCCCTGCTGCCCACTCTACCCAGCCCCTGAGAGTTGACGCAGAGTTGGATAGATTAACAGGAAAAGTTAGATACATAAGAGACCAAGTGTTCACCAAAGATTGGGAAAAGTATGTAGATTATCTGGAATGTATTAGTGAAGGGCAAATAACGCTAAAGGGATTTAGAGACGCACTGTGAAAGACTAAGAGTTATTGTGCAAAGCAAACAGGAATTAGGAATTGGTATAATGACAATATAAGTAATGAAACGTGTAATTTTATTTATTGCTTCGAATGATTTACGGACAGGCTGAAGGAAGTCCCGTAAGAGACGACTATGTTATATGGATGATATGGAAATGATAATTGCTGTTTATTATTTTTAATTTTTCTTTTCTGTGTATTTTCTTTGTATTTGTGTGTTACCTTGTGTGTTTTTTTGGAAATAACTAATAAAAAAGAATAAGAGGACAAAGGAGATCACAGAAAGGAAGAAACTAAAAAAAAAAAAAAGAGAGAGAGTTGACAAGTTTTGGCATTCTTCCAATCATCAAGCGATATGCAAATTCAAAGAAATATAGGTGGGTGTGCTCCTGCACCCAGTCTTGTATTTAACTACTTGCCTGGTCGCCACAGGTGACCAGGAATTCCATGCAGGCGAGTAAGCAGGCTGGTAGAAGAGGGACCGATCACTTCAGAGCTGCCATTGAGGGTCAACCTAGTTGGTCATCTGCTTGGAGACCACATCCCAGTTGCGGGCTCACTGACCTGCTCTTTCTCTTCCCCACTGCAAGCTCCTTGTCCACCATCCCTCGTTCTGGCTCAGTAAACCAAGGAGGATCAGTAGATGCCTCTGCCTACCTGCTCACTCGTTAGCTTTGATTTTTTGCCTGCAGAGGAGCAGGGTGTGATGATAACAGCAGGGGAGACCAAGGCTCATAGTGGGAGGGGGCAGGTGAGCTGGTCCCAAGGCACTAAGGGCTTTATATACTATTTGTAACACCTTGAACAGGGTGTGTGGTGATCTGTCTCTCCTCCACCAGCCCTCTTGGTGGAAGTCGGTTGTTGACGTTGTTATGAACCTGCTCAGCATGTAGAGCAGGGATGGGCAACCTGTGGCCTTCCAAAACATTCCCATCAGCCACAGCTGGCATGGCTAATGCTCAGGAAGGATGGGAGTTGGAGTCCAGCAAGAGACATTTTGCCTTGCAACTTCATGGTTGATTCTTCAGTTCAGATTCTCAGGGCTTCTGAATTTAAAGACCTTGCGAGCATTTCGCAGGCTGTTCTCCTTTCTGTTTGGATCCTTGGGGGTTATATACCAACAACATCTGGAAGGCCACAGGTTCCTTTTCCCTGGTCTGAAAGCTCCTGCTCAAGTCCTGCTTGTGTGAACAATAACACGCAACACGGTGGCTAATAATTTGTTTTTGTTTAGTCGTTTAGTCATGTCCGACTCTTCGTGACCCCATGGACCAGAGCACGCCAAGCATGCCTGTCTTCCACTGAATCTTTATAACACAATATTCTTTCAAAGTTCATAAATAGAAGAACTATATATATAAAGGAAAACACAAAGAATGAGATTCAAATGAATGTTAGGCGCAGTCAGTCTCTAAGGTGGAGGCAAAAAGCCTTTCCAAAGTCAATGTCCTACAATTGTGTGATGGTAGGCTCTCTGGGCGTACTCCGAGCACAGCAGCAAACAGAACAGTTTTCCCAGATAATAAACTGTTTCAAAGATTATTCTTCATCAGCAAACAACTGCCCTATAAGGTACAACAAATAGCCATGTATCAGCAATCACCGAAAAGTGTAGCATGCTGCTGCTGAAGAATCATCTTTGAAACAGTTTACTTATTTGTGGTTTCCTATCTATATATATATATATATATTATTCTGCTTACGAACTTTGAAACAATATTATGTTATAAAGATTCAGTTAGCATATTATTAGCCATCGTGTTGCGTGTTGTTGTTTAGGCTGTTCTGTTTTTGCACACAAGGAAAAATGGGGGGGGGGGAATAAGGATGATATGTTTCTGGATAATATGTTTTGTTTTAATTTTGAATAAAAAATAGTTTTTGTTTTTTTAAAAAAAGATATGTTTTTTGTCTTTGGTCCAGCAGGGTTCTCCTTGTTGCAGGAAATTAAAATGCCAGTCACCCAGCTGAAGTGTCCTTCCGGCCTGCCATTCTGACCAACCCCAGGAGGCGGGATATAGCCACCCTTTTATTTTCCCACAATGCCCTAACTGTAGCACCACTCTGGGGCATTGTGGGAAATTAAATGGGTGACCACTTCCTGCCTCCTTCTGCAGCTTAGAGAGCTGCTACCATAGCCTGGTAAACCTGCCCACTGACCAAGGAGTGGGGACATCAGATGGCATTTCACTCAAGTCCCTCCCTCCCCCCCCCAAAAAAAACCCCACACCCTGGAACAGGACCTGCCTAGTATTCTGATTAATGTTAAAATTATTTTTCTGGCTTTTCTGGATGAAGAAGTCGAGGGGAGGTTGGGGCTGCTGGCTTTCAGGAACCACAACCCATATTTGCTAACGTTGAACATGGATTTGGAAATCTGCCTGGACATTTTCAAATGCACATGAAATTTTCGGTTCAGAATCCCATTGCTGACAAACCTATTAATGGTCACCCATATAAATTATAGCACACAGACTAGCACTGAAAAAAACAACAAACGATTGAAAGGCAAAAGGCCACACACAGGCACACTTTCAAAAAAACAAAACAAGTTATCTGTGCAGCTGTAATTACAAGCCCTTCGATCTGTTCTGACACACCCCTCTCTCTTTCTCTGCAAAACTCCCTCTCTCTGTCCCTATGGGCTCCCTCTCCCAAACCATTCCTATCTCCACCCACCCTGACCTTATCTGTTCATCTCTGCTCCTGGCATACATTGCTCCCTGGACATTTAAAACAATCTATCTCCCTGCTGTGGACATTCATGTGCGCCGGCATCACGGAGCCTCAAATCCCCATCTCCCTGCTTATTTTTCTCTCCCCAACATCTTCCCACCCCAGGCAAGAGGTTGGGCCAAGAACATGGGTAGGCAACCTAAGGCCTGGGGGCCAGATCCGGCCCAATTGCCTTCTAAATCCAGCCCGCGGACAGTCCGGGAATCAGTGTGTTTTTACATGAGTAGAATGGGTCCTTTTATTTAAAATGCATCTCTGGGTTATTTGCGGGGCATAGGAATTCATTTCCCCCCAAAAATATAGTCCGGCCCCCCACAAGGTCTGAGGGATAGTGGACCGGCCCCCTGCTGAAAAAGTTTGCTGAACCCTGTCCCAGAGGATAACAGTCCAAGGGCCAATGTGGCATAGTGGTTAGAGTGTCAGGACTAGGACCTGGGAGACCAGGGTTCGAATCCCCACTCAGCCAGGAATCCCACTGGGTGACCTTGGGCCAGGCTTCCTCAACATCGGCCCTCCAGATGTTTTGGCCTACAACTCCCATGATCCCTAGCTAGCAGGACCAGTGGTCAGGGATGATGGGAATTGTAGTCTCAAAACATGGGCCGAGGCTGAGGACTCCTGCCTTGGGCCAATCACGACCTCTCAGGCTAACCTTCCTCACAGGGTTGTTGTGGGGATTAGATGAGGAGAGAGAGAACCACATTTTGCCACCTTGATCTCCTTAGAGAAAAAATATGGGATGTGAACACAATAAATACATAACACAACCTGACCAGGGTTGGGCAAACAGGTCTACTTCAGTTTCTCATTTTTCCAAACATCCACATTCCCACATCAGTTTGCAATGTATTTTTATTTTTTTAGTAAATAAGTCCTTGTGGAAGTTGCTCAGCATTTTAGTTGCTCCTAACATACGCATGCACATATGCAATTTTTGCCTAACGTAACACGTTTTTCCAAAGCAGCTTCCACGACAAAACCAAACTTCCAGTTTGGGGGCAAGCAAACCTGACTATGGGCTTCTCTAAGGTGGTCGTTCAATTAAGGCCAAAATCCTACAAATACTTTACCTGAGAGCATGCCCCATCACTGGCGCCAAGTCCAGGGGGCCCAGACATTCAAATCCCCCCCCCCCGGTACTTTCCGTATCTTGGAAAATATGGCATTGTCACAGTCCAAGACCACATGCTAGCCAGCCAAAAGCACTCAAGAGGGGCCACAAAAAGGGTGTGGCCTGGGAAGAACTCCAAGGCCATATAGAGAGACCTTGAGGGCCACATCTGCTCTCCTTAGGCCTGTGGATTAATGAATGAAATCTGCATACCTTTGCTTACTTGAGGGGAGGGGAATCATTCTAAAGAAATGGAGCATAGTGCAAGACCAGGGTCCAAATTCCCACTTAGCTGGGAACCTAACTGGGAGACTGTGGGCTAGTCACTACCTGTCAGCCCTGCCTACCTCAAAGGGTTGTTGAGAGGATTAAATGAGATGGGGAAGAAGCACCTTCAGCTCCTTGGAGACAAAGGTGGGATATAAATAAAACAAACAGTAAATAACAACAACAACGGCCCACACCCCCTACTTTCTTGTTCATGGGTCAAATACAGCAGGCATCCTCTTAAGAAGAGGCAAAGACCCCTGTTCAAAAAATGTGGGAAATCACCATTTCATTTTAAAGTATTTTCAGCCACCCACAACATTTCTCATCGATCCATCCAACCGATTGACCGTATTGCAGCCCTGGAAAACTCCCTGTTTTAGTTTGAAGCATGACTTTCTCCGAATGTCGTGGGCATGGGAGGGAAGTAGTGGCTAGTGGCTAGAGGCTTAGAGCAAAGGGCAGAGTTCTTCTGGGGCCTTTTATCCCTCCGCCTGCGAGGGCAGCAGAGTCTTAGCAGCTTCTCTCCAGTTGTCCTTATCTGTGGAAGGGATCTGGGGGTCTATGCTGGTTTTCCTTTGAAGGCGGTGGGGGAGGTAATCCAGCCCAGGATTCTCGAAACGGGGTCCTAGAGGGGCGAGTCTCCCTTCTCGGGGCAGGAGAGGATTCTTTGCAGGCTCGAGCTGGGAGGTTAAGAGAATCCGCTTTCCCTAGCTGTCAAAATCTCCGCAGATTTGCGGGCGAGGGGAAGCCTCTTGGGTTCTGCCTTCAGCTACAGGAGGGGAGCAGCGGTGTGGGTAGGGGGTAAGAGAAGAAGAAGAAGAAGAAGAAGAAGAAGAAGAAGAAGAAGAAGAAGAAGAAGAAGAAGAGGAGGAGGAGGAGGAGGAGGAGGAGGAGGAGGAAGAAGGGCTAGCCTGGCAAGGTCCCCACCTCGGACTCCTGGGTTCTTTCCTCTAACTGGTTGTGTAAACAACAAGTAAACACTTCTCCGTCTCCCAAGCTTTGCTCCCAAGCGACCCCCAACCGAGATAAGAATGCCCCTTCCCGACCCATCCCAACACACATCCCTCCAAAGGACTCACCTATTACAGACCAGGGGGGTCTCCAGCGGCTGCCCCCCAGCACCTGCAAGCGGGGCAGCTTCCTCCTCACGCTCTATTTCTTCCTCTCTGTGTGTCATTCTCTTTATCATTTCATCCCTCCCTCCCTCCCTCCCTCCCTCTCGTGTCCTCTCCCCGCTCCTGCCAACTATAAATAATCACTTCTCTCTCTCTCCCCCCCTCTCTCTCATTCTCTCTCTCTCTGGCCCAGGGCGCTGCAAAGTTTCTGCGCTCCGCTGCTTCCAGCCTTCAGCACCAATTGGCCTTCACTCGCCAACCTGCCTCGCTACCTGCTGGTTTTACCGGCAAAGAGGAATGTTTGGCTATGTGCTCCCGGAGCCGCTGTCCTTCTGAACGCGCACGTCCTCGACCTTGCACTTTCCTGGTCAAGGAATGTGTACAAAAAAGGCATGCTCTAGGGCGAAAGCGTGCGTAAAAATGCACGCATGGTTGTGGCAACGGCGTGCGAAGGTGCATTATACGAGGGGGAATTTCTTGCAGCCAGGTATGAGGCAGAAATGGCATAGAAACGTGTGTTTATCAGGGGAGATTTGGGCTAAAACGCTGATGAAGTTTCATGAGGAAGAGAAAGAGAAAGTGAGAGAGAGAGATCTGAATTTAGGATTGAGGAAATTAAAACAGAGAGAAACGGAAATTGACACATTCGCAGATCCCTATTCTTGGAGGCCACTCACTCACTCTTGGCTTAATCTACCTGGTAGGGTTGTTGTTGTGGGGCTAAAAGGGGGAGAGGGAGAACTCTGTATGCCACTTCGATCTCCTTAAAGGACAAGTGGAATATAAACAAACAAACCAATAATATCCACTCGGCATTTCTAAAATGTGATTGGGGGCCGTGGCTTCCAGCCTTTATGAATCTAGCATCCAACACAAGTCTAAAGCATAAGACCCTACCTGGGGAAATGGTGGTCTCTCCTTTACTGGTGGTGTTTAAGCAGAGACTGTGTGGCCATCTGTCAGCGATGCTGTAGTTGGAAGATCCCAGCACTGAGCCAGGAGTCAGTCTGCATGGCCTTCTGGGACCCCTTCCAGCTCTGAAAGGCTATTTATTTCCGTTCTGTTTCTCCTCTCCTCTCTCCTTCCTTTCCCTTTTGCTCCATTCTCATTTTCTGATGCCGTTTCAGCGCATCAGGGACCCTCTGTTAAAGGCCAACGCCAATAGAACTGGGATCAGCCTGGAGTTCAAACCATGCTTTTTTTTGATCCGGGTTGGCATCCCCTGTTCAGAGGAGACCCACTGAAACAGCTAAAGTAGACCCATTAGTTTCATTGGGCCTACTCTGAGCACGATTTGAGTTGGCCAGAACCCCCATCTGTTTATTTTGTAAAAACAGTATATATATTAAATGTTTCTTATTGCTCCTTATGGTGGTAGTGATGCTATTGCAGCTCAGGCCCAACTCACTCATTCAGGGGAATCTGTGGGTCCTCCGAATGCCACTGGACTGCAACTCCCAGTGTAGGCCCCTGCCTGGTGTCAATAGGCAGTGAGTTCCAAAGTATAAGTGCTGCCACATCACTTTCTCACAAATGCGGAAGGAGGATCACGCGGTGCCCATAAGCAGTGCCAGCTCTGCCCGTATGACTGTGAGTTCTCACCCACCACAGTTGCAACTTCCTGTGGAACAAAATTTTGGTGCCACTCACATCCTCAGTGTAACAGCCTGGATACATCATTTCATTCATGGCCTTTGGAAGGCAAGCGTCTGCAGAAGTGCTAAAAAAATGGACTGTGCCACTTCAAGTTGGAGATGAGCACATTTTTTAAAAAATGCTTGTTTACATTTTTTTAAAAAACTAACCTCCCTCCAGATAGAAAACTAGCTAGATCTAGCAAAGGGCTATGTTAGTTTTCTCCTTGCAGGAAGTGGGTTTGTTTTTAAAGGCAGGGGAGCATCTAAACTTGTTTTCCCCTACCTCCAGCCTGAAGTGGTACAGTCCATTTCACCCTCCCCACATTTCCTCCTCAGGCCAGACCTGAGAGACAAATCCTCAAGTGGTCAACACCCATCCTGTTCACAAGCATCCTGTGGCATGGCTAGGCGAGGCCAGCTGCGCATGGGTTGGGTGGGGGAGAGAACATATGCTTCACATCTAGGAAAAGAGGCGACAGTGCTCAAGAGCGTGATGTCTGATCTGGATACTTTTCTCCCTAATCCACGATGTGAAAATTATCCATAATTATCCCCCACGGTAAGGGAGATGCACTCTGTACCTGCACAGAGGTGCTGTTCTGTATTCTTACTCCCTGCGTTGCTAGCCTGACCCCTGGCATTGAAGACTGATGCAGGAACCAGCCCCTGGCAACAAGTTAAGGACCAGTGCAGGATGGCGTTGCTGGCAAATGTGGGTTCTGCTTGGCTGCAGGTCCACTAGGTCTAAGATTTGACTCAATGTGCAAAGCCGAGCCAAGAGCCAGGAATTTAACAGGGAATTCCAATGTCGTGTTTATGTGGCAGCAACCCTCCTGTACAGTGGTACCTTGGGTTACATACACTTCAGGTTACATACGCTTCAGGTTACAGACTCCGCTAACCCAGAAATAGTGCTTCAGGTTAAGAACTTTGCTTCAGGATGAGAACAGAAATTATGCTCCAGCGGCGCGGCGGCAGCAGGAGGCCCCATTAGCTAAAGTGGTGCTTCAGGTTAAGAACAGTTTCAGGTTAAGAACAGACCTCCAGAACGAATTAAGTACTTAACCCGAGGTATCACTGTATATTGAATGAGGTTTAGTTCACAGACCCTAGTAAGTGTGCCTAGGATGGCATACCCTCCAACATTTCTCCGATGGAAATAACGACGCCCTATTCAATAATAAATAGTAATAATAATACCCTGCTCATCTGACTGGGTTTCCCCAGCCACTCTGGGCGGCTTCCAACGTATATAAAAGCATAATAAAACATCTAAAAACTTCCCTACACAGGGCAGCCTTCAGATGTCTTCTAAAGGTTGTCTAGCTATTTATCTACTTAGCTTGGAGGGTTGCATAGCTCCATACCCGCCACTATTTCTCTGATGAAAATAGGAATGTCCTAAGGAAAAGTGGGATATTCTAGGATCAAATCAGAATCCGGGACGGCTTCTGTAAATCCAGGACTGCCCCTGGAAAATAGGGACACTTGAAGATTCTGGGATGGCAGCCTTCCAATGCCCGTGGCATTTTTGTGTGCTTCACTTTGGCTGGCTTGTTCCCGCTGCACACAGATGCAAGAGAAATGCAAGTGATTTGTGAAATACAGTGGAAATCCCTCTACACTTGTTTACAGAATCAGAATCAGTCATGTGGGACTCCCTCTAGTGGTTTTCTTTTTTTAAAAAACGAAACAAAAACACTTTGTGGGCATTGATCTCTCTTGGTCTCATTCTCTCACCGCCAAACACTCACTCTCGCTTCTCCATACCGAAACTTCCCAATGTCACTATTTTCTAGGGCAAGTCCCTGTTTCCTGATCTGGGGAAAAAACATCCTCTCACTGCTGCTTTTTGGGGGTTGAGGTTAGAGATGCCTTTGGAGGAATAACATACTGTGCCTATATCTGCACTAGAATCAGGCAAAGGCAAACAAACACACGCCCTGGAAACTCTAGCTCACTGGTCTGCTGTTGGTGAGTTAGGACCCACTAGTCCACTGTTGGAAGGACAGATCGTGAAGCTGAGGCTCCAATACTTTGGCCACCTCATGAGAAGAGAAGACTCCCTGGAAAAGACCCTGATGTTGGGAAAGATGGAGGGCACAAGGAGAAGGGGATGACAGAGGACGAGATGGTTGGACAGTGTTCTCGAAGCTACCAGCATGAGTTTGACCAAACTGTGGGAGGCAGTGGAACAGGAGGGCCTGCTATGCTCTGGTCCATGGGGTCACGAAGAGTCGGACACGACTAAACAACTAAACAACAACAACAACATGGACTTATCTGACCCCCGAGCTGTCTGAAAGCAATCCTGTATTAGGGAAATTTTTTTAAAAAAATGTTTAATGTTTTATTATGTTTTTATATATGTTGGAAGCTGCCCAGAGTGACTGGGGCAACCCAGTAAGATGTGTGGGGTATAAAATAGTACAATTATCATCATGAAATGGGACGTCCCTATTTTCATTGGAGAAATTTTGGAGTGTATGCACATTCACGACACAATGATACCACTTTAAACAGTCAAGGCTTCTCCCTCAAAGAATTCTGGGACCTGTAGTTTGTTAAGGGTGCTGAGAGTTGTTACCGTTCCCCATTCCTCTCACGGAGCTACAATTCACAGAGAAGTTTAACAACCGAGATGGTTGGACAGTGTTCTCGAAGCTACGAACATGAGTTTGACCAAGCTACGGGAGGCATTGGAAGACAGGAGTGCCTGGCGTGCTCTGGTCCATGGGGTCACGAAGAGTCAGACATGACTAAACGACTAAACAACAACAAGTCCACCGTTTCCCAAACTTGGGTTTCCAGCTGTTTTCGGACTGCAATTTCCATCATCCCTGACCTGCTAATTAGGGATGATGGGAGTTCCAGTCCAAAAACAAGCTGGAGACCCAAGTTTGGGAAACCATGAACTAGTGGATCACAGCCTGATCCAAGGAGGGTCGCAACAGGGACACTTCCCACCATGCAAATATATGGTAAAAAGATGAAGAGATGGGTCCCCAAATGCATGTTTAAGTTAAAAGCGGGACTGGATCTGGAAAGGTTGGAGACTGCAGCTCCATAAGACGAATCTCTGAGAGAGGGAGTGTAGCAAGGGATGCATTTGGACCCAGGACTCCTGCCTCTAGGCATGGGGCCTGCTTTTTTTAAAGCACGGCTGGTTTGTTGTGGTTGCATTGTTATTGTTTATCATGTGGTCATAGGAAGATGTTGCAAGCAGGCAGGGCCGGCTCTGCTGTTAGGCAGAGCTAGGGCTGGTCGACACTTCCCTTTGTCTCATGATTTCTAGCCACGTGTCCAAGAGATTCTATTTTTTGTCCCACTAGTTTGTTCCCTGGGAAACCAACAAATGGAGCCATCAAGGCAGGACTTTAGTGCAAAAGCCCAGAGCCCCATTTAGCAGGGCTGGCTTAGAAGCAGTGCTTTTCATCTAGGTAAAATCAAAGTGCTGGTATTCACTGGCCAGAAGGGCGTTGACTTGCCCCCCCCCCCCACACATGGAGGGAGTGCAGTCACATGATGTGCTGCCCCCTGCCAAAACATATTGGGGGAGCCGAAGCCCCCTCCACCCCCTATACCCAGCGCCGCTGTCAGCAAGCAGGTGGAGGAGGGGCATGGCCTGAAGCCAAGGCTGGGCAGTGAGGTCAGGCTAGCTGCTTGATGCTCCTTTGCCCGCCCACCCAGGTGAATAGGCCTCCCCACCCCGGCTTTGAGAAGGAGGCAGCAGAGCTCCAGGATCCTGCCAGACCATTGCACCCCTGAATGAGGCAAATGCTTCCTGGCCTTGCGGAAGGAGATGTGATGCTTTGAAGGGGTCAGAGAGTCCTTCCACCTCCTTCCTCCCCCCCCCCAAAAAAAGTGGTGGTACTGTGTATTGCTGCATGCCGCCAGGAAAAAGCACTGCTTCCCACATTTTGAGGTAAAATAAGCAATGCCCATTAGCTGCTGGTATGCGATTGAATCCCACCGCTTCTAAAGCGGGGGCTTTCCACAAGACTGTAAAGACCAGTGTCTAAGGGCCTTTCCAGAGTGTCGCTAAATTTGTGCAGGATTCAATAACACAATTTCAGGCCCTGCGATTCAAGTTGTTTTGGTGCTTTTGTGCAACAAACCTGCTTGCACACACCCCGGGACTTTTTTGCAGTAAGGAAATGGAAAATGCACTGGAAAGTGTGAGAGAACAACAGCTTGGCACAACGTTGTCTAACCTCCCTGCAAGCAAAATGGAACAAATGCTCAATAAACAGCCATCTAAACTCCCTGCGAAGTTTGTGCAAACTGATCAGGATGAATGCTCAACAAGCAAGTCACCTGGAAGTGAGCTAAGATTACCTAAGTGCACCTCTGCCCCAGAGCTGTTATAGATGATCAACAGGGGCAGTTTCATTCCATGGGAGAACAGAGATGTGAGTGCCAGGCAGTCTTGCCCTGCACTCCTCAAGCCAGAGTCTGCTAAAGCTCCCATCGTTCCCAGTCAGCATGGCCAGTCGGATGGGCAAATCAATTGATTTTGGTTTCTTTCAGTTTCCCAGTTTCCCAGCCTTAAGTTCAGCACTCCACATTCCCAGTTTGTGGTTTTTTTAAAAAACGTCTTCATAAAAATCCACCCGCATTTTAGGGCAAATTTGTCCTAATAGGCACATTTTTGCATGCAATTTAATAATAATAATAATAATAATAATAATAATAATAATAATAATAATAATAATGCATGATGTACGCACTTTTGCAAAGTGCTTCCCCCGCCAATATAATGCATTTTTAATGTCCCTTTCACCAACATATCCATTTTTATGGACACTTTGCCCCAGAAAATGCACTCAGCTGGAGGGCTGCATTGCAACATTTGGAGAAACGCTGTGCAGTATTTGGAAATCCACAAACGGCTTGATAAATCTCTGGCGGCAATTAAAATGGGGACATTTTCATCCCCATGAAGAGTTCACATATTGCTTCAGAAAGTGTGGAATGGGTAGGTTTTCCTTTAAATGCAAACCAATAGGTCAGGGATGATGGGAGCTGAAGTCCACAGCACCTGGCTGCTACCACATTGGCCACTTCTGCCCAACACGGGCTTTCTGCCCTCTGAGTGATTTGAAGTAGGTCACTGAGGCTTGTTTAACAATAGCAAATACACACACAAACCACCACCACCAAAAATGAGGCTGCCAAAATGGAAAAAAAAAAACAAGCCTGGGGTAAGGACCACAAATGGATTTTGATGTGGAAAAACGAAACAAAACTGCAGGCACTTCCAGACTGGGTGGGATTCAATCAGCAAACTCAGGTTGCATTGCTGAAGTTGATTTGATGCTCTTATGCCAGAAATCCCAGTGTCCCTCCACATCCCCGAAAAATGATGGAGAACTGCACTGGAACGTGTGGAATGACAATTGCTTGATGGAACATCTTCTAACATCCCTGCAAGCAAACCCAGAACGAATGCTGCATCACGGATGTCATCTAACACACCCTGCAAACTTTCACAGAATCACAGCATTGTAGAAGGGATTCCGAGGGTCATCTAATTCAACACTCTGCAATGAAGGAATCTCGATTAAAGCATCAATGACAGGTAAAACCTCCACTGTCAAACAGTTCTTACAGCCAGAAAGTTCTTCCTGATGTTTAGTTGGTATCTCCTTTCTTGTAACTTGAAGCCATTGGTTTGGGTCCTAGCCTCTTAGAGCAGGAGAAAACAAGCTTGCTCCATCTTCCATGTGACAGCCCTCCAGATATTTGAAGATGGCTATCATATCTCCTCTCAGTCTCCTCTTTTCCAGGCTAAGCATACCCAGTTCCCTCAACCACTCCTCATAAGGCTTGGCTTCCAGACCCTTGATCATCTTGGTTGCCCTCCTCTGCACATGTCCCAACTTATCAATATCTTTATTGTGGCACCCAGAACTTTGTGCAAACCGATCATGCCATTAGAGCTGCTTGGAAGGCCTCGTTTGCACAACAGGCAGCTCCTCAAAATGTCTGGACTTTTTGCAATAAGGAAACGTGCCAGAGAGAGAGTGTGTGGGGGTAACAGTGGCTTTGATGTCATGAAGTCTGGCCTTCCCTCAACCAAATCAGAATGAATGACCTAGAAGCACCCAGAGATGGACACAACTCTCTCTTCTTCAATTACAGTGGTACCTCGGGTTATGTACTTAATTCGTTCCGGAGGTCCGTTCTTAACCTGAAACTGTTCTTAACCTGAAGCACTACTTTAGCTAATGGGGTCTCCTGCTGCTGCCGCGCCACTGCACGATTTCTGTTCTCATCCTGAAGCAAAGTTCTTAACCTGAGGTACTATTTCTGGGTTAGCAGAGTCTGTAACCAGAAGCATCTGTAACCTGAAGTGTCTGTAACCTATTCGAGGTACCACTGTGCAAGAATACAAGTGTCCCCATTTTGATCATGACCATTCTGCAAGACATGTGTGCCTATCAACACAAAGCATGGGAGAAAGAGGGAGAAAGGGGAGGAAAGAGAAAAGGGAGAGGTAGATGGCTCTCTCCTCCTCCTCCTCCTCCTCTTCCTCCTCCTCCTCCTCTTTTATTTCTCCAGAAGCTGACCAACTCCCCCAGGGGACATTCTCCTCTGCTGCATTGGCTGCTGCACAAACCAAAGCTTCCAGCTTTTTACTATTCCACACTGGCGGAAGAGGGAGGAGTGGAGGTTGCAGCTGAGGTTATTAACTCAGTGGCAGCCCCAGCCCCGTGGAAGAAAGAGAACTATCCCCCCCTCCTCCAGGCACAACTACTCTGGCCTATGAAGTGAAGGGATGTGGTACTAGGAGGTCAAGGGGAGAAGCGCTCATGTCTGACTGAGCACACCCCACGTGAACTGACCAATGGGTTGTAGCCTAAGGAGTGGTGGGGGGTGTGGAGGGGGAGGAGGACGCAAGAAAAGCTGGGAGCCCTTAAGGACATTCCAGTAAATTCTTCTGTGAATGTTCAGTTTATTTTTTTATTATTATTAAAAAAGACACTTTGTTTTTAGGAATAACACACTATTTCTGACTGTGGTTCTGGTCAAGAGGTTCCAAGTGCTTAAAAAAATTATTTAATGCACCTTTGCCACATCTTTAAGGACACATTACTCTCACAAGGTGGCTTACAGGACTATTATTTTTGTTTTAAACCACGCAAAATATCAAAACATTGCAATGAGTTTCCAATACACTATTTCAGTATTAAAAACCAGCAGCAGTTAAAAAGTTCACAGCACAGGAAGCAAATTCGCCACAGACCACCGGAATAAAAATAGAAAGCGCAATTCAAAATCGCACTTGCCCAGCTGCCCCCGCAGCAATTGAAATGCTTTCAGAGCAGCTGGTTCATTAAATCCAGCATCCTATTCTCACAGTGGCCTACTAGATGCCTCTGGGAAGCCCACGAGCAGGACCTGAGCACAAAAGCAACTCTTTCGTGTTGTGGTTTCCAGTGAGTGGCCATTCAGAAGCATACTGTGTTTGACAGTGGAGGCAGAGTGCAAGCAGTAGAATTAGTAGCCATGGCTAACCAGGTGATTTTGTACGCTTGCCATGCACTGCAAACTGGCAACTTCAAGGCCTTGTTCCCTCTTGCACCAGCCTCTGATATTTTTGTTTTTCGCACCTGATCACATGCACTTCTGCCGTGGCAAAGGCAGCTACTGCAGTGGGAGTGATTTCCTTGCCTCCTTTCTCTCTCTCTCTCTAAACCCTTTCCTATGGAGCAAAGAGGTGGGAAGTTACGTTCCCTTTCCCCTCCAGATGTTGTGAGCCTACCAGCCCAAGAACACCAGTTAAACAGCATCTGTCACAGGAGCCTGTCAGTCAGTAATCACACAGATCAAGGATGGAGTTAACTCTTCATTAGCACAACCTCCACAGACTTGGCTGAGTGCCAGGCTTAATGAGCAGAGCAGCTCATTCCCGGTGATCTTCCTCCATGAAAATCAGTTGCTGAGTCTGAAATCCCTCCTCACCAAGGATTTCCCCAAGGAATTGGGGACGCTGCCTGCCTGCAGCCAATGTCTCCTCTGCCCTTTTCATGCCTCTATGGATCCTGGGAGACCAGTGTAGAGGGGAGCATGTTGCAGCAGCAGGCACAGAAACCCATGCTTCTTCACCAACCCGATTCATCTCTGCCTCTTGGCCTCCCTCCTCTCCTGCTCCAGCTTCTGCCTCCTATTCTGGACTGCTCTCTTCCACAGACTCCCCCCGCTCACTAAGCCCTGTCACCTCTTCAGTTTCTGACACCCCACCTTCCCAGCCTTCTCCCTCTTCTCCCTACGACCACTGTTTCCTCCCACTGTCCCTCTGCACCCAACAAGTCCAGGACAGCATCTTTTTATTTACCTGGCAAGATGTCCCATTGAGTTAAACAGGGATCGCTTCTGACGGAGCAGAGCGCAGGGGTGGGGAACTTCAGACTTGCATGTCTTTATCTGGTCCTTGGGCCACACCCCTTTCACAAGCCACACCCCTCCCTCACCAGCTGTGCTTCACATCCTCCTTGAGGCATCCTTGGACTCAGATGGAGACTCCTGCTTGCCTGCATGGAGGATAATGAGCAAGGAGGGGGTATGAGTGTGTTTAGAACCTGCTCCCTGCACAAAGGCAAACTTGTTATTAATTTCTCTGGCCACTTTGGTCTCTGGCCCCATCCACCTCAGGAATGGTCCCCCCACTTCAGAATGGGATATATCTCTCAAGGGCCCCCCTTTCCTATGCCTAGGATTGCATTGCGAGCCTCAAATGGCCATCCCTGCAATGTTAGTGGGAAGAGTGGACTGTGTTAGCCGCAAACCTAAAACATCATCACCATCAACATTTCATCTGTATGGCGCCTTTCCATAGTTGAAACTATTCTCAAGGCAGCTTACAACAAGACAAGATTCACATAATTACATACATAACAGAAGTTGTAAACAATAAATACAGCACATCAAAAAGTACACAACCTAATGGAAAAAATTTCCACATAAATCGTAAGATCTAAAACTAAAGATACAATAATAATATCAAAAAGGCAACAGCTCTCTCAACCCCCCGTAAACAATACTCCAGCCCAGGAATCTGTTCAACAGCCTCAGTTTTTGTAGTTGGAGTCAGTCAGCACTCCACTCTCCCAGGCCAGATGGGAAAGGGAGCCAGTGTGGTGTAGTGGTTAAGAGCAATAGACTCGTAATCTGGTGAACCGGGTTCGCGTCTCCGCACATGCAGCTGCTGGGTGACCTTGGGCCAGTCACACTTCTTTGAAGTCTCTCAGCCCCACTCACCTCACAGAGTGTTTGTTGTGGAGGAGGAAGGGAAAGGAGAATGTTAGCCGCTTTGTGACTTCTTCGGGTAGTGATAAAGTGGGATATCAAATCCAAGGGCCAGTCAGGCAGGGTGCAGGTCTTCCAGGGCTCACAGCCAAGATGGTCTCATTTGAAAGAACACAGATAAAAATTAAAAACAATTGAAAAGAGGAGCCCTTGGTGCTAAGCAGCAGCCGCAGTACTTGTGAAGCCTGTCAAGCCAGGTGGAAAGGACCGAGGTGATGCTGAGCAATGTGTGGGCTGTCTATTGCAGAGGCAGCATTTTTAGCTGAGAACGGAAGCAAGGGTTGGAAAGCAGAAACAGCTCCTCTCTGGCTGTTTCCCTTTTCTCCAGCATCCCTCACTTGCTACTGTGCTCAAGTCATCTAAACGCCTCAATACGAAGCCTTGCAGATGACTAATTACAGTGGATTTCCCCAGTCTGCGGTCACTCCAGATGTTGTCAGGCTCCAGCTTCCATCAGCTTTAGCCAGCGCAGCCAACAAGCCAGGGTTGATGATGATGAGAGGTGGTCCAACAACAAATGGAGGGTGACCCAGACGGTGGCTGTTTGGCATCATTTGTAGTTGCAAGGATGAAGACAGGGCAGCATGTATGTGTGTGTGGAAATTCCATGCAAAGAAAAGCTGGATTCTGCAACCTGCATGAATTATCAGGCTAAGCAGATGGATGGATAGTCTCACTGTAGTTTTTATTTGATTTTAAGGATTTATAGGCTACTCTTCAGCTGAAAAAGACATGCATGACAGCCTACAAATAATTCAGAATTCTGCGCAAAGAAAACCTGGATCCTGCAACCAGCATAAATTATGAAAATAAGCAAATTTATTTATGTATGAATGCATACATTATGTGTGTGTGTGTGTGTGTGTGTGTATATGAATCTATATGCCAATTTTCAATTTAAAAGTACCCTACAAATAAAAAAAAAAAGAAAAAGCTGGGGGGAGGGGTTGGGGGGGGGGTTAAAAGCCATGAGGTTAATTAGGAATGGATCTGTCAGTTACTGTTTTTCATTTTTCTAAGCCGAAGCACAGTAGTTCGCATTTCTCTTTCAATCCTCATAAAATCCTGTGGCAATTTAGTGCAAATTTCTCCGCATAAACACTTTTGTTTTTTTGTTTGTTTGTGGTTTTGACTAATATACAACTTCCCTGCAAGCAACTTCCTCTGATGCAATTTAGTACACCAATAATATATATCTTATACATGCTTTCCCTACTGCAAGCATTTCTGTAGCACTCTGTTTGGCTGTTTGTGTATCTGCAGAAGTGTGCATGCACACAAAAGCTCATACCAATAACAAACTTAGTTGATCTCTAAGGTGCTACTGGAAGGAATTTTTTTTATTTTGTTTGGCAGGAGAACTGCATCGCAAAATTCGAGGCAGTGCCAATTTTGAAGGCCAGCTGTGTTTCAGTTCACATGCCGATCTGAGAAGCATGAGGGAAGTAACTTCTCATTAAAATGCAAACAAAAATGGAATCCCCCCCCCAAAAAAATCACTAAGTGTAGTGCACACACAGTTTGCTAAATCTCTCCTGCCTCTGCTTTCAAGCAGTGGGCCAAAATTATACAGTGAGGTTATGCAGACCACTCCAAATCTTTACTGTGCCCCTACTCTGGCTTAAGAACTTCAGAGTGCTGGATCAGGTCCTATCAAGTCCAGCATCCTGTTATCGCAGTGGCTACCCCCAAGCCAGACCTGAGCGCTCTCCCCACCTATGATTTCCAGTGACTGGTATTCAGAAACATTTCTGCCTCTTACTGTGGGGGCAGAGTGTAGAAGAAGAATAGTTTGGATTTGATATCCCACCTTTTCACTTCCTTTTTAAGGAGTCTCAAGGCGGCTAACATTCTCCTTTCCCTTCCTCCCCCACAACAAACACTCTGTGAGGTGAGTGGGGCTGAGAGACTTCAAAGGAGTGTGACTAGCCCAAGGTCACCCAGCAGCTGCATGTGGAGGAGCGGAGACGCGAACCCTGTTCCCCAGATTATGAGACTACCGCTCTTAACCACTACACCACACTGGCTCTCTACACACTAGCCAACCACAAATCAATGCCCTGCTTTGCCCAATACTTAAAGGTAAAGGACCCCTGACAGTTAAGTTTAGTCACAAACAACTCTGGGGTTGTGGCGCTCATCTCGCTTTACAGGCCAAGGGAGCTGACGTTGGTCTGCAGTTTTTCAGGGTCATGCATGGCCAGCATGACTAAGCCACTTCTGGTGCACCAAAACCAGAGCAGTGCATGGAAACGCCGTTTACCTTCCTGCCAGAGTGGTACCTATTTATCTACTTGCACTTTTTGTCGTGCTTTCAAACTGCTAGGTTGGCAGGAGCTGGGACCGAACAACCAGAGCTCACGTTGTTGTGGGGATTCGAACCACCGACCTTCTGATTGGAAAGCCCAAGAGGCTCTGTGGTTTAGACCACAGCACCACCTGCATCCCTTGCCCAGTACTTAGGGACCCTCAAAGTCCTCCGAAGCAGAAATCCTGCCATATCCAGGTCCTCCAGCCACTTCTCTGCCCTGGTATTTTTTGCATCACCTGTGACGATGAATGGGACATTGCTACAAGTTACCTGTTGTAAATATTTGACTAGAGCCACTCCTTAGTAACTACTGATTGGCAAACGTGCTAAAGATGCCAGTCAGGCAGAGAAAAAAGCTTGCATATCTCTTTCCCTCGTGTTCGAGGTTGCAAACATTTGGCTGTTCGGCTTTGCCTAACAGGTAAGGACCTCCGTTGTGCTTGCTAGATTCAGGGATGGGGAGTCAGGTTACTGAGTAGACATCCATTTCCATTTTTTATGGTTTTAAACTTCTTTCCAGTTGTTGCTTTTCTACTGTTTTGAAAAGTGTTTTAGCTGCTTGGATGGGGTAACTGGAAATCGCCTCGAAACACATATGTACACGGCAATGTGAAATTAATTGATTAAAATAAAGGTTACGCGGGGAACACAGAAAATTTGGGAACCGCTGCCTGATGGGGTGTGCATCACATTAGTCCTTCAGATGGACTGAACAATGCAATCTGCTGACCACAAGAAGAGCACGAGGGCTTTGAGGCTGAGCTTAGCTTTGCCTTCACCGCCCCTTACTTAAATCTGAAATTTACTTCTTCATTTTAGAGGGCGTGATTTGTCTGTCAGCTTGCCTGCCTCTTGGGCACACACAAACTGCCATGTCAGCTACCAAAGAATGTACAGTCTGCTAAGCAGCTATTCTTCCTGACACAACTTTTATCGTTTTATGATTATTATTAATCAATCCTCTGGCACTTTTTGTGTCCCAACGTGCTTTGTAATTCTTATCTTGTTTATCCTTCCAATAACCCCCTGAGGTAGTTAAGCTGGAGAGATACAGGCCAGTCAAGGTCATCCAATGAGCTCCCAGGATGAAAAGGGATTTGAGCCAGAGGCGCCTGAAGCCCAGATGGCAGCAATTTCCTCTCTCCACCCCCCACCCTGCCGACCCCGCTGTTGTTTGTGGTGCTAGAATACAGAGGACGCTTCTTTTTGACAGCTCCCTCCATACCCTTTTAAAGGCTGTGCGCCCTTCAACAGGTGCCTCTTATCCACAGGCTTGGTTCACGTCCTCACCATGCATTTAAATTACTCTTTAAAAATATATATTCTGGGAACTGTAGTTTAAGGGTGCTGGGAATTGTAGCTCCGTGAGAGATAAACTACAGCTCCTTAGACTCTGTGGGAGGAAATGGCTTTTATGTATGCAGCAAAGGATGAAGCGATGTTTGCGTGGGATGGGACTGCCCGCCTCTCAAACAACTATTACAAAGGTCAGGATTCCTTTCTGGGCAACTTTCCGGGGGCCGGGGGGCCAGTGAGTTAGGACCAGAGGCAAAATCAGGCAGATCAATTGATTTGTGTACAATAGGCTAGTTGATACACACACCAGCCAAGCAAGCAAGAGGCTTATAATCAGAGTTCAGGGAAACATTTCAGCCACACTCAAGGGATGTGTGGAACAGGGGCAGTGAGGGGTGTGGCCTAGTGAGAATGGTATAAAGAGGCATGGGATATAGCGACTAATGATAAATTAACATGTGCTATTAAGGTAAGGCGGGGAATATGCAGGAGAAATTATTTTGAGATATGGAAATTGTAGAATTTGTACTGATAATAATGGAAAGGGGTCAAACCATCGCAAAAGGTGTTGAAATTTTGGGAGGTTGGATAGTTACAATGGAATGGTCTGGGGGTGGGATGCACATTTTTATTCTTATTTGTTTATGATTATTGCTTTGTCAAAATAATAATAAAAAAAGAAATAAGGAAGTGAAGCTGAATGATGAAAGTGCTTTTTCACGCAGTGCATGGTTAAAGTATGGAACTCACTGTCATGATGGGCACCAACTTGGATGGCTCTGAGAGGGGATTTGACAATTTCAGGGATGACAAGGCTATTAATAGCTAATAGCCAGAATGGCTGTGCTCTCCCTCGACTGTCAGAGGCAATGTGCCTCTGAATACTAGTTGCTGCGAACTGCAGATACATAGAGCCACTGTTGTGCTGAGTTTCCGCTTGCAGGTTTCCCATGGACATCTGGCTGGCCCTTTCCCAAAGGATTCTCCATCTGCTCTTATGCCCTATTGTGTTCAGTGGGGTTCATTTTCCTGAACTGGATCAAGGTCAAAGATGGCAGCCCTGGGAGAGTACAAGGCATGACCTCAACTTGCTAATTTACAATAGATTCATATCACGTTCTACACCCTCGCTGAACCTCTGGGCTTGATCAGCAACCAGCTCCCCTTATCGCTGACTCTGCCCAAATGAAAGGTCGAGTTCATAGCTTCCGTTATCAGACCTACCTTTGAGAAACGAGGTGATAAAGGAGAGCTATATCCTGTTGCGTTAACTGGTTGTGGCCCTTTCCCCAAGCAGTAGCTGTTTATCTGGCCGCTGAAGAACTGGATCCAAGACCAAAATGATTTTCCCTGGTCCCTGCTAGCCCACCAACATTTTAATCCAAACACAGTAGTAAGGAAGACAGTTGTTTTCAAAGATGAGAGACGAGGAGATTCTACATCGTAATGCAAATTTTCCAGCTGTGTAAATTTGTTGCAGCAAAAGCAGAACACAGGGCCCTTTCAGATGGCCTGTTTTGTTGAGTAGCCATCCTGATTTGCTTGCACGAAGGTTACGCAGAGGTTAAATTACTTCTGGTGTTTATTGAGCATCCGTTCCGGTTTCTTTGCAGGCAGGTTGCATGACAAGGAGCACTGGCCCTGCATTCCTCCTGATATGCTTGCAAGGAATTTATTTATACATCTTCCCACTCATCCTTCATGCATCCCAACTTTTTAAAGTGCAATTCCCCATTTGTCCTCCATTGCTGCACCTTGGCGCCAATCTCCCCCTCTGCAATTTTGCACCCATCTTTCTTGCCCTCTGCTTTGTGGCTGCCTCTATCCTGCCACACTTTTCTCCTTGTCAGCTTAAGCTCCCGGCACCCCCGTTTCCCCTCTTCCTTGAAAGACGGATGGGAAGCTGTAGTCCTCCAGATGTCACTGAGCTGCAACTCCTTCCACCCTGGCTTGTGATGGCCATGCTGGCTGGGGCTGGGGCAAGTTGCAGCCCTGCAGCATCTGCAGGGCCACAGATTCCTCATCCCCATCTTGGAAGAATATGCTTTCTGGCTTTAGTCACAGCTGATGCAAGGACACAATCAGTGAGGTGGAGGGGACAGGGGCTTGGTGTTCTATGATGTTGCAATGCAAACCCTCCAGTAGGCAGCAACAACTTTGCGTTTGAGCCAGTAAAGGTAAAGGGACCCCTGACCATTAGGTCCAGTCGTACAGCGTACAGCTTCCAGGTCATGTGGCCAGCATGACTAAACCACTTCTGGCGAACCAGAGCAGCGCATGGAAACACCATTTACCTTCCTGCTGGAGCAGTACCTATTTATCTACTTGCACTTTGATGTGCTTTTGAACTGCTAGGTTGGCAGGAGTTGGGACCGAACAACGGGAGCTCAACACGTCACGGGGATTCGTACCGCCGACCTTCTGATCAGCAAGCCCTAGGCTCTGTGGTTTAGACCACAGCACCACCCGCATCCCTGATTGAGCCAGTAGGTGGAAGCAAAAAGGCTCTGGCAGCAAACAGGGACAAAGCAGCCCCCTTCTCACCCAATAGCTCCTTTGAGCCTTTGCAGCTTTGGCCAAGCACCAGAAGGACCCCAGATGCTGGTGCGGCTCACAAACCTCCCTTCCTAGTAGTGATTTCCATCAGAGAGGACAGAGCCACCTCGTAGCTCAGTGGTGGAGCATCTGCCTTGCATGCAGGAGGTCTGGAGTTCAATCCCTAGCATCTCCAGATAGGGTTGGGAGAGAACCCTGCCTGAAATCCTGGAGAGCTGCTGCCAGTCTGTGCAGACAGTGCTGAGCTAGCTGGACCGATCGCCTGCCTCAAAGGAACTGTGCCAATTGCAACAACCTCCAGCGATTACGTATGTGGAAATGTACAGAATCAGGACCAACAAGCATCATCTAGTCGAACCCACCGCAATGCAGAGCCTCATCATGCTTCTTCCCAATGTTGTTTGAGCATCTGGTGCCTTTGCAGCAGTGCTGGATTTACGTATAAGCTAAACAAGCCATAGCTTAGGGCCCCACTCTCTTGGGGGCTCCCAAAAAAATTAAAGGGAAAAAACTGGATGTACATTTCCAAAATAGAAGATAAAAAACAAAATAAAACCTACATACAGCAACAGTGTTTTGTGTTGTGCAGGCTCCTATGATGCAAGTAATGGGCCCCGCCTGCTAGCCTGCTCCCTAAAATATCACTGGTTTGCTCATTTCTATATATAGGGTGCCCACATTCTGCATGTGCAAATGGCTTTAGATACCTATTAGGCCCATAAATTACCATATGGCATATATTCAACACAGAAAACAGCGACAGTTTGTTGTTGACAAAGGACAGTGGGAAATATAAAGGGCCTCATTACCTTCAGTAGCAATGGGCCTCTCAAACCTAAATCTGGCCCTGCTTTGCAGTTATGCTCAAGACAGCAGTTGTTGTCTCTCTAGCTGTACACGCAAGCAGTGGCACAGCTCTTAATCCAGCTGTGGCTTATGCCAACAAAAACATACCCTGTAGCCTATACAGGTAACGCTCTCAAACAGCAGTAAAGCTGGACCTCCAGATGATGGTGCCAAGGATGAGAATGATGCGAGGTATATTTCAAAACATCTGGAACAGGGCACTGGGTTGGGGAAGGCTGGCTTAGAGCATGGGTGGCGAACCTCCACATGTTGCTGGACTCCAACTCCCAGCAGCCAGAGTGGCCAATGATCAAGGATGATGGGAGTTGTAGTCCGAAAACATCAGGTGGACTTGTCACAGTGCCGCATCTTTTGCCACAGAAGCAAAGTAATGTACTGCTGAAGGCATTGCTGGGGTTAAACTGCTTATCTCTGAGAACATTAAGGGTGAGCTGGCCTGGAGTTGCCCATCTGAGATAAGTTCACGTATATGCGTGTTTAGACATGTAGGCAGATATGTAAACGTCCCCCCCCAGTTATATTTCACTAAGTTTCAGCTTTTTAAACATATGCAATCAAAACACAATTTTGTCTTTCCTCTTATTTTTGTCAACTTCCCACCCCGTTTCCCATGGAGTTGTTGTTTCTCCCCTTCTGCTGCCCCCTCTCTATTAAATCGTAACTACAATATTATAAACCTAATAACTTCTGTTGCTCATAGTTCAAATCTTGCTTGCGAGTTTATCATACTATAGTATTTCTGAAAAAAGGCATCCATTCTTCCATTCAAACACTCACCATTAGGTGATCTTAATTTTGCTGTTGATTTTTTGCCAGTTCTGCAGAGTCCATTATCTATTCTTCTTTGGTAGGAACTTCTTCCTTCCATTTATGCACATAAAGAATCCGAGCTGCTGTTGTTACATACATTAACAATTTTTTTTTTGGGGGGGGGGGATTTCTGCCCCCTATAATCAGGGAACACTCTTCCAACCAAGCGACAAAATGGGATTGGCCTACTGCCCTCCTGTTCACCCTCTTCTTTCCCTCCCTGCAGATGGCTGCTCCCTTGGACTTCACTCGGCTCATCCAGGAGCACCGGGAACTTCTCCTGCGCTGGGTGGAGCCCAACCCAGCTCCTCTGCTCCGCCTACTCCATGACAGCGGGCTCTTGACCCAGCCGGAGTACTTTTCCCTGCTGGAGACCATCCCCAAGAGCAACCAAGTCATTGCGCTTCTGGACAGGGTCTGCAGCAAGCCGGAGAATAGCCAGAAGTTCTTGGACGCACTGCGGGAATTGCAGGAGGCCTACTGTCCTGAGCTCCAGCACTGGCTGGAAAAGAGCTGTCTGGAGAAAGGAAAAGGAGAACCTTCTCCAAGGCAGCCAGGCACGGCAGTGACACAACTAGCCTTGAGGGCAGGAGTGAGGAGGGAAGGGCCACATTCCTTTCTTGGCAAGCTTCTGGGGGCCACGTTCCGGTGGTGGATGGGGTCAGGTGTAAATATTTGCCTCTGTATAGTGGGCTAGTTTCCCCACTCCACACACAAGGTATCCTGGTTCGTAGACCTGCTGGTGGGCATCTGCTCTAGCACTGCTTTGCCTTCACAGTGAGAGCCAGTGTGGTGTACTGGTTAAGAGCGGTAGTCTCGTAATCTGGGGAACTGGGTTCGCTTCCCCGCTCCTCCACATGCAGCTGCTGGGTGACCTGTCACACTTCTCTGAAGTCTCTCAGCCCCACTCACCTCACAGAGTGTTTGTTGTGGGGGAGGAAGGGAAAGGAGAATGTTAGCCACTTTGAGACTCCTTCGGGTAGTAATGAAGTGGGATATCAAATCCAAACTCCTCCTCCTCCTCTTCTTCTTTTTCTTCACAATCCTTCTCTTTCCCGTTTCAATCTAGAGCCTCCTCCCAAAACTCCCAAACGAGCTTTGCTGAAATTCTGGAATTCGAAGAAATACAAGCTCCCAGCAGTGCCTGCAGGCAAGTCATCTCTCCCACCTTGCTCCATAGGAGGGCTTGCTTCTGTGCATATATTTGTATCTTTGAGTGGACGGTGGAGCAGTAGGGCTCACTTGGCGTCCAGCAGGTAGCTTTGCCGCTGCTTACCAGGTGACAGAGAGGGAGGGACGAGACCGCGGTGTGGTCAGTACAATGTAAACGTATCAGCAAAGCCAATCTGGCATCCCCACTGGTGCATCTGTGCATAGCATGGGCCTTGCCCCCACCTTGCTCTTTGCTCCTTTACCTCCTTGTAAGCGGCAATGTTTCAACCAGGAGCTCAGGTGAGCATCATCGCCCCACGAAGCTGTCCACTGGGGCTGGCGCCACACTTTTTTTTGGCCACGATTTCAAAGCTGGTTATCTTTAACATGTGCAAAAGGTTCGGTGCCACGAAGGCTCAACATAAGAACAGTTTTTGTTGTCCGATAGGTTGCTGCCCAAGATGGGTAGTTGAGGCCTCTTAAGGAGAACTAGCATTTGGGATAGGGATAGCCCATGGAATGCCCCACAAATGTTGTTGGGACTACAAGTCCCATTGCCCCCAGTCAATGTGGCTTATGATCAGGGATGATGGGAGTTGTAGTCCTGACCGTCTGGAAGGCACCACATTGGCTACCCCTGGTTTGAGAGAAGTTGGTCCGGCTCTCTGAGCATTTTGGAGTAGGAAAACCATCAGAGGATGATGGAGCTGGCAAATTCCCACCTCTGTTGGAGGGAGGGGGCTGATGTAAGAGACGTTTGTGTGTGTGTGTTTGGAGTGTGAGTTGAGGCGAGAGAGAATATCATGAAGGTTGAAGACATGGTGACATGCATCTCTCTCTGTCTCTGAGGATCTGGTGTGGGGAAACCTACCTGTTGCTTAACAGGAGTACGCATTGCTTGCCTTTCCTAATGCTCTACTGAAATGAACATTGCAAAAAACCTATTGTTCCAACTCTTCAGTAGGGGTCTTAAAGCAGCAGCAATTTTCATTCTGACCTGCCTTTGTCACAATCTGTGCTGTTTCCTTTCTGCTTCAGTTTGGTTTCTGCCAAATACAATGTTATCTGTTGGCTATCTGCCATTCACCGTAATTTATGTACTTATTTATGTTAAATTACAAATTTATCATAATTAATGATGTCATTATTCCCACAATGTTCACTTCAGTGCAAAGGAAACACTACTGTAATGAGGGGGGAGCATCTCCAATTGCGTATCATTTGCAGGCTGAAAACAACAATGATGAATGCTGACATGTTAAAAGGCGTGTCAGATTTACATGCCTGGATAGCTCTGCTTAGACAAAGTTAGTAGCAGGTTCCAAAAACAGTACAGTGAAGATGCCTGCCTATTGGGCTAGGAGTTCCAAAGTGTAGTTACTGCTGCATGGAAAGATAAATTCCTTGCATGTGTGGGATGAACATTATGTGGCACTTGTAATGATGCTCAGATCTATTGACAGTATGGGGAAAAGGCTGAACAGGGAGAAATGGTTCCAGTTTTATGCGCTCTCGGAAATGATTGCAGAAAAAGCAGTGCATCAGTCTGATGATTTGTGTTGCTTTGTGACAGGCAGGGCTGGTGCAAGTTTGGGGCCTGCCCTAACGTTAGGCAGAGTGAGATGATCGCCTCAGGCAGCAAGTGATGGGAGCTAGGGAACAGTGGCTAAGAGCTGGACACCAGGCTGCCTGTGCCCCCAAATCTCCCCTGCTGCCCTCAGGAGGACACTGTCCAGTCCCCCGTGTCAAAATAAGATTCCCCTGCCAGTTCAATCAGCTTCCGTATGGGAAATGTGGGAGCCATCTTGTCCTTTGCCTCAGGCAGCAAAATCTCTTGGGCTTGGAGGTCTCTACAGGGCGCCTGTTTCCTATGCATTAAATGTTCTCTTGTCATGGCAGATGAGGAAAAGAGCAACGACCTGACGTTTCGAAGAGCCTTGAGCCGACAACTCAAAGGTAACGGAGGAGGAGAAACAGCAATGAAAGGATGTGCAAGCAGAATCCAGGACAAAGAGGGGCTTCAGTGCAGAAGAGGGTGGGGAATTGTTTTCAGACTGAGGGCCACATTCCTTTGTGGGCAACCTTTTGGGGGCCAGAGACAAAACTGGGCTGGGCAACAGAGGCAACTCATAACTTTGCACGGCAGGTTACAGTCCAGCCTTACAGAGGTCAGAGATTTACCCACTCAGCTCCCTGCCTTTCCATCCTCTGTCCAAGCAAGAGGCATTGGCATTCTCACACTTGATTAAGCAGTATTTAAATCTTAATATAATATAACTAATACATATATGAATACTAAGGAAGGCAGCAAGAATAAAGATGGATTGCTCAGCACATGAATCTTGCAGCTGCCAAGGAAACTTTAGCTGCAAGTTTCCTACACTTAGCAGGGGTCCCTTCCAGCTTTAAAAATTCTATGTTTTTATGGCCATATACATCTAAAGCAGTAAGGGACATGGGTAGTGCTGTGGGTTAAACCACAGAGCCTAGGACTTGCCTATCAGAAGGTCAGCGGTTCAAATCCCCAAAACAGGGTGAGCTCCTGTTGCTCGGTCCCAGCTCCTGCCAACCTAGCAGTTCGAAAGCACGTCAAAGTGTAAGTAGATAAATAGGTACCACTCCGGCAGGAAGGTAAATGGCGTTTCTGTGCACTGCTCTGGTTCGCCAGAAGCAGCTTAGTCATGATGGCCACATGACCCGGAAGCTGTACGCCGGCTCCCTCAGCCTGTAAAGCGAGATGAGCGCCGCAACCCCAGAGTCGGCCACAACTGGACCTAATGGTCAAGGGTCCCTTTACCTTTACATCTAAAGCAGCATCATACTATTTTAAACTTCCCCCAGGGAATCCTCGGAAGTTTAGTTTGTTCAGGGGTGCTGAGAGTTGTTAGGAGACTCTTATTGCCCTCCCAGAATTACAACTCCCACTGTGGTTTAACATTCAATCCTTCTTCCCAGGGAACTCTGGGAATCGTAGCTCCGGGAGAGGGGAATAGGGGTTTCCCTCAGCACCCTTAGCCAACTACAGTTCCCAGGAGTCTTTAACTGTATGGTGCCTAAGACGTCTCCCCATTGCAACAATCCCGCCCATTGCAACAGTCTCTGCGTCTCCAGTAAAGATCCCCAAAGTAATACGTCTGTGAAAATGCATGCAAAAGATGGGTTCACGTGGATGTGAGAGATGTTTTTTTCCCCAAACGGGAGCTGCAAACTGAAGGGATGGATCTCCTTGCCCTACAATAGTCAGCTCTGTACATTCCATCAGGATTATCCGCTGTACTTTTCTGGGTCTCTTCCTTACCTTTTGCTCCAACTGCTATCCTCCTGCCAGCTGCTTTGCAGAACCACCGCCGCTCCCTGCTGACCCGCACGGAGAAGCTTTGCACCAACGTGGACGACACCGAAACCTGCGGCCACATCGAGATCCGCTACACCGACCTGCTGCTGTCCGACAACCCTCGCTCGGCTTCCAGCAGCCACGACTACTTGCACCTGGCCTCCCGCCGTGCCCGCCTCTACTCCCTCCACGCCCCCCGCCGCCTGGCTCTGAGCCAGCTTTTCTCCCCGCTCCCTGAGGAGAGCTTCCCACCTCGCCGGGTGATGCTGAGCGGGGCTGCCGGCATCGGCAAGAGCGTCGCGGCCCAGAAGATCATCCATGACTGGGCATTGGGTGCGGCCTTCCAAAAGGCCCTTTGCATGCTAGACTTCTCCTTCCGGGAGCTCAGCCTCATCAGGACACCCCAGAGCTTAGAGGACCTGATCTGCAGCAAGCATGTCCACCTGAGCGGGGTTCTCCCCGAGCTGCTAGATCGGCCTGGGGAACTTCTGGTGATTTTAGATGGCCTGGATGAGTTCCGGCACTCCCTGGAGAGCAAGAATCCCTGTTTCCAATCGGACCAGCCAGTTCACATCAAAGATCTGGTGCACGGCCTCCTCTATGGGACTTTGCTACCCAAGGCCACCATTTTGGTCACGTCGAGGCCTTCTGTTGCCCTTCCAGAGGACCTCTTTGACCGCCATGTCATTATCCTTGGCTTCCAAGAGCAGCAGGTAAAGGACTACTTCTTCCGCTTCTTCCGTAACCCGGAACGAGCTGCAGATGTGCTTGGTTATGTATCTGCCCACGAGGGCTTAGCCAGCCTCAGCTTCATTCCTCTCTACTGCTTCATTCTCTGCACAGCGCTGGGGGAATTCTTCCCATGGACAGGGGAGATGGAGGCCTCCCCACCAAGCACCATCACCGAGGTCTACCGCCAGTATTTGAGCACCATCCTCCGGCTGCGACGAGCAGGGGGAGCCGGCGGCGCCTTGGAAAAAGCCAAAGACTTGGTGTTGCAGCTTGGCAAGCTGGCCTACGCTGGTCTGCTGAGGGGGAAAGTTGTCTTCTACGCAGATGAGCTGCGGGGTTTTGGCTTTGACCCGGAGAACTTACCCGGCACTTTCTTGAACCGGATCTTCTTCAAGGAGAAAGACGAGGTCTACGGCTTCTTCCACTTGACCATACAGGAGTTCTTAGCTGCGTTGTACTCGGTGGCTATCTTGGACCCCAGTACTGAGGAGTTAACTTCTTGCCTAGATCTCTGGTGGGATGGAGAAGCTCCAGAAGGTGGACAGGCCGAGAGACTTCTGCCCCCACCAGATGGATGTGCTGCAGCTGGACTTCTCAGCTACACTAGGGAGTTCCTGAGCGGAGGCCAACAGTGGGACAACCTGCAGATGTTCTCCAGGTTCTTCATGGGCCTCTTGAGCTCCAGGATGCAGGGGAAGCTGGAGAGCTTGGCTGAGGGCCTAACAGGGGACCCTCTTGTGCCTTTGGCAGAGTGGCTGGGGAAGAAAGCTCAGTACGAATCAGACCGGAAGCTGCTCTCCTTGCTGCATTGCCTGGCAGAGCTCCACCAGGACTGGGTGACGCAGAAGGTGGCTTCCAACCTGGATGAAGTGGATCTGTTCAAGGTGACCTTGAACCCAGCTGACTGTGCAGCCCTGGCCTATGTCTTGGGCTGCTCGGAGCATAAGAGGCTACGGAACCTCAACTTGAGCTACAGCAACATGGGCATCGGGGGGCTGAGGCGACTCCGGGGGCTTCTCCATCGGTGTGAGACTCTCCAGTGAGTACCTGGTTGGCAGTGTCCTAGGCCTTGGTCATATGCCATGGGCAGTGGCTGCAGGATGCCAGCATCCTATGCCCTGCCATGAATAGGGGCAAGCAGGGGCATTCAGGTCAGGTCTCCAATGCAAACTTGCATCATGTCTCTCCCAGGAATTCTTGGGATAATTTGGCAAGGGTACTGTGAATAGCTTGTAAGAGACCCCAAGGCCAAGCCACAGAGCTTCAACTCCCACAGTGCTCTGTATGTAGAGGGAATAATGGTAATAACTAATAATAATAACATATTTATATGCAACTCATCTGCCTGGGTTGCCCCAGCCACTCTGTGTGGCTCCCAACAATTTTTAAAAAAACAAAAACGAAATACAACATCAAATACTAAAAACTTCCCTGAACTGGGCTTGCCTCCAGATGTCTTTTAAAAATCCATTTTAAATCTCTAATATACGGTACATATGCCCTTAGTGTTTAAAGGAGCAGGAAAGATTTGGATGTCGTTGAATTTAGTTAGTTAAATTCCGTGCACAGCTTGCAAACTCAAAGCGGTTTACAAGAGGAGGAAAACAGTAAAATTAGTCTGTGCTACGTATTCAGACCTCTTTGGAGTGTTAGGGGAGGGGTAGTACTTCTGATGGGACACGCCATGCTCCTTCTGGGGTAGTTGTCCACCTTTGGTCCGTATCATGTGCTCAGCTCTCACCTGCAATCTCCTGTTTTCCAGGTTGCGGTACAATTCTCTGGACTGTGAGGCGGCAGCCATAGAAGCTGAAATACTCAGGTCCCCAAGATGCCAGGTGAAAAGACTTCTGTGAGTCACCTTCTGTGTATGTGTGTGCTATAACCTATGGAAGTCTTGACATCACTTCCACTAGTGAGACAATTACTGTATTTTTCCGTGTATAAGACGCCCCCATGTATAAGACGACCCCTATTTTGGGGGACTCAGATGTAAGAAAATGGGAGCAGATGGCACAGAGTTGTTGAGCTTTTTTTTTGTGTGGAGGATTCACCAGAGTTATCGCAAAATCCGCCTCTCGTCTGTCCCATCACCAGCAGAAGCTGCCAATCACCCGCCCAATTGCCACAGAGTCAGCGAATCAACACCAGCCATTGACCAAGCAACCAGTAACATGCACAATAACTGCTGACAGCAGCAGCAGCAACCAATCAAATGTCCTCCCTATGCACTATCCATGTATAAGATGACCCCCACTTTTTACCATAATTTTTAAAGAAAAAGAACCTAGTCTTATCCATGGAAAAGCACAGTATTTTTTAAAATAATAATAATAATAATAATAATAATAATAATAATAATAATAATAATTATTATTATTATTATTATTATTATTATTTAGGTGCTTTTTCTTTTTTTTAAGTGACTCAAAGTGACTTAGCATAGGGTTGCCATATTTCAAGAAGCAAAAATCTGGACACAAACAAATTGTTGACCCTCTTTTTGAAAAAAATTCCCAAAACTGCTTTTTGGGGGAATTATCCCAAGTTGTTGAGTTTTTGGGGGGCAAACCCGCAAAATGTCCAGGACGTATGGCAACTCTACTTAAGAACAATAATGCACCACACTGAAAGAAGGCCACAGATAATTAAAAGCCAAAGACCTGGTAGAAAATAAATGATTTTGCCTGGTACCTAAAGATAAGTAACGATGGTGCCTGGTGAGCCTTCTTGTGGAGAGCATTCCTCAAACAAGGAGTCACCACTGAAAAGGCCCATTGTGGTGTTGCCACCCTCTGGACCTCCCGTGGAGGAGACAAATGAAGAAGGGCCTCAGATCATGATTACAGGGTCAGTTCATATGGGATCAGGTGATCCTTGATTTATGGTCATATCTACATCACACATTTAAAGGACACGGTCTTCCCCAAAGAGTCCTGGGAAGCATGGTTTGTTTAAGGTGTTGGGAATTGCACCTCAGTGAAGAGTAAGCTATAGTTCCCAGGATTCTTTGCAGAAAGTTGTGCGCTTCCAATGTATAGCAAGGGTTTCATCTATATCTCTTATCATTGTGGTTCTAGTCCATAGAATCCTAGTAAATTAAGACAGCTCACCTGCAGCATGTAGCTTGGTTTATTTGCTCGAGTTCTCTAAAGAGCTTTACTTTTCTAAAGATCTTTGCTTTTGTATAATATCCCTGCCTCCTCCTTGAGATGGCCCACTGCCTAGATTCCATAGAATTCTGCCTTTAACTGGGAGTTCAGACCTCGTGACCCTCTAGCCAGTTTCAGCTCTATGGAAGTAAAATCCTAACTACCAGGAGGGGTGTGTTTTGCTTCATTCATTCTGATGGGATAATCTGAAACTGGGGATTTCCTATAGAGGAATTTGCAATGTGTTAGTTTGAATTCCACTGATCACGGGAGTTCCTCTTTGCTTTGAGTTAAACTTCTCTCTCTCCCCCCACCCCCAATTTCTTAAGGTTTTGTGGGAACTGCCTGGGCTCTGAAGGGGTGAGGGGTTTATGGGATGCCCTCCAGGAGAACACCACCCTCGAAGAGCTCTATCTCGATATCACAGGAATCACAGATAGTGGCTTGGATAATATTATGGATTCCTTGATGGGCAACAGAACGCTCAAGCTCTTGACGTAAGTATGCTCTGATGATATTGCATTTTAATATTTCGCAAACTTCTGGAAATGAAATCACAAGCCTACCAGAATAGAATTTTGGCAGGAGGTATAATTGATTAGAGGTCATCACATTTTTGCAAAGATCCCAACACAGAGGAAATACAATGCAGTGCTATGCAAGAGGAATAAGGAATGCTATTGTATACATCTAGGAATTTTTACACACAAACAAACAAACAAACAAACAAACAAACACCCCCCCAAATAATACCTTCATAAATTTCTACAATTTTTATTTTCTTTATCCAGCAAGTGTTGCAGTTTCTATAGTGTGTTTTGCAGAATATGTAATCATGAGTATAGTTTCTCCCTCCCCAAAATTTAAATATTTAAAGTGTGCATGCATAGATATACTTATCAGATTTGGTTTTCCTCTCCACTGTATTTGTAAATAAAATAACTATATAATTTTAGATGTGGGGAATGAATTTCCTCAGTTGAGCTGCAGTGAGGAGGAAGGGAAAGCCATTAAGTCAGAGGTGGGTGGGACACTTGTGGCCTTCCAGATGTTTGCTGCACTATGACTCAAATAATCCCTGACCATTGGCCATGCTTCCTGGGGGTCTGGATGGGAGTCAAGCTGTTGGAAGTGAAACAGCAGGGATCGTTCAGTTTGGAGCTTAAGGGTTAATTCTGTTAAAGTCAACTATCCAAGAGGGAGACTGGTGGAGGTGTTGCTTTAGCAACCAGTCAGAATGGCATGACCTTTGCTGAGGTAAAAACAAAATAAAAAAATTCCTTCCAGTAGCACCTTAAAGACCAACTGAGTTAGTTCTAGGTATGAGCTTTCGTGTGCATGCACACTTCTTCAGATACACTGAAACAGAAGTCACCGGACCTTTCTATATAGTGAGAAGGTGGGGAGGGGTATTACTCAGAAGGGTGGTGGGAATGGGTGATTGGCAGATAGCTGCGATGAGCCTGTTGACGACTCTTAACGACTGCAATAGGTCTAACAGGAAAAAGCAAGGGGTGAGAAGGTGAAAAATGGCTTTGTCATGTATAATGAGATAAGAATCCAATGTCTTTGTTCAAACCAGGTCTCTCCATAGTTTTAAGTTTGGTGATAAGTTGCAATTCAGCAGCTTCTCTTTCCAGTCTATTTCTGAAATTCCTTTGTAATAGAACAGCTACTTTGAGATCTTGTATAGAATGTCCTGGGAGATTGAAGTGTTCTCCTACTGGTTTTTCTGTCTTGTGGTTCCTGATGTCGGATTTATGTCCGTTTATTCTTTGGCGTAAGGTCTGGCCTGTTTGTCCAATATAGAGAGCTGAAGGACACTGTTGGCATTTTATGGCATACACAATGTTAGACGATGAGCAATTAAATAGTCCCGAGATGGTATGTGTGATGTTGTTGGGGCCAGTAATGGTGTTGTCCGGGTGTATGTGGCAGCAAAGTTGGCATCTGGGTTTATTGCATCTGGGTTTATCTGTAACTGTTTGCTGAGGTAGTACATTTTCTGGCTGTGTGGTTCTGAGGGAGTGCTCCCCTTGTATGTTTCGCCCTAAAACCCTCCTCACTTGTTTCTTGGACATGAGTGTGTGTGTGCATGAGTGTGTGAGAGAGAAATGGATCTGCATGCTCTCCTATTACAAGGTCTTTCTCTATCATGGGTTGCATCCTGGCTGAGTTAATTACACTAAATTAGTTGTTAGGAGACCCCAATGCCCTCACAGAGCTACTATTCCCAGAGTTCCCTAAGAAGAAGGATTGATTGTTAGTCTCTTCTGGGAATTGTAGCTCTGTGGGAGGAAAGGGGGCTCCTAACAACTCTCAGCTCCCTCAACAAACTACAGTTCCCATGATTCTTTGGTGCAGGGGGGAGTCGTGACTGTTTAAAGAGGCATCATAACCCTTTCAATATATAGTGTGCATGTGGCCTAACATAGCTTGGACTCAACCTCATGTCTATCCACATTTTCCCCCAGGGTACCTTTATAACACCTGTCTTTTTTTTCTCAGCATTGTGGGGAACCGCCTGAGCAAAGCCGGGAGAGAAGTCCTCTCCGAGTTGAGTCGCAGGAAGCCGGAGCTCAAGATCATAAGCAGTTTCCTGTCCGACATGGGGCTGCTGCAGGCATATTTGGACTGGGTGGAAGAGATCAAAGCGGACCAGGAACAGATGGAGTCAGTCAAGAATGCTGACGCCTTGCGTTCTGTTCTGGAAGTTCTGGAGGAAACAGAAGATCCAGGAGCCAGCCAGGAAGCTCGGGAAAGAGCGGAGCTACTGAAGAAACAGATCACTGTCCTCCTGGGGGAGGAGAAAGCAAGAGAAAACGGGACCCCGTGATGTCTACTTGGCTTCACCTGTCTTGCAAATTGAGGCATCTACTGGGAGGCCAAAGGGCACCATCTCAACGGGCGTATTCTGTAACCTGTTGTGGATGCAATATTAGGGCGTTAGTGGTAGATTTGTACTGGCCCGTCTGCACATCATTCTGCCATTGTTCTGCAATGCCTCATTAGTGTTACCTTGTTCTTGCTCTATAGCGCAACATTCCCCCCGGAGTTGTTAGGTATGAAAAATCACTGAACTTCCAACAGGAAGCTACTACAGGACGTGTAAGCGATTATAAATGAAGTCCTGAAATGTTTGCAGGTGCAAACAGTCCTGAGATCAGGATCATGTGCCCCAACATTAGCAAAAATCCTTGTGGGTGCCTTTGTCTGCCTTACCTGCAATAGAACATGTCTCTCCTGTATCTACAGCCACAGCAGGCACTGTAATTCTCCAACGGTTTGACGTCACCCCTGAAGGCACAATCTTCCATTGTCTCCCGGAGACAGACGGATGCCAACTGCGCATCTGTGGACGCACAATACAAAGGACCTCTGGATGGGCGCCTCAGCCTACCCACAGCTTTTTCTGCATGGGGAATCTCCCTACCCTATTCATCCCCTCGGACACAGGAAGCTGTCTTTATACGAGGTCAATTTATTTGTTCGTGCTCTGTGCTAGCAGCTGCTCTTGGGAAGAGGTCTCTTGCATCACCATGGATGGGCACATCTGGGCCTCTGTGGTCAGAGAGGGGACCAAAGGCCATTGGGAGCCTGCACCCACTGCCTCCCAGGAATAACATTTAAGGCAAGGGGGAGACCTCATTGGTCCTATTGATCAAGTGGAGAAGGGGCAGCTGTGAAAAGGAGCTTGCTTCCTGAGAAAACACTGCAGAAGCAAAGGCGGAAGGACGCTGTGACCCTATCCTTCAGCCCAAGCAGGGGCTGGGAGCTTCTTTCACTTTCACCCTGAGGACCACTGTGGCGTTAGTCCATTCTTCAGGGATATGTTTGTTTTGGGTGGGAGAGAAAGGGTTAATAGGTTGACCAATAAGAAGGCATGGGGGCGGAGCCTACCTGATTTTGAGGCTCAGCCCACAGGTTTTGACACTTAGTTCCATTGGTTCTTTTGGGAGGGGAGATAGAGGAGTCAAAGGGAGTTAGAGACAGGAACAAGACTGAGAGGGAATAGAGTGACAGCGTTTCGAATATTTTAAAACTTGTTTGTGTTTGAAATAAACTTTAAACTTCATTGTTAACTCTACCTGACTGAGACTCAGTACAGTGGTACCTCGGGTTAAGTACTTAATGTGTTCTGGAGGTCTGTTCTTAACCTGAAACTGTTCTTAACCTGAAGCACCACTTTAGCTAATGGGGCCTCTTGCTGCCGCCGTGCAGGCGCTGCACGATTTCTGTTCTCATCCTGAAGCAAAGTTCTTAACCCAAGGTACTATTTCTGGGTTAGCGGAGTCTGTAACCTGAAGCGTTTGTAACCCGAGGTACCACTGTACTTCACTGGGGAGCCCTGGGTTTCCCCCACAAAACTGGTGGCAGCGGAAAAATAAAGTAGTGGTGTACTGGTCAATAGTCCGTGAAACGACCGGGGGCTCTGTACGACCACACCCCCTTTCTGATCAACCACCCAAGAGTCACAGGGCAGTGGTGGGTGGAGCCAGGGGCAAAAGTGGGTGGAGCAACACATGTAAGCTTATACACGCACTCTTTCCCCTGTGCTCCATCCAGGCTAAAAGGGTGGGGAAAGGCACTAACTTTTCTTAAAGGCACAGTATTGTTATTCCTGCTACCTAATACTAATACAGTGGACGCTCAGGATGCCCGCGATTTAACGCTTCTGTTCATGCATGACCGCCGAAACCTGGAAGTAACCCGTTCCGGTACTTCCGGGTTTCGGCGGTCCGCAACCCAAAAAAACGCAACCTGAAGCAGTTGTAACCCAAGGTATGACTGTAAACTGTTTTGCTATCATGAAATAACTGAACCCTTTGGGGGCAGAATAGCATTGGTTTGGGCAAAGCCTGTGCATAAATAACCTCATCCGCATCAGTTTCCAAACAGATAGTCTGTCGCAGGAGAAAGTCTTAAAGCCTAAGGGATTAATTTTGACATGATGCTTTTATGGTCTAGATTCCACATAATCAGATGCACAAAGTCTTAAACATGTCTACAGAATACGCTGACCAACCAGTGGTGCCTGGTAATCATTAGGACTAGTAGGGTGCAGGGGGGTGCTCAACAGAAATGAAGATGGACCCATAGGGGGATCCACTCCATCCATTCAATACATGAATTTCCTGGGAACTGTATTTTCCTCCTCACAGAGCTACCATTCCCAGAACCCTTAAACTACAGTTCCCAGCTTTCTTTGGGGGAAGACATGTGCCTTAAACGTGCCTTAGACGTGCTTTAAATCCACTGCATGTAGGCAGAAACAGCTAATTCTAGGAAGCTGGTGGGCAGTGCCACCTCCTGGACTGGTTGATAAGTAACAAGGCAGGCGGGAGCCAGGTGGGGAGCTGGCTAAAGCAGGAGAGCGGAGGCGTTTGCTTGTGCAAATTACAGGATTTTCTCGCGTCTAATGCGCCATCGAATCTAACACACAGCTCAGTTTTCAGAACCTTGAAACCAAAAACAGTAAAGGTAAAGGTAAAGGGACCCCTGACCATTAGGTCCAGTCGTGACCGACTCTGGGGTTGCGGCGCTCATCTCGCTTTTATTGGCCGAGGGAGCCGGCGTACAGCTTCCGGGTCATGTGGCCAGCATGACTAAGTCGCTTCTGGTGAACTAGAGCAGCACACGGAAATGCCGTTTACCTTCCCGCCGGAGCAGTACCTATTTATCTACTTGCACTTTGACGTGCTTTCGAACTGCTAGGTTGGCAGGAGCAGGGACTGAGCAATGGGAGCTCACCCCATTGCGGGGATTCAAACGGCCGACCTTCTGATCGGCAAGTCCTAGGCTCTGTGGTTTAACCCACAGCGCCAACAGTAGTTGCTGGCAAATGTAAATGTGCCATCGAATCTAACGCGCGCCTTAATTTTCGCAATGTGATTTGGCAAAAAAAGGGGGGGGGAGAAAAAAAGCAAGCATTAGATTCGAATAAGTACAGTAATTCCCTCCCCTCTCATCAAAGGCATGAAGCAAACCCTCCCTAGCCTAATGCAATGAATTACAAGGATCAGGGCCATGGTGTAAAGATCTCTCCGGCGCAGCCCCCCCCCCCCCCGTTTACCAATGTATTTTACAGGGAGAATAGTCATTTTGTAGTAGACTACAAATCCTAGTCACAAAAAATAGGATTTGGGGTGGGGGCTCAGCTTTATAGTTATGTTTTGAGCAGGAAGGGAGTCTTGGTGCCAAGCTGCAGGTTAAGAAAGGTAAATAATCGCTTTGCCCTTAGAAACTGCCGTAGGGTGAATCCCCTTACTACCGCATTCTTTTCAATGAAACCCTGCTTTTTCTTGCTCCCCCAAATTTCAAGTCTTCTTCCTGTGATGTTTCTTCTTCTTCCCTGCCTCTTTCTGTGTTACTGCAATTCTTATTTTCTCTTCCCTCTTTCATTTCCTTTCATTCATTTTGGGGATGGGTAGTATGCTGGCTGCTTGTGGGGGATGGGTCAGAGCTTAGAATAAACCCCACTTACAGTCCCATATTTTATCCCCCCCCCATGTACACATAAGAGTGTAAAAAGATGGTGACTTACCGCATCATCCTATGCTTGTCTACTCAGAAACAAGTCCCATTCAGTTCAATGGGACTTCTAGATAAGTTGATACAGGATTTCACAAGATTCAATCCCAAGGACATGCTTAATTGGGGCTGAGAAGCTCAATGGGGCTTACTTCTGAGCAATCCTCTACACACTTTGGAGTAAGAACCGCTGAATTTAATAGATCAGACTCCTAAATATATATGCATATATATGCATAATTAACCAAGTAATGTGGAGAGGCAGGGTTTCAACTCTCTAATCCCTATACTAGCTGTCCACAGAAAGTTATTTACACTCTCAACCATTTATTTGGAAACCTATACTTTTTTTTCCTCTGGGGGAATGCATACCCCTAAACATTTTGTGAATCTCTGTACTTTTGTCCATTTACTGTATTTATTTTTCCCGATTTGAGCTATAAAATGGTGCTTTTCTTGAGTCAAAATAAGAGTACCCCTAAACATTTTTTTAAGAAAAAAAAGCACTGAGTATTACAAATGTTAATACATTATGCATTGCTAGTAGTACTATACTAGAAGTACTGCTAGTATATTATTATATACACCCCTATACTAGTAGTAACACTATCCTAGCAGCATTGTTAATACCAATGATAAACATTATTAGCACCACTAGATTATCAATGATGATAATAACGCTCTTCCCGCGTTTTCGCGACGTGCTTCTTGAAGCCCCGCCCCTTCTTCTAAGTTTCTAGGCCCCTCCCCCGTAGGCTAATTCCAGCGCTCCAATTGGTCCTCCCCCTCTATGTATAGAAATGAAGTCTCTGGGAGCCGCCCTTCAGCGGGAGCAACTGCGCATGTCTGGGCGTTCTTTTGCCCGGGTCCTCGTGCAGCAGGAGTTGCTGTTGGGCGCGAGACAGCGAAGCGGATTGCAGGTAAAGCGCGGGAACCGGTCGCAGCCGGGTGCATGGGAGGAAGGCGCCCTGGGTGGGTTTGTGTCCCCAAGCAGAGGCTCTTCGGGGGGAGGAAAACATCCGTTTTACAAACTTTTTATCGAAATGACCTGAGCCCCTTTCCTCTGCAAGCCAGCAAATTTGATGTCTGCACGGCTCTTCCCAGAAACAGCTCCAGCGGCCCAGCGACTGCTTGTAAGGAAAGAAATGCCTTTTGCACATAGGCATTTTGGGAATAGTCGCAGGCGTGGGAATGCACTGTAAGGAAGGCAGGTGGGGCTGCTAAGGTTCAAAGTAGCTTACAAAGTTACTGTTCTCTAGGACCCTCTCCTTCCCCAACCCCCTCTTCTGCGTGGGCTGCGTGCTAAGACAAACCCAAGAGGAAAGACGCTCAGTGCATGCCTAAAGGCGTTTTCTTTACTATGTATTGCATGGGTTGGTTTCTATGCTATTAGTTCCAGCGGGATAAATGACGTTTACACTGAACTCCTTGGCATGTTTACTCAGGAATAAGTCCCATTGAGCTCTTTGGGACTTACTCTTAAGTTGTCTTTGCAGGATGGGCGTCTAACCTTATTTGGGGACAGTTAGATAGGTAGCCGTGTTGGTCTGCCATAGTCAAAACAAAAAATTCCTTCCAGTAGCACCTTAAAGACCAACTAAGTTAGTTCTAGGTATGAGCTTTCGTGTGCATGCACACTTCTTCAGATACACTGTGTATCTGAAGAAGTGTGCATGCACACGAAAGCTCATACCTAGAACTAACTTAGTTGGTCTTTAAGGTGCTACTGGAAGGAATTTCTTATTTGGGGACTGAGAGGTTATCATCCTATTTCTGGTCAATGTGAGGACTGGCAGGACGAAGGTTTGTTTCCCCATTAAGATGACAGGCTCCTGTCCAGTACTACTTTACCCAGTGTGGTGTAGTGGTTAAGAGCGGTAGTCTCGTAATCTGGGGAACCGGGTTCGATTCCCCGCTCCTCCACATGCAGCTGCTGGGTGACCTTGGGCCAGTCACACTTCTTTGAAGTCTCTCAGCCCCACTCACCTCACAAAGTGTTTGTTGTGGGGGAGGAAGGGAAAGGAGAATGTTAACCCCTTTGAGACTCCTTTGGGAAGTGATAAAGCGGGATATCAAATTCAAACTCTTCTTCTTTTTCTTCTTATCCTCCCACCGCCGAAACTATTCTCCCACCATCTTCAGCATGAGGTGGGCAGAAGAATTTGCTGAATGGGCCTGAATCAGACCCCAAACTGGGGGTTAGCAACCTCTGTCTCATGGTCTCTGCCCTTCAGAGAATAAAGGGCAGAAAATTGGGATTCCTGCTGTTACAATTATTTGCTCTAGCAAATAAGGGGAGGCTCCTAAACTTGGCTTCTTGTTTCATCCTTTGCAGTTTCTACATACCTGCAACCATTGCTGGCATCACACAGGCAGACCTCATGGCTGACGACAGAGTGACTAGCCGCTCGCCGGAGAGAAGGCCAGTTCTGGTGTCATCTACTTCATCCTCCAATGAGCCCACCTCTTCGGGGCTCTCCGGCAGCCTCCAGCCTTTCTTCCTGGGCCGCACTTGCGCACCAAGCAACCTCCTTTCCCTCACGGTGCCCGTGCGCTTGGACATCCTCTATGTCCTCATTAACGCTGCCAGAGGGGCACAGTGCCTCCCTCCTCCAGCACCCATTCACGACGGCGCTCAGGCCTCGTTCTCCACATGCCACGAGCCACCTGCTCAGTGCGCCCTGAGCTGCTGCCGCCGGTCGGCTTGCTGTTGTGTGCCAGGATGCGCCAGCGGGCAGCAACAGTCTAGCGGAGCGGCTCCTGGAGGATACGGCGGCCAAAGAGGGCCAAACAGCGGAGTCCTAGAGCAACAAAACTACGGGCGCCATTGGAACAGCGCTGCTGAACGAAATGGTGGGAGCAGCAGGTCTGAACACAGCCAGCCACACGCAGCAGGGGGTTGGAAGAGAGCCCAGGCCCACACAGGCTGGAGGGGGAACCAAAGAGGAGGGGGAGAAGGAGAGCATGGGAATGGGGGTCGTTGGCAAGACAAGCGGCAGGATTTTGACAGGGCTTGGGACAACCGGAGGCAAGGCGCTGTCGAATCAAGCTCTTGGAACTCAGGGCCACAAGGGTGGAGGAGGGGAGGGTCTTCTTTTGGGTCCAGCGCTAGCAGCATGAAAAGGAACCAGGAAGGGAACCGTTGGCAGAGTGCGCAGGATGCCCCAGAACCGAAAAGATGTATGTTTGGTGCCCGTGAGTGGCAGAAGACCCAAGGCACTGGGGATAATGCTGGTTTCGTAGGCAAGGCTATGGATGCTGGACCGGCCAAATCCGCAGCTCTGGAGGATGGGGAAGACTGGGAGGCCGAATATGAGAGTGAGCCAGCAGTCCCTGCTGCTACAGAGGGTGCTCCAGATGCTTCCCACCAGGATGACAAGTCCGACTCTTGCAAAGTAAGCGATGATGCAGAAGGTGAATGTGTTACATCTGCCCATCCACCCAAACCAGAGCTCTCTGTTTCTCCCCTTCCAAGGTCTGATGTGATGGACCAGGGAGCGTCAGATGGCAGGGGGAAGGAATGTGCTGCGGATTGGAGCAGCAAGGAAGACAGGTTTGCCACCTACCTGAAGAACCTTTATTCTGATGTGCCGGAGAAGTCCAGCTCTGAAGGTGACGCAGATCTCACCGTGGGCATAGCTGTTGATCCCCTGACACTGGATGAGGAGGAGCAGTCCCGAGAGAATGTGGCTGGCTCTCCTTGAGGGAGCTAAGCAAAGCACACAGTGCTATGGGGAAAGGGGGCAGAGGAAGAAGTTGAGTGCCAGAAACCCTGATTGGCAGCATGGCGGCCAGCAGTGGCCTTAATTCAGCTGGTATTGCAAACTGGGAATTCCACACCCGTCATGGGTGTTGTACTCAAACTTCTACTCAAAAGTGGACACACTGGAATTAATGAGCCTAAGGTGGCCATGTCTGTTAATTTTGGTGAGTCCACTGTTGGGTATGACTTGGGTTGGATGCACTGGAGTGCTGAGATGAGCACAGGCGAAATGTTCCCTAGATCCATTATTGCCCGCTTTAAGTTCATGGGCAGCTGCCTGAAGTGGCAAAACCTCCTGGCAAGAACCCTGGGAAATCAGACTTTCGTATTTGTGCAAGGACCCTATTGGAGTGAGCCCCACTTCACACAGTAGCCCCGCGAAACTCCCAGAGAACTGTTGAAGGCGGGCAGACCCTAGTGAGCTTGTCCTCCTGCCCCATTTGTGGAATTCACAGGGCAAATGTGTCCAGCCATTCTAAACATTAACAGCTTGGGCAGGTCTGCACCACTGCATCTGAAGTACACCCTGTGCACATTTAAAGCATATGACGCCCCCATCCAAAGAATCATGGGAATAGCAGTTTTCCCTTCACGGAGCTGTAGTCCGCACCATCTTTAAACTACAGTTCCCATGATTCTTTGGGGGGAAACTCATTGCCTAAAACAGTGTTGGCCAAACTTGGGTCTCCAGCTGCTTTTGGACTACAACTCCCATCATCTCTTGCTTGGGATGATGGGAGTTGTAGTCCAAAAACAGTTGGAGACCCAAGTTTGCAAAACACTGACCTAAAACTTGAGTTGAGTGTGCATCATATATATATATGATGAGGATTGCGTGAGTGTGACTTGCAGCAGAGGTACCATTTTGCGTTACAATTCCCATTGCAGTTGTAACGTGAACTCCAGCTCTGACATTGTAGTCAGATTCTGTTAGAAAAAGCCCAGTAATGCAGCTAATGGACAGCACAATTTGCATCCCATTGAAGACTAAAGAATTGCAATGGGAGCCTCAGCGGTCCAGGGCAGAATTTTGCCACAACTTTACATTTTTGACTGGGTTGCAGCTGTTTAGTTCATTTTAACTACAAAGCATTAAGGTTTTGGTTCTATTTGCATTTAACATAAGAGCAAGCTACAAAGGAAGAAGAAAGCAAAGGGAACTTTGCTGATTTAATAACTGTTATATTGAAGGGAATCTGCTGTTTTGCAGACAATCAGCATTGCAAAGTTTTGATTTAGAAATCCAGAATGGGGAAAAAATCAGAAGGTGAGTCTGTGTGCAGGTAAATCTCATAATTCTGAGACTGTGCCATCCCAGACACCAGATAGGGGGATCCTATGCACGAATAGCTTCCCTGTGTAAAAACTAAAACCCTTCCTGTCTGAAAACAAGTCCTGCATATTAAATAGAAGAGTCTAACCCAGTCTACTCTCTAACGTGCCAGTTTTTAACAGGTAGGGAGGTTTATTTCTCACCTGCCTTCCCAGGATCATCCCAAGAATTCTAAGTTGCCCAATTTCTCTGCACAAGTGTACCTGCTCTAAGATGGTGAAGGTAACTTAGTACCATGGCTAGGTGCATTAAACTAGCAATCTAAAAATGCTTAAGGGTTATGTTGGGGTTTTCTAGGAAGGTTTTGTTTTGAAAAATCCGTATATATCTTGTATAGTGAACCTGGGTTACTTTGGAAAGCCTGAGATAAATGCCTCTGGTGAGTTTGTGATTTAAATCACATCATTGCTTCCAAAATTTCTGTTGGTTCAGCCTTCTCACCCTTTCAAGCTGCATAGATTACTATGTTTGTTTCAGTTGCATGAGGTTTTTCCTGAATTTGTTGCAATAAAGAGGAAGTTAACACACTTTAGAGCAGCTTGCCTGTGGTTTTTTCTTTCTTTCAATAAAGCAGGTGTCGTTCTATCACTCGCCTCCCTTAAGTGAGCTTGGCAAGGGATACCATTTTTAAAACATTGGAATAGAAACTCATGAGTGAGAACACCAGGGTTATATTCGGCTACACACTGACTTAGGAGTTGAGCCCATTGAAATCTTAAATTTATTTCTGAGTTACTTCTTTAAACCAGTTGCTTTCTTAGCGTGAGTTCTGAGGCATCTGGGAAGATTATCAGAGATTCCTCATTTGAGAAGATCAGGAGTGGAAGCCAAGTTTTTTGTTTGTTTGTTTGTTTTAAAAGAGAACCAGATGGGATCAGTCATGCTTTTTTATTCTGTACAATTCTCTCCAGGAGCAACATTATGTTGATTTATGTTTATACATGGCACACTCTTGACTTAGGCTGTGGGTGGCTAGACAACACTTTCAAAAGGTTTTCCTTTTTTAAAAAATAAGATTTTACTAAAGCTTTTTTATAATGCAATAAGATAAAGGAAACTGATCTTAAAAAAAAAGAGGGGAAAAAGAGAAAACACCAAAGGAAAACCACAAAAAAGAGAAGAAAATAAAAATAAAAAGGACTTCGGATTTTCTACCAGACAGTTACATAAAATACATTATTCAAAACATTCACTCTAGAATGATATCCAACTGAGCTGCTTTATGTTAGGCAATTTTTTCCCCAATCTTCTGACTGAAGTAGATGAATTCATTTTCCTTTTTGCACAAAAAGTTCTCTGTTTTGTGTATCTTGACCTTCCTTTTAGGCAGACTTGCACATCACTTTGCAACTTCCCACGTTTCTCTCACTTAAAACAAAAATGAGCCACCAAGTGGATAGTCATGAGGTATCAGACAGCAGCTGAGACAAGTTTGTTCTGCATCCCAGTAGAGTGCAATTAATCACTAAAACAGTATGTTATTACAGTAACTTAACAAAACAGAAATTTGAAATGCTCGCAGCAAAACATTTTGGCTTCTGCCAAAAGGAACGAAGCCCTTCTGAGCGTTTCTGTTCTCCAAGCTCTGTGCCTGCCACCTTGGAAATGGCGTCATTTTCGTCAGAGCAACAATTGAAGGTGAAAATAATACAATTGTGGAGTTGGAAGGGACCCCGAGGGTCATTCAGTCCAACCCTCTGCAATGCAAGAATCTCAACTGTTTTGCTGTAAGAATTTAAAGCTGCTGTGTGCATATATATACATGCACACATGCCCCTCATGGAATTCCCTGGAGGGAAGCTGGGATATAAATCAGGATTTTAAGAGTACCAGGGTTATTTGGAGGGAGGGAGAGCCGCCCGTGTTCAGTAACTGAATATTGCAACTACAGCACCACCACCTGACATGAGTGCCTACTGAGCCGTTGCTTAAATATCTCCACTGAAAGAGAGTCTACCACCTCCCCAGGCAGTTTGTTCCTGTTGGTGTTGGAGTTAAAACACTGGCAAAAGCTGAACTGAATACTCGGTCTCTGCTGGAGAAACAGGCTTTAGCATGGATAAAGTAGGAATTGAGGCATGGATAAAGTAGGCAAGTAGGAATTGAGGCCTGCAGTCCTGAGAGTATCTAATCTGAAGGAAGGGTAAAGGTAAAGGGACGCCTGACCATTAGGTCCAGTCGCAGACGACTGGGGTTGAGGCTCTCATCTCGCTCTATAGGCTGAAGGGAGCCAGTGTACAGCTTCCGGGTCGTGTGGCCAGCATGACTAAGGCACTTCTGGTGAACCAGAGCAGCGCACAGAAACGCCGTTTACCTTCCCGCTGCAGCAGTACCTATTTATCTACTTGCGCTGGCATGCTTTCAAACTGCTAGGTTGGCAGGAGCTGGGACAGAGCAATGGGATTTGAACCGCTGACCTTCTGATCAGCAAGCCCCAAAGGCTCAGTGGTTTAGACCACAGTGCCACCTGTGTCCCATAATCTTGGGCTATGTACGCATAAGCAGCTTAAAACACAGGTTGCTCTCTGCCGTTTTTCAAGTCACATTTTCACGCTGTTGCACACACACCAGATGTCTTTAGCAATGTGTGTTACCTGCTTGACTTTCCTGCCCCTGTACATAAACGCGCACACAAAATATCAATCATGGGCAATGGCTGTTTCAAATGCATACAATTAAGCCACATTCACTTTACACTTAAGCTGAAGTTTTTCTTTTGGATTGAAGCTTGCTCTGAGGGAAATGGCAGAATTTCTCAAGGACAGAATGGCTCTGCATCATAGGCAAGGTCACACTTACACAGGATTCAACAGGCAGCAGCCGGGAGCGCACAGGAGCCAGACTGAAAGGTATTGCATACTGTACCCTGATTTGAGAGGATTTGTTTGCAGTGGACGTTTCAGTGAAATATAATCCTCTAGTTCCCCCTTGTGACCCATCACAGCACTACATCTTGAAAAAAGTAAGTATTGGTCTCACAGAATGATAGAATTGTGGTGTCCAACCCCTGTAATGCAAGAATCTCAACTAAAGCATCCATGACAGGCCTCTACTTTGTTTATATTCAGTATTCATATGCCCCAGCAACCTAACAAAAGCTTAACACGGCCTCCCATCAGATGTCAAGGAAATAAAAGCTGACTTTAAGGAGACACATGAAGGCAGCCCTGTGCAGGAAAGATTTTTACGTCTGAGGGTGTTTTTGTGTGTGTGCTTTTACTGTTTTGTTGAAAGCCACCAAGAATGGCTGGGGCAACCCGGTCAGATGGGCAGCATATAAATAATAAAATTATCATCTTCATCAAATTAAGCTGTTGCAAAGCACATTTTGAAATTCAATACACCCAACAGGCAGTATTAACAAAAAATGTAAAGAATAGCAGGAAACACATTAAAGATGATAGTTAACAGTCTAGCCGGAGGAGCAGGGGAATCAGTAAAATAACTAAAATTGATATTTTACATGGAAAATACAGTGGAACCTCGGGTTAAGAACTTAATTCATTCTCGAAGTCCGTTCTTAACCTGAAACTGTTCTTAACCTGAGGTACCACTTTAGCTAATGGGGCCACCTGCTGCTGCATGAATTCTGTTCTCATCCTGAAGCAAAGTTCTTAATCCGAGGTACTATTTCTGGGTTAGCGGAGTCTGTAACCTGAAGCATCTGTTACCCAAGGTACCACTGTATATTCTATTTGGTGGATGTTCCTGTAGCCCATTTGGCACCTTGAATTCATGAGGGGGAAATGGGGACCTACTACCTCACCCTATGATGCATCTCTAGGGCTCGGCAGCTCTTGTCAATTTCATTTTCTCCTCTTTCCCAATCTTAATTTCAGCTTTTCATTCATCAGGAGACCATTGGTTGTAGCCAGCTAAGTTCTACTTGTAGCAAACCTGTTGAAATTAATGGACCCAGACGAACTGTGTTTATTCATTTCAATAGGTCTTCTCTGAGTGGGACTAGCATTATCTTCTGCTCAGAAAAATACCATGGGCACTATACAGTCCCGATGTGAAAAGAAACTGCTAGCAGGCTGAAGGAAATAATGTGTGAATGCTTCTTCATCTTCTGCTGTGCAGTTACTAAATGTAAGGGGAACAAATGCAGGCTAGTGGCTTAAATCCCCTTTTATTTCCACTCTGCAAGGCAATCCTCACGGGGTCTCTGACCCTGAGGCCTTCCTGCAGCTCCTGCCCTGGTCCCAGAGCTGGAGAGTCAGCAGGTTTCGCTGCATTCAGGGTGCCAGAAAGGAGTTTGCTGCCTGTGCACATTTCCCTTCTCGAACCAACAGCGTCTCTCGTCATCTGTATCCTCCGCTCCCACCCCGGCTCCCCATCATTGGTCATTTTCAGTAAGGCACTGGAGACGTTTGGGCTGAGTCAGCGACATGTAGCTGTTGGAGGTGTTTTGAAAAAAGGGGCTCGGCTCAGGCAAGACAAGAGAGACGAGCGGTGAGGAAAGAGGCTCCTGGGGTCTGCAGGTAGGCAAGAGGGATGAATCCTGATACCACCCACAGGATACGTGTGGCTGGGGCAGAGGTGTGGGGTTGTTGAATATACAGAACACAACCTACCCCAAACTGGGGACTTTGCGACCCCATGTGGGGAGCCAGTGTGGTGTAGTGGTTAAGAGCGGTGGACTTGTAATATGGTGAACCCGGTTTGCTTCTCCGCTCCTCCACATGCAGCTGCTGGGTGACCTTGGGCTAGTCACACTTCTTTGAAATCTCTCATCCCCACTCACCTCACAGAGGGTTTGTTGTGGGGGAGGAAGGGAAAGGAGAATGTTAGCTGCTTTGAGACTCCTTAGGGTAGTGATAAAGTGGGATACCAAATCCAAACTTCTTTTTTCGTCTTGCAAAGCAAGCCCATTGACAGCTTAGCGGATTAGCGCTATTAGCGGTTTAGCGGCTTTTAGCGGATCAGCTGATAAGCGGCTTATCAGCGGATCAGCTGATAAGCGGCTTAGGGCTTAGGAAAAGGGGGGGAAAAGGAAAAAAACCCTGCAGGAACTCGCAAGACATTTTTGTCTTGCGAAGCAAGCCCATAGGGAAATACGTTTTGCGAAGCGCCTCCAAAACGGAAAACCCTTTCATCTAGCGGGTTTTCCGTATTGTGAGGCGTTCATCTTGCGGGGCACCACTGTATGTTTATTCAAAACCTGCCAAGGAGTCCAGTTCATTTTGTTGTCTTTTTAGATAATTTGTAAAAAGTTCCCATTCTTCCTTAAAGTCATGGTTGTCCTTATCACACAGTTTGTATGTCAATTTAACCAACTCTGCATAGCTCATCCATTTTTCTTGCCACTGTTCTTTCGTTGGGGTTTCCTCATTCTTCCATCCTTGTGCTATCAAGACTCTTGCCGCTGTTGTAGCATACATAAATAAATTATTTGTTTTTCTTGGCAGGTCTTGTCCTACAATCCCTAACAAAAATGCTTCTGTTTTTTTTACGAATGTCATTTTGAACATTTTTTTCAATTCATTGTAAATCATTTCCAATTCTTTTTTAACTTCTCTACATTCCCACCACATATGATAAAAAGTCCCTTATTTTTCTTTACATTTCCAACATAGGTTTGACACAGTTTTATACATTTTTGCTATCTGTCCTGGTGTGATATACCATCTGTACATCATTTTCATATAGTTTTCTTTCAAAAGAGAACAATCTGTAAATTTCAAATTTACTTTCCACAATTTTTCCCAGTCCTCAGTTCCCAGTTCTGTTGATGCTGTGATTGTCAACCCCTCAAGTCAACATGAGTCATTTGTTGTTGTTGTTGTGTGCGACTCTTCATGACCCCATGGAACAGAGCACGGCATGCGCCAACAGTGTGATGCAGCAGCAAACAAAGCTAACACTATTCTAGGTGGCATCAGCAGAAGTATAGTGACCTGTTCAAGGGAAGTAAGAGTCCCACTCTATTCTGCCTTGGTCAGACCACACCTGGGGTACTATGTCCAATTCTGGGCACCAGAATTTAAGACGGATGTTGACAAACTGGGATGCATGCAGAGGAGGGCAACCACAATGATCAAGAGGAGACTGGGAGGAGATTTGATAGCCATCTTTAAATATCTCAAGGGCTGTCGCATAGAAGAGGGAACAAGCTTGTTTTCTTTTGCTCTGGAAGGTAGGACTGGAACCAATGGCTTCAATCTACAAGAAAGGAGATTCCGACTAAACATCAGGAACAGCTTCCTGACAATAAGAGCTGTTCAGCAGTGGAACGATCTCCCTCTAGAGGGGGTTGACTTTCATTTCCTGGAGGTTTTAAAGCAGAGGTTGGACGGCCATCAGTCATGGATGCTTTAGCTGAGAGTCTTGCATGGGGGGGTTGGACTAAATGACCCTTGGGGTCCCTTCCAATGCTACAGTTCTACCTCTTCCACACACCCCCCCCAGAACATCTCTTGCATCATTCCTAGCTGCAATTTCTCACCCCTGCCCCCTTGCTTATATATTTTCTGGATTTCTATCTCAACTTTCTCAAGGGTTCATTGCTGAGCTGGGTTTTGAACCCTGGACTCCCAGGTCCTAGCCCAGCACTCTAACCCAGGCACCCCCAAACTCAGCCCTCCAGATGTTTTGGGACTACAACTCCCATCATCCCTAGCTAACAGGACCAGTGGTCAGGGATGAGGGGAATTGTAGTCCCAAAACATCTGGAGGGCCGAGTTTGGGGGTGCCTTCTCTAACCACTACACCACGCTGGCCTTTCCAACAGCAACCCAGATCTTGCCACCTTCTAATCGCTAAGCCACACTCTTATTCCTTCCAGCTGCTGCTCTTAGAATTGGACGAGGATGTACAGCTTCATGGGTGGCGGCTTGTTCTGTGCCTCTCTGGGGAACATCCTCCTGGTGGTGTCGACGGTGACTGACTACTGGATGCAGTACCGATTGGCAGGCACCTTTGCTCACCAGGGACTCTGGAGATACTGCTTCCCTGGCAAGTGCTACATGCAGCTGGAGAGCATTGGTAAGAGACAGCTTGGAGCCTGTGTGTGCATGTGGACTGTGGGAATGTTCAGGGATGCAGGAGAGGATATATTGTTTGATTATAGCCTTTCCAACTTATGTAAACAAGTTCACAATTTAGCAGAGTAACATTCCGCTTTTTAGACTCACAGCGGATGCATTTGCTGAGGCTCGCTAAAGCCTCTATAGTAACTGTCCTGGTATTTCCCCCTTATTCCCTTATAAAAGATAAGACATGACACAGTCTTCTATAAAAGTATAAAAAGAGTTTACTCACTCACATTCTGTTCACAATCAGATCCCAGAAGGCAGACTTAGCTTAGAAAAGTTACATACACCTGGAAACTATCTCATAAGGAGACAGTCCCTTTCTCCTCTCTTGGCTGGAGGCCAAGAGAGCATCTTTGGCTAAGCAGATGTTGCTTTTTCGAAAAAAGTAGTCATAGAGAGAGAGATGGCTGCCCTGATCTGTGCTTTTGTCGTTACCTGCACAGGTGAGGCCACACCCACCTCTAGTCACATGCAGAGGAAGTCTGTCCCAGCCCAGAAGGAAACAAGAAGTTTACCTGCTTGCTGGAAAAACATTCATCCCCATGTGTAAACATGTTCACTCTAGGAATGTTGTACTTGACTGCTCTTGTGTTTCACATCCCACTGGACCTCCGTCGCACATTGAAGAAGCTCAGTGGCGATGATCTGATGATTTCACAAGCTAAGCTCTGCTCAGGGTTGGACCTATGTTAATCAGGCAGCGCATAGTTTAACTATGGAACTCACCACCACAGGATGCAGTGGTGGTCCCCGATTTGGACGGCTGTGAAAGAGGATTAGACAAATTAGACACTAAATGCCCTGGGTGAACAGGAACGTGTTCAAATTCCTCTAGAAATTTGAAGGAATGCTAGGGAGGGCATTCCACAACTGGGGAGCTGGCAGGGGGAAAGGCTGTGTCATGGGTCAACACCAACCAGGCTGCCCCAGATGGTGGCACTCCCTCTCCTGGCATGTGGGGGTGTAAAACGTACTAGTACTTGGGGGTGTAAAACTTGTTCTTGAGGGGGTCCAGCCATAGCCATTCAGTGCACCATAACCTCTAGGCTAGATTGCTGCCTCTGGAGACAGTCTGGGATCTTCAGCTGGAGAATTCACTGGCCAAGGTGCTCCCTGGGGCAAGATGATATGAGCATATAATGCAGATCCTAACCCAACTGCACTGGCTGCCTATTAGTTTCCGGACCCAGTTCAAAGTGGTGGTTTTGACCTATAAAGCCATAAATGGCTCAGGACTGCAATAACATGAAAAACATCTTCATGTATGCGACAACGGCCGCAAGAGTTCTGGTAGCACAAGGATGGAAGACTGAAGAAACCCCAGCTAAAGAAACAAGGCAAGAAAAATTGATGGACTATGCAGAACTGGCAAAACTGACATACAAGCTACGGGACAAGGATAACTGTGACTTTAAGGATGAATGGGAACCCTTTACAAAGTATCTGAAGACGCAACAAAGCAAACTGGACTCCTTGGCAGGTTTTGAATAAACATTCACAAACTTTTTATTGATAATAATCAGCTAAATAGTTTGAGGATCTATACAACTTTGTAACATGCAGAAAACAGCATTTTTAGAGAAACCAAAGACTGAAACTGAGGGAAGTCGGGGGGTGGGGTGGGTGTAGGTGGGTTTTGTGGGGAGGGAGGGAGGAAAAATGGGGGGGAAACAAGGATGATATGTTTTTGGATAATATGTCTTGTTATAATTTTGAATAAAAAAATTAAAACAAAAAAGGACTGCAATAACACAAGGACTGCCTCTCTCCGTATGAACCTACCAGGACCCTGCAATCATAAATGGAGGCACTTCTCTGGGTGCCTTCTCCACAACAGGTGTGGAGGGTGACCATGCAAGAACAGGCCTTTTCTGTGGTGGCTCCCCATTTGTGGAATGCGCTCCCCAGGGAATGCGCTCACCTGGTGCCTTCTTTACGTATATTTATGCACCAGGCAACAAAGACATTCCTCTTCTCCCAGACTTTTGGCTAATTGAATAATATATGGCCTTTTAAACTCTGTGTTGGGTTTCTGTTTGTTTATTACTATGTAATGTATTTGTGTGTTTTTATATTATAAACTGCCCTGTGATCCTCAAATGAAAGGATGGTATAGAAATTAAATAATTATTCATAATATTATTGCGGGCCATTCCTATTCTGCTCACCCTATTCTGCATTTAGCTAGGAATAGCATTCAGTAGCTCTCTCTTCTCTCAGTCTTATTCCCTGCAGCCTACTGGAATGCCACCCGGGCCTTCATGATCCTCTCTGCCCTCTCTTGCTTCGCTGGCATCATCACCGGCATCTTTTCCTTCGCCCAGTTCTCCACTTTCCAGCGCTTCAACAGATCCTTTGTGGCCGGCGTCCTGTTCTTCGTTTCCAGTAAGTGCCTCTTCTCTCGCACAGGTTAATCTCTTTCTCAAATCTGCACAACTTGAAGCAGCACAGATGCCTAGAGGCAGATGCTGTGATTTCAGATGCAAAAACACAGGAGTATTCAGGTGAGGGCCCAGGTGCCACACCTGGGCCCCCAAGATGGGATGTGGTGGGGGTGGAGAAGGAGGCAAGGGGGGAATTTCAAACAAAGATATATACACACACATATGCACACACATTATGTATGTAGATGTGTGTATATATATATACACACACAGTGCTTTTTTCCCTAAAAAAATGTTTAGGGGTACTCTTATTTTCCTACTCATATTGAAATACTGCCCCTCAATGAGGCCAAACTTAGATTCACAGAATGTTTAGGGGTACGCGTACCCCTGCGTACTCCCAGAAAAAAGCGCGCGCGCGCGCTCTCTCTCTCTCTCTCTGTGTGTATGTATATGTGTGTGTGTGTATGTGTATAAATGAATGAATGAAAATATTTCCATTAAACAACATTAAGTGAAAAAATAAAAAAGGAAACAAAAATGCAAAAAACAGGAAACAAAAATGCAAAAGGAAACAAAATGCATAAAAATTACAAAAGAATAAGATTTAAAACCAGCCACCATAATTCCACACATGCTTGCCTAAAACAAAGGTATATAAGTGAAATATATATTCTAAATATATATATACGTTTCTTTATAGCCTACTATGTTTTAAAAATAAATGCATTGCAATTGGTCAACGTAAATGGACTCTTTGTGCCCAAACTACAGCTGACTCGTATCCATGGGAAAGATCAGTCTATGCCCCCCCCTTTAATTAATGGATAGAAGATATGACAACTCTTGCAACATGTGAACAGACAACTCATATAGACATACATTGCTTATGGATGTATATGTCTAATATTTATAGGACCCGAGACAGGAGATGCCTCTTTAAGAGCCAGCATAGTGTCATGGTTGGAGTGTCCTGGACCAGGACCTGGGAAGACCAGGGTGCCAATCCCTGCTCAGCCATGAAGCCCACTGGGTGAACTTGGGACAGTCACTCACTCCCACCTTAACCAACCTCGCAGGGTCGTTGTGAGGATAAAATTGAGGGAGGGGAGGAGAAGTGTGTTATGTCACCTTGAGCTTCTTGGAAGAAAGCTGGGGAATGAATGAATGAATGAATGATTGCCAGCCACTGGGAACTGCAAGTTGGAAGAGAGCCCTGTTGCGCTCAGATCCTGCTTACGAAATTCCATTGCGTATCTGGCTGGCCCCTCTGTGGACTAGATGGACCTTTGGCGTGATCCAACAGGACTCTTTTCACATTCTTCTTGTTGGTTCATCAGTTCATCACATGAACGCTTCTTCCCTCCCTCCTCCTCTCTTCCTCCCGTGTCGCAGCGCTCTTTGTCCTTCTGGCGATGGGGATCTACACCGGGGTCACGGTCAACTTCCTTGGCAAGCGATTTGGCGAGTGGCGTTTCTCCTGGTCTTACATCTTGGGCTGGGTTGCCCTCCTGATGACTTTCTTTGCAGGTGATGATTCTTGCGGGGGGGGGGGGCAAGAAAAATGGGTGAGTACGAAAGGAATGGTCCATTCTGAGGATCACAGGGTGGTTCACAATATTAAAAACATAGAACATTACATAGTCACAAACAAAATCAATAACCCCCAACACACACTTTAAAAGGCCATAGGTTATTCAATTTGCCAAAGTCCTGGTTAAGGAGAAATATTTTTGCCTGACTCCTAAAGATATGTAATGAAGGTGCCAGGTGAGCCTCCCCGGGGAGAACGTTCCACAATCAGGGAGCCACAGAAGAAAAGGCCCCGTTCTTGTGTTGCTCCGCTCTGGACCTTTTGTGGAGGAGGCACATAAAGAAGGGCCTCAGAAGATGATCAGAGGGTCCAGGTTGGTTCCCAGAACTCCCTGGGTTGTGGGGGTGGAACTCTCGCTTTTTAAATACAATGGAACCCAGTAGCATTTCTCTGTTTCTATATTTTTATTACTAGATTTGCTTTAGGTGCATCTGTTTGAATCAATACACTTTGGGGAGCGCTTGCAGGAGAAAGACGGGATATAAATTTGATGGATAAATAAATAAAGTTCACTTTGTCATGCTAGTTTTGCATTGACCTTTGCTAGGATTCTGCTATGTTGCATCCAATGAGAAATGCATTACAGAGTCATACTATATTATATTGCATCTTCTTTTCTCTCTCCTCCAATGTGCAGGTATATTTTACATGTGTGCCTACAAGATGCACAAATGCCAGCAACTGGCTGTGAACCGCTAAGATTTCGGCACCCACCATGGCTCTGCAATGTTTAAAGAACTGACGTGTGAGAGGTAGAGAATGGTGTTGTGTGAAAAAAAGAGAAATGGCTCTTTAAGAAATGCTCATCATTTGAGGCAAAGAAGCTCAGCTGGAATCCCATGGTTCAGATATCAGCCCAGCCATGCACTCACTGGATGACTCAACCTCAATGCCTGCAATACAGAAATAATGACACTGGCCTACCTTACAGGGTTGTTGTAAGGATTACTGTATGGTGATGTACAAAAAATGTTTGGAGAAGGGGCTTTTCCTGGGATGGAAGCAAAGCGGTCAAAGAAGGGCTTCAGTGCACATTGTGGAGCTGCTGAAAACCTTGATACATTAAAAAAAACACACTGGTAACTCTGGTCCAAACTGTTGTCATTATTGTCTTCAGCTTCCTAGCTTGGTGATGCCATGTAATATAGCAGAAGTGAGGAAGTGTTGGTCCTGCTACTTTCAGAGCCTCAGGTTTCAGTGATATTGCCAAACCATCATTTCCACTAACCATTATTTCGATCACAAACCATTATTTCTGTTGCATATGTAAAGGTAAAGGTAAAGGGACCCCTGACCATTAGATCCAGTTGTGAACGACTCTGGGGTTGTGGCACTCATCTCACTTTAGTGGCCGAGGGAGCCGGCATACAGCTTCCGGGTCATGTGGCCGGCATGACTAAGCCGCTTCTGGCAAACCAGAGCAGCGGATAGAAATGCCAGAGCGGTACCTATTTATCTACTTGCATTTTGACGTGCTTTCAAACTGCTAGGTTGGCAGGAGCTGGGACCGAGGAACAGGAGCTCACCCCGTCACGGGGATTTGAACTGCCGATCTTCTGATTGGCAAGTCCTAGGCTCTGTGGTTTAACCCACAGCGCCACCTGTCCCTGTTGCATATGTACAGGGTTGCAGTAGCTTATATGGCTTCCATCACCTGCCTTCCCTCAGAGTCCCTGAATGCTCTCCTAAACAGAAGAATTTGTAAGTGAAGAAATGCTCCCAAACCATGGTTTATTGGTTCAGAAAGCGAAACAACAGTTTACCCAAACTATGATTTGCAAACCAACTGCGAAGCATAGTTTCATATCCTGGTTTGGTAGTTATTCATGAACTATGGTGTTGGTTAGCCTACCATGTTAAACTAGGGGTGGCTATCCTGGAGCTCTGCAGATGCCATTGGACTCCAGTTTCCATCATCCTCAGTCAGCACTGCCAACCATCATGGATGATACAAGTTGTGGCCCTCAGAATGTTAGTAGACTCCAAGCATTAAACCATAGCTTTGGTTTTGCCCAACTCTCTGCTGGTATTCTGCAACCGGCCAGCTACCTTGGGTGAGAAAGTAGGGCGGATGGGATCTCCTTCCCTGCTGCTATTGCCCGCCCGATACATTTTGGCACCTGAAGCACACCACAGAATGAAAGCCACCTTCCTGGCCAAGGAATGAGCGGTGAGTGAAGCTCTATATCAGGAACAAGTGGGGAATAAAGATCTACATTGGAATCTGGTGCCCCTGTGAATTGTGCCATCCAAGGCAGTTGCCTGACTTTGTCTAATGGGTGGTCCAGCCCTGCCTGCTATTAACTCATGCACTGCCACACATCAGGGCTTAAGGAGAAGGGCTTCCAGATGAGGAAGTATTGAGCGCTGGCATCTCTTCAGCACTTCAAGGCATTGTGTACCATGTTTGATCACATGAGGCTTGGTTCCGCCGTGCCCTTGTTCAGAACCACGTCCCTACACAGAAGGAAGACTTCCTTTCTACAGTGTCTGTATTAAAATGCCACCATCACACTTTCTCTGCTCAAAAATACAGTGGTACCTTGGGTTACAGATGCTTCAGGTTACAGACGCTTTAGGTTACAGACTCCACTAACCCAGAAAATAGTACCTCAGGTTAAGAACTTTGCTTCAGGATGAGAACAGAAATTGCGCAGCAGCGGTACGGTGGCAGTGGGAGGCCCCATTAGCTAAAGTGGTACCTCAGGTTAAGAACAGTTTCAGGTTAAGAATGGACCTCCAGAATGAATTAAGTTCTTAACCAGAGGTACCACTGTACTCGTGTGAAGGTACCTCCTTAAACGCTTTCAACTGTTTAGCAGAGTTTTCTGGAAAGCGGGGATCAGCAACTGAAGTTACTCTTAGAGATGAAACACCGACGCTGTGAAATCTTGGTCAAGAGTTTTATTACTTGACCGGTCACAAAAGCATTATGGTAGCAATGGTATATACAATCGTTAAAGTAACAGCTATAATGGCACACTTTAAGTTACTTTAAGTTACAGTTTCTCTCTCTCGCAATGGGCTGGTCACAGACACAGTCCATCAGCAGTCCTGACAGCAGATTTGCAGACAGCATTCGTTGGTCAGGCATCCTTTTTTTATTGACACTTCCAGCCGAAGCTGTGCATGCTCAGAGTACCACCCCCATATATGAATGGGGACCTTCTCTCGCTTCTCCTTCTCCTTGGGGTGGGTTGGGGTGGATGGAGGGGTGGCTCAGCTGTGATCTGGGGGTGGTAAATGTAGGTGTATGGCTTCTGGGATCCTCTTCAACATTCCATGTACCCTCCAGTGCATCTGAGAAGGTCAGGGTGTGGGCAAAGAGGAACAGTAAATATTCTGGCATGTGGAGGGGAGGGTCCACACCATACTTCTGCAAGTGCTTAAGTGTCTTGGGACAAACCCTGCACAGGAGGTCAACAGACGCTTCAGTGTCCAGCAACAGGGCCTCCTGCCAGGATAAGCAAATGTCATGCAAAGCTGTCATCTCAATTGTCCTCTTTCTGGGTGATGCCTAAGTGCCCACCTGGATAAGTTGGAACCTGGAAATCAATTAAAAGGTAAAGGTACCCCTGCCCGTACGGGCCAGTTGTGACCAACTCTAGGGTTGTGCGCTCATCTCACTCAAGAGGCCGGGAGCCGGCACTGTCCGAGGACACTTCCGGGTCACGTGGCCAGCGTGACGAAGCTGCACTGGTGAGCCAGCACCCGTGCTGCACACGGAAACGCCGTTTACCTTCCCGCTATAAAGCGGTACCTATTTATCTACTTGCACTTAGGGGTGCTTTCGAACTGCTAGGTGGGCAGGAGCTGGGACCGAACAATGGGAGCTCACCCCGCCACAGGGATTCGAACCACCGACCTTACGATCAGCAAGTCCTAGGCACTGAGGTTTTACCCACAGCGCCACCCGCGTCCCTTGGAAATCAATTACCCATGGATTAAAACAAAAGCCAGGTGAAACTTATAATGTTGTCCCTATTTTAGTAGCACCATGAATTAGGCTGGATTCTGCTTCATGTAAGGATGCAAAATTGCATGGAAAGATGTAAGGTTTTCTCCACAAAATTACAAAACAACAACAACAAGCTTTCCTGTTGCTGGACAATATGGAACCGATTGGCTAGAATCTTTGAGGATGGAAAACCCCAAGAATCTGATTGGTCAGAATTCACATGGATTGGAAGCGTCTGGAGCACCCGAGTCACCTAGGCAACCAGATGAATTTCAGAAGAAGTAGATGTTTCTCCATCTCATCCTCATCACAAAGGACAGCGAAAAATGGCACAAAGGTGAGGCTGAGATCCTATTGCGCAGAGGGTGCCATACGGGTGAGATCTTGTGCCCCCAACAAGTGTTGCCCAATTTCATTCAAAAGGCATGAGGAAATTGAAAGACAAGAGCAAAGTCAGAGGTCCTGGGGTGGATCTACACCAGGCACCCCCAAACACAGTCCTCCAGATGTTTTGGAACTACAATTCCCATCATCCCTGACCACTGGTCCTGTTAGCTAGGGATGATGGGAGTCGTAGTCCCAAAACATCTGGAGGGCCGAGTTTGGGGATGCCTAATCTACACACAGGGGGGGTGGGGAGGGGAATTGCTATAAATAACTGAAAAAATAAATCATTATAACAAAAGAAAAACAGCCTATAGAAACGCTACACAGTGGTACCTTTGGTTCTCAAACTTAATCTGTTCCGAAAGTCCGCTCCAAAACCAAAGTGTTCCAAAACCAAGGCGTGCTTTCCCATAGAAACAACCCCTAAAACAGCAATTTAACACGAATTTTACTATCTAACAAGACCATTGATCCATAAAATGAAAGCAATACACAATGTACTGCAGTCACACAATCAATCCATTAGTAGCTGAACTGGGTTCCACCGTCACAAAAACAAAACAAAAAGAACAGCAAAAATGCAAAATAAATAGCGAAAACAGACAGACCTCAGCGTAACACTCAAAATGGAAGTGTGGCACTCAAAATGGAGCACATTCGGCTTCCGGAAAAAGTTCGCAAACCAGAACACATACTTCTGGGTTTGCAGTGTTTGGTTTCCAAGCTGTTTGAGTACCAAGGCATTTGAGAACCAAGGTACCAACTGTAGAAACGTTTTGTTCTCTCCGGCGTCATCTGGTGTTGCATGTTTATAACACAGTGAGATCTCTGTTTTCTGACTAATGTAGCTGAGTCCCTGGTTTTCCCCCAAGAGTTCTTTTTTTAGCAACCTAATTTGCAAGGTGTGTGTGTGGAGTTCTATAGTCCTTGCTGTGTTGGGAAAGGGAAATCCCTACTGATCTACTCAAACTCACCCAGAAATGTATCCGTCGTTCCTTATCTACCTTGTCCGACTGCACCTTTCTACGTCCCTGATGGTAATGTTTCCTCTCCTGTCCTCCACGCAGCAGGCCCACTTCCACGATGTCCTTAAGAGTGCTAGCACGCCTCGATCTCTTGATGGAACCACTGCGGATCAGCAGCGCCATCTGCTCTGCTGGAAGCTTGCTGTTGGAGTTTATTTCCCTGAGTACTCCCTACTGGGTACTGCAAAGTACCAAAAAAGGCCTGGTTCACAGTGGCCTCTGGACTATCTGCGTAGGTCCAGATTGCACCATGTATTGGTTCAATCTACTCGGTAAGGTCTTTTCCACTTCTGTATCTTTCTATAAAATGCAAGCATGTCAAAACTGGGTTTCCAAGTATCAGGACCTGCCTTTAAGTTAGGAACAGACAGTGGCGTTTCCACTCAATGTACAGGCCTCCAGATTCTGCTATATATAAACAGTACAATACAATAATAGACAAGAAATGGCATGTATGATAGCTCAGGTGGGATGTGGGTGGCGCTGTGGGTTAAACCACAGAGCCTAGGACTTGCCGATCAGAAGGTCGGCGGTTCGAATCCCCACAATGGGGTGAGCTCCTGTTGCTCGGTCCCTGCTCCTGCCAACCTAGCAGTTCGAAAGCATGTCAAAGTGCAAGTAGATAAATAGGTACCGCTCTGGCGGGAAGGTAAACGGTGTTTCCGTGCGCTGCTCTGGTTCTCCAGAAGTTGTGAGTTGTGCTCTCCACCTGCCACTTGGAGGAAGGAAGGCAAACCTGAAGACTCCAACTCAACCCTAGAGGTCTAGTACCCCTAGCTGCAGCAATGGGGAGTAGAATGCAAAAAAAGAGTCTTAAAGATGCCCATATTTCACACATTAAAAGAGGCAGAGGGTTATGAAGATATTTTGAAATAGTGTAAGACATAAACCATACGACATAGAAATGGATTTTCCAGTTGATTGAAGACCCTCAAGCATTGTAAATCAGCTCCTTCCTCTTCAGCATCAGATAGCAAAGAGAAAGAACAAAGGACAAACGTCCTACATCATGGAAACACAGTAATACAAACATCCTGTCTCCATGACTTCCCACAATGTGGAATGAAAACACACACAGTCATGTGATAAAAACAATCCCATGACTGCAGCACGGGAAAAGAATCCTAACACTAGCCACTCGTGGGGGCAGGGTGAGCGTCCCGGGGGGAGGGGTGGTGATGTCACCCCCCTAAGGGATGACACCCGGGGCAGATCGTATCCACTGCACCCCCTTCCTCCGCTAGTGCCCAGTGCCCATAGGGACTGTGGCAAAGAGGATGCTGGACTAGATAGGCCATTGGTTTGTTCCAACAAGACTCCTCTGAAATTCTTACGTTAACTTTCTTCTTGAGAGCCAGTGTGGTGTAGTGGTTAAGAGTGGTAGTCTCGTAATCTGGGGAACCGGGTTCACATCTCCGCTCCTCCACATGCAGCTGCTGGGTGACCTTGGGCCAGTCACACTTCTTTGAAGTCTCTCAGCCCCACTCACCTCACAGAGTGTTTGTTGTGGGGGAGGAAGGGAAAGGAGAATGTTAGGCGCTTTGAGACTCCTGAAGGGGAGTGAAAGGCAGGATATCAAATCCAAATCCAAACTCTTCTTCGTTAAGCCGGGAGCAAGAATGGGTTGCGTCGACCACTAGCCTACTCAGAGTAGACCCACTAAAATTCATGGACATGACTAACTCAGGTGCACTGATTTCGGTGGCACTACTTTGTCGGCGGCCACCAGTCACTCTACCCAGAATCCTTGCCCTTCCTAACGCTTCCTTTTCTAAACCACAGCCATACATATCCACTTCACCCGAGCCTTCCTGGTGATTGCATGTTTCTGCAGCTTCTTTTCTCTGTTGTGCGTCTGCATCTCGTTTGAACGTGACCTGCTGTTCAACATATCCCTGCTGAGAGCTGCCGTCACCTTCAGCCTCGTTTCAGGTAACCCCAATGTGGGTTCTTATCCCAGAAGGGCCCATGTGGCTCAGTGATAGAGCACTTGCTTTGAATACAGAAGCTCCCAGGTTCAATACCCACCATCTCCAGTACAGTTGAGAAAGAAGACTCCTTTCCTGGGAATCCCAAAGAGCTGCTGCTAGCTAGTCAGGATTCTTCAACCTTGAGTCCCTAGAAGACAACAACTCCCACCTTCGTTGACCATTGACAAAGCTGCCTGGGTAGGACAGGACTTGTAGGCCAACAATGCCTGGGGACCCAAGAGTGAAGACTCCTGTCCTGAAACCCTGGCCTACCTGGTAGCAAATATATCAAATCCTCAGTCCTCACAGGTCCATAGTCCAAACCGAAGCGCAGTCCCACAGAGATCCTGGAGCACCCAAGCTGTGGTCCATCAACAATGGACAGCTGAGCAGACACAGCACCTCAGCTCCTCTGCCATTTTATACCTTGCATGCTGACTGCGGCATTTGGGTTTGGCAATGCATGGGATCCTCACCTGTTCCAAGCCTACGCCAGCTGAGGAATCGCCCACCTCCTCCCAGAGCTAGCGAGCCCCACCTGGCCAGCTAGGGAGCTGGGCTGTGAGCCCTTGCCTGCCTCAGCCCTCTGGAATGCCCCACTCGCTGCTCCCTATGCCTCAGAGCCTGCCATGTTTGTGGAGGCAGGGTCCTCTCTGGCACTGGTGTTGGGTTCTGTTGTTCCGGTTCCTGTGCACTGCCCTCCATCTCTTCGTCATCCTCTGTCACCCCAGGAGTGCTTCCTGCACCAACCTCACCTTCCCCATCCCCAGCTTGCCCTGGTGTGTGCCAGTTCTGGCTACACCAGGCAGAGGGCCTTCTTGGTAGTGGCGCCCTGTGGAATGCCCTCCCATCAGATGTCAAGGAAATAAACAACTACCTGACTTTTAGAAAACATCTGAAGGCAGCCCTGTTTAGGGAACTTTTCAATGTTTGATGTTTTATTGTGTTTTTAATATTCTGTTGGAAACTGCCCAGAGTGGCTGGGGAGGCCCAGCCGATGGGCGGGGCATAAGTTGTTGTTGTTGTTGTTGTTGTTGTTGTTGTTGTTGTTGTTGTTTTATTTATACACCCCTAGCCAGAATCTTCTTCAGGTAAATTCTTACCTTTATTTCCAGGCCTTTGATGGACTGTGAGCTGTGACTATTGGGTATGTGTGTTGAGGTTGGGTTGTTTTTTTTGGTATGTTAGTGTTTTATATTATTTTCTTCCTATGCAATTATGTTGTTTTGTTTTTAATTTATATATTCTCATTTTTAAAATCTCCTTTTTTTTGCCCCCAGCTCTCTTAATCTTGATTGGTATGGCGATATTTACATACGTGCAGAGGCACTCGCAACCTTACACCAATTATTCACTCGCATTCGGTTCGTCCTATGGCTTGGGCTGGGCTTCCGTTCCTATGCACCTCATTACAGGTGAGTCGAGCTTTGCACATGGGCTCCAAACATCTGCAGGTGTGGCCTTAGCCTTGTCACTTCTTAATTATGAGAGGGGGAAAGGCCTAGAAATGGAGGAGAATCAGATGGTAGACAATCTGGGTGGTTTTGGTCCAGACTGCAAGGGAACAATACCATTTTTGGATGAATCCCTCCCTTTTTTTACAGTGGTATCTTGGGTTACATACGCTTCAGGTTACAGACTCCGCCAACCCAGAAATAATGCTTCAGGTTAAGAACTTTGTTTCAGGATGAGAACAGAAATCGTGCTCCAGCAGCATGGCAGCAGCAGGAGGCCCCATTAGCTAAAGTTGTGCTTCAGGTTAAGAACAGTTTCAGGTTAAGTACGGACCTCCGGAACGAATTATGTACTTAACCTGAGGTACCACTGTAATTTAAAGAAAACCTCCCTGCAAGTTGGGACAGGGGATAAATTTGATTCAGTTCACATTAAAGGCAAAACTATCAATATCACACTTTCCAAACCGATATGAGAATGGAAACCCAGCCATCCTTCAAAATTCGCACTTCTCAAAATTTTGTGTTGCAGTTCTACAACCAATGTTTGCAAAAAAATATATGCATATGTTAAGGGAACAGGTGCATCAAAACGACTATATTAGTCAAAGGAACATACAAAATTCACTTTACAGTGGTATCTTTGTTCTCAAACCTAATTCGTTCTGGAGGTCTGTTCCAAAACCAAGGTGCACTATCCCATAGAAAGTAATGCAAAATAGATTGGTCCGTTCCAGACTTTTAAAAACAACCCCTAAAACAACAATTTAATGAATTTTACTATCTAACAAGACCATTGATTCATAAAATGAAAGCGATAAACAATGTACTGCAGTCACAAAATCAATCAGTAGCTGAACTGGGTTCAAACACAGTCACAAAAACAAAACAAAAAAGAGCCGCAAAAACAAAAACACAAAATAAATAGCAAAAACCAGACAGACCTCAGCGTAACACTCAAAATGGAGCATGTTCAACTTCCCAAAAAAAGTTTGCAAACTAGAACACTGGGTTTGCAGTGTTTGAGTACCAAGGTGTTTGAGAACCAAGGTACCACTGTATTGGGGGGAAAGTGTTTGCAAAATTGTGTACATTAGCCCAAAGTGCGCACAACAATTTATTTAGTTGTGAAAAATTGCACTAATAAGCTGGATGGTTTTAATGAGGTTTTCTTTAAAAAAGAAAAATTCAGATTGCTGCAGAAATGTAGAGAACTGAATTTAAAATTGACTAAGTCTGGCCCTAGCTCAGGGATCTCAGAGAACCGATGGGCTTATACAAACTCCTTTCTTTCACGTGTTAGTTTTTATTTATTTATGGGGTGTGTACATTTGCCAGACATTGCTCAGAGTTTCACACTCTGAGTTTCTTTCTCACGCTGTAGAGAATGGAGGAATCAAGAGCAGGTGAGAGGATCTGAGTCTTACATGTTTTTGCAGTGAGGAGGAATTGGGATTGCCAAATATGTAGATTGTTATATCTATATTTATACTGGAAGGAGTAAAGAAAGGGGCAGCTGAAACAGTATTTCAAAAGCTAGCAAAAAAGCCCAGCAATTCAGCTATAATCCTAAAAGAGAAAATTCTAATTTTCCAAGGGTAAAATGGGGGTGGGGAGAGTGAGCTCAGAAAAGCCCCCACCATGTGATCTCATAACACCAAATTAAGAGATGAAATCCAGAATTTGCTCCCACTCAGGTTGATAATTTAATTCTCCTGGACCTGCTGATTGCCCAGGAAATGCATAATTTGTTTTGCAGCATGTCTGGGGAATGGGGGGACTTTAAGAAACAAGCACCAGAAAGTAGGTGTTTTGAGCTGTGCAGACTAGCTGAGGAGGCAAATGATCTGATGACCAGAGAAGCATGAGGAATTGGATTCCTATCAGGACCTGAGGTGTTTTATATTTTAGGAGCTAAAATCTCTCTCTCTCTCTCCCCCCTCCTGTTTTCTTCCACCTAGCTGTACTACAAATATTGAGTCACAAAACATCTACCTACTAAGTCTGGAGGCCCAACTCTGCCACCGGGACCAGAAGAACTGCCAATAAGAGCATGGCTGCTCTCCTATCATGAAATCTCAGACGTGGGATATTTCTCTGGGTTAAGTATAGCCATATTCCGGGTATCACGATGGTGTAGGACACAATGATGGAAAGTGCCTTGCTTGTCTCAGTGCAAATGTAATGGCCGGACCATGGTTTGACTTACATCAGTGGGCTTCCGGTTTGCCCCAGTTCCCATGAACAAACCATGGCTTGCCATGACATAACACTTTGGCAAACTGTGGCTTACTCTAAGGATGGTTTGCCTCCACAATTCAACTGGAAACCTGCTTGTGCAAACTATAGTTGACCTGCATATCTTACTAGACCTTGACTTATCCACTCTTGAGATTAAAAAGGCTATTTTCAGTGCTAACTCGTTGTGATGATTTCCCCTGCAAGTATAATGCGATATAAACAGAGTGTTGGACTTTGTCTGGGGAGACCCAAGTTCAGATGCTTGCCTGCTGGGTGGCATGGGTTCAGTCACCATCTCTCAGCCGGAACTACCTCGCAAGATGGTTGTATGGGGGGGGGGGGAAAGCAGGGAGGAGAAACACGTCTCCATAGAGAATGACCGAGATAAACAAAAACCAAAAAACCTGACATGATAAATAAAGTGCATTGCTTCACCCCTCATTTGGTTTGCCTCCTTTTTGGCATGTCTACACTACAGAAGATGGACTGAAGAAATGTGAACATTTTTGGAGCTTTAGTGATGGTATGAAAAACGTTCTCACTGCATTCAGTACAACTGCACTGTTTTCTGTACTGGAGTAAGTTTTGGTAATCTGCAAGGACCCGGTAAAACACTGACCATGGAGGGAGTCTATTGGCTAGTGCCTGTGCTGTCTTGTGATTTAATCTCACTTTCACACTATCACTGGGTGTTAAGAGGCACGGTGCCCCTTATGCATTGCCCTAAAGGATGAAATGCACCACTGAAAGAAAGACGACCAAAGCAGCTTACCCGTGAAGCAACAGTTCTGACATGTAGCACTATTACTTCCTTTGATATTTCCAGGTGTCAGGCAGGGGCAATACTGAGGCAACAGCAGCCTCCAAATAAACAGATTTCTCCCTGCAAACAGCTATAGTCAAGGTCCCCAGAAGCTGTCTCAGTTTTCAAGCTTCTCAAAAGACTGGTGTTCTCCAGGTGCAGAAAATAAGAGTTTGGAAGACTAAGGTTGGTATTCTTCTTTCAAATGGCAAAAATCCCCTTATATTACATGCAGGTCCTGCTATCCAAGTGCCTGTTATGCAAAAAATTCACTTATCCAAACATGAATAATCAGTACCCTAATCTCACTATACACAGCGCAGATTCAGATATCCAAACAACTGGACCTGCATGTAGTACAATAAACAAATGAGCAGCCTTAAACCAGCTTTACTTTTTGATGTGTTGCTGGTTTGTGGCAGCTGTTTTGCCAGACACCATGGTGGGGGCGGTGGGCTAGAGAGAGTGGACAAATAAAGGGAGCATTTCCTCGCTCCTTATGTGAGGTTTCAGAACATTCGGGGGGTGGGGGTGGGGGTGGTGTTGTTTTTTGTCATTTTGGGGTCAAAATTCCATGGGGACCGCATTGGAAAATTTCCCATAGGACTCAGTGGAAATCGTTGACTTCTTATGTGAACGCTCGCATAACAAATGATTTCCTGAGAATGCATTGTGTTCAGATAGCGAGACCTGCATGTGCCATGTGGGGAGGGCCACCATTTGCTGTTCAGCCTCAGACAGCAGCAAGTCATGGGCCAGCACAGAATGCTTGGAAGGCAACATCTTTGTCAATTTAAACGTAGGGCAAATGCCACCTCTTAATGCTAAGCATTGCAATGCAAGGCTAGCCGCAACCTAAGTTAACTGTCAGGGATACATTGCAAAGAAACCATAGTTGGGCTTAACAATGAATGGCCTTCTCGGCAGTGGCGCCCTCCCTGTGAAATGTCCTCCCATCAGATATTGGGGAGATAAAGAATTATACAGGGGTACCTCAGGTTACAGACTCCGCTAACCAGGAAGTGGTTGCTCCAGGTTAAGAACTTTGCCCCAGGATAAGAATGGAAATTGCATGCTTGCGGCGCAGCGGCAACAGAAGGCCCCATTAGCGAAAGTGCGCCTCAGGTTAAGAACCGTTTCAGGTTAAGAACGGACCTCTGGAACGAATTAAGTTCTTAACCTGAGGTACTACTGTACAACTTTTAGAAAACATCTGAAATTTTTAATGTCTGACATTTTATTATTATTTATTATTTTTATAATAATAAAATTATTATTTTTTATAATTTGCTGGAAGCCGCCCAGAGTGGCTGGTGAAACCAAGCCAGATTGGCAGGGTTTAACAATAAAATAATAATAATAATAATAATAATAATAATAATAATAATAATAATAATTCAGATATTCTGTAAGCCTCTGTAACTGGTATTTTTTGCCCTGCCCACTGAGATCAAGCAGGTGCTTTCACTATTCTGGCACTTGTGAAAATCACTCCTGTTTAGACAACCCTACCCCGATGCTTAGAAAGTTGAGGTAATTTTAATCTGATTTAGTATTTTAAATTTTGTATGTTTTAAAGCAGGGTTGTTAATTTTTCCTTCACGTTATTGTTTTAACTTTTGTAAACCGCTTTGAGGTTTGTTTGTTTGTTTGTTTGTTTGTTTTTACAATCAATCAGTGTATGAGTTTTATGAAATAATAAACTTTTATTGGCTTGCCTCCAGTTTGGCCCTTTCCTCGCATTGCATTGCATTTCCTTTCTTTGCTTGTTGCTTCTAGGTATCGGAGACACTCCAGAACAAAGGGCAGAGCCATCTTTCCCATAGGGCTTAGTGGTGTGTCGCGCCAGGGCGCTGGCCTCTCAGGGGCGCCCCAGCAAGTGGGGGAGCTCTGCTGCTTTGCTGGCGGCCTCCCCTTTCCCTGCACACCCACCAGGTGTGCCCCACTAACCGTAAGGCTGGCGGGCGCGCAGCTTCCCTCCCAAGCCTCTGTGAGGATTGCTCTCCTCCCGAGGAGGCTTGGGAGGGGCGCAACTTCACTCCCAAGCCTCTGCAGGGATTGTTCTCCTGCAGTGGCATGGGGGAGTGTTGTCCCCCCCCCCCATGGCTGGCAGTGCGCAGCTACGGCCACCCCAACACTATCCATGGTAATTTGGGAGCGTTGGGCGGATATTTGCACCCTGGTGCCTCATCTGCTAAAGACGGCCCTGACAAAGGGTAGCTTAAAATGCGAAAAAAACGAAAATCCCTCCTATGGGTGAGGTTAACCTTTTGGCTCCAAGTGTGGTTTTTGTGTCTGGTTTCTCATGTTGCACAAAATAAACCTCCAAAGCTTAAAGGCTAATGTCACCTACTGAACGCACTAGTTAGTGGGTGGGGGAAAGAAGTTGTTTCAATTCTCATTTTAATATTAAGTTCTATAATTAGCACGTCTGGAAAGAAAGCTGTCCTTCAAAATCTGCACTTCTCTCAGTTTCATGATGCAGTTCCCCTGCCCTGAAAAGGTGTCTAAAACTGAGCATATCCAGTATATAAAAGGACAAGTATTCATGAAAATAACATTAAAAGGCATTATATTAACGGGAACTGCTTGCAAGGATATGTATATGAAGCAAAATTGCCTAGAAAAAATGTGCTTATTGGCATAAACACTAAAATGTAAATGAGTTTTTGTTAGGGCTATTCTTTAAGAAAGCATAAATACGGGATACGGGAATGTGGTGAGCTAAATGGGAGATCAGAAAAATGAGCAATGTCAGGAAACTGAAAAGGACTCATTTGTCTATTCCCTATCAGTAGTTTTCAATTCATACTAAAACAAGCAACCAGGAAGTTTACCTAGTGGAACGCAGGCCTAGGAACCATTTTTCACTTGCTTCCATTCTAGACTTTTTCTTTTCTGGGACTGCCATCTTTTGCTTGCTGCTACTAGATGCCAGTAGAGACAGGGTCTGATTCTGGGGGTGAAATCTCCCAAAAGGATCTTACTTTTTTTCCGTATGCCACAACAGTTGTGAGAGTATTGCTAGTGAAAAATTGGAAGAAACAAGATTTACCAACTATCGAAGAATGGCAGATGAAGATGATGGACTATATGGAACTTGCCAAACTGACCGGGAGACTCCGAGACCAGAGAGAAGAGACGGTGGAAGAAGACTGGAAGAAGTTTAAGGAATATTTGAAAAAAAATGTTAATATTTAAATCTTAGAATAGCTTTGGAAGTGGATATCGGCTGTAGGGTTAGAAGTAGAAGATAGTGTATTTTAAAATAATATTTGTAAGCGATAAAATGTGAAGTTATCTTAAGTGCGATAAAAAAAAATGGTTAGAAACTATGATATATGTAACCTGCTAAAGATGAAATAAAATGAAAATCAGATAGGTGGGACCTGGGGAAGCCCCCTTAACAATGTTTAGAAAAATAAGGATTTGGCAAGAATTTGTTTGTATTGTTCATTTTTCTGTTTGTGTTCTTTATTTGTGTTATAAAAGGAATAAAAAAATTGGGGTGGGGGAGAGAGAGACGGGGTCCGATTCTGACAGACCCTGCAATCACCATCTAAGGCCCTTCTTCATGTGCCTCCTTCATGTGAGGTCTGGCGGGGAGCAACACGAGAACGGACCTTTTTTGCAGTGTTTCACTGCTTGTGGAATGCTCTCCCCAGGGGGGCCTGCCTGGCACCTTCATTACATATCTTTAGGCACCAGGCAAAGACATTCCTCTTCTCTCAGGCCTCTTAATCTCTCTCTCTCTCTCTCTCTCTCTCTCTCTCTCTCTCTGTGTGTGTGTGTGTGTGTGTGTTGGGGGGTTATTGGGGGTTTTTTCTTCCATTTGTTGCTATGCTATCTGTTATTGTGTTTTTATATTGTAAGTCACCCTGTGATCCTCGGATTAAGGACAGTATAGAAAACAAACAAGTCACCACAAGAATCCACTAATTCACATGCTGAGCAAATTGGCGAATCCCATTTGGCAGAACGCTCCTGCGTCCTGTAACGGATTAAGTGTTACTTTTCCAGCTCGTGCTTTTAAACACCGATCCACCACAATCTTCAAATAAATTCTCACTTTGAAGCAAGCAGTTGAGAAACGGCATTTCTCTTTAAATTTCAGGGAAGGGGTTTCTTCAGAACTGAGCCAGAGGGCAGTTGACAGAGAAGGGTTTTAGGATAGAGCTGAAAAATAAAATCCTCAAGAAAGAATATTCTGAGCAATTCTTTGAGAAATTCCTTCCTCAGCTCGCCTCCTTCCCTCAAACAGTTGCAAAACATTCCACCCCACTCAGGAAAATTCAGCAAGTGGACCCCTACCCTTTCTTCTCCACTTGCATTTAGGTTCCTGAAAGAAATTAAAGTGCTTGTTCCCTTCCACCTTCCAGCACTCGACTCTTGGTCCATGGCTTCCTTTGTCTAGTAATATGGACTACAAACAGAATTTCATTCAGTATCAAATGAGGGTTTTCAGCAACATTTTCTGACCATTTTCTTTTTTGCTCCCCCCATTCCAAGTAATGTTCATTAATATGCTGTCCATTCTTCAATTTCTCAGTGGGTGTTGGGACCACTAACAACTACAGAACTTACTCTTTCTAAAACAACTCTTTAAATTACTCTTGGGACTTGGTATCTCCATCCAAAACTCTGTGGGGAAGGCCTACAGGGAGGACACGCAAGTCCCACCCTCAATGTTCTTAGGTTTAATGCTCCCTCCCCAGACCTCAAGCTTCACCGTGTTATTCGGTGAAGTAGAACCCTCTACACGGTTATCCAAACTTGGGCTTCCAGCTGCTTTTGGACTACAATTCCCATCCTCCCTAGCTAGCAGAGCCTGTGGTCAGGGATGATGGGAATTGTAGTCCAAAAACAGCTGGAGACCCACATTTGGGAAACACTGGACTAGACAATAACTTAGACGTTATAACAAAAACCAACCTGATACACAGAGAATGCAAAACAAATGTTATGAATACCAAATAAAGGCACATTTTATCAAGGCTTGCCATTCTCATTATTATGTCATATATGTAATGCATGACCACCAACTGGAGCAAAATCTTCACAGCACATCAAGTTGGAAATCAGGCAGGTTGGCAGGGAGCAGGAAATGCAACACATGCAATGATGTTGAAGGTTGGGCTTGTGTTTGTGACCCTGCCTTGGGCACATTCAGAGCCTTTGCATGTTCAGACAAAGACCCAAGCGAATGTTTGGTTCATAGAATATGTGATGTGATGCAGGGTTAATTAAATACTGTACAAACACAACGCTGGAAAGCAGGTAAAAGGAATGCATACAGAGTTTTGTAAAGCCTCACCCAAGCAGTTTACATAGCTGGAAAGGAAAGGCAGTAGCATAAAGAAGAGAAAAGTGATAGGGAAAATAAAGGAAATGTTTCAAGCTCCTCATTCAAAGACGACACACCCATTTCTTGCACAAGTGTTTGCTGTCTCCACACCACTCCTGCAAATTAATCCCCTTTCCAGGAAAGCTTACGCTGTTTAAAAGAACATTTACACCTTTGGACCAAGGTCACCAGATCTCTCTATACCTTCACTGGACAAGGAAACAGACTGCCTGTTAAAAGGTGGTCCCTAGAATTTCCATGTGCCTGAGGGTATCTTTTTATTATTATTTGATTATCTCATTTCCAGTTGGTTGCTTTTAGAAATGTGAATAATTAAGTGGTATTTAAAGCATTTTTTTAAAAAAACAACAACCAAAAAAACCCAAAATGGTGATATAAATAGGTTCGGTAGAGGTTCCCACTCCATAGCATAGGCCCTTCTGAGACTTGAGGGCTGAATCAAGTTTTCTCTGGGAGAAATCTAAGCCACCATTCATGGAACCTATCTCTCACATTTCTGTATATTTTTTTTCTAACACGTTTTGTCAATTTTTCCATTAGGGCTATGGACCAATGCTGGATGCACCACTTTCTTGTCATATTCAACTTTGCAGCTTCCCACTGTTTAAAGGGCCCAATACAGGTAAAGGTAAAGGGACCCCTGACCATTAGGTCCAGTTGCGACTGGCTCTGGGGTTGCGGCGCTTATCTCGCTTTACAGGCCAAGGGAGCCGGCGTACAGCTTCCAGATCATGTGGCCAGCATGACTAAGCCGCTTCTGGAGAACCAGAGCAGCGCATGGAAATGCCGTTTACCTTCCCACAGGAGTGGTACCTATTTATCTACTTGCACTTTGACATGCTTTCAAACTGCTAGGTTTGCAGGACCAGGGACCGAGCAATGGGAGCTCACCCCGTCATGGGGATTCGAACTACTGACCTTCTGATCGGCAAGTCCTAGGCTCTGTGGTTTAACCCACAGTGCCACCCGCATCCCAGAGGCCCTAATAAGTAAAGGTAAAAGGTAAAGGACCACTGGATTGTTAAGTCCAGTCAAAGGCGTCTATGGGGTTGCGGCGCTCAGTGGCGTAGCGTGGGGGGTGCAGGGGGGGCCGGCCGCACCGGGCGCAACATCTGGGGTTAGGGCAAATCCACAGGTTAGGGGGCGCAAATCCACGGGTTAGGGGGCGCAAATTACTTGCCTTGCCCCGGGTGCTGTCAACCCACGCTACGCCACTGGCGGCGCTCATCTCGCTTTCAGGCTGAGGGAGCTGGCGTTTGTTCACAGACAGCTTTCCGGGTCATGTGGCCAGCATGACTAAACTGATTCTGGCCCAATGGAACACTTTGACAGAAACCAAAGTGCAGGGAAATGCCATTTACCTTCCCACCATAGCGGTACCTATTTATCTACTTGCACTTTGACATGCTTTCGAACTGCTAGGTTGGCAGGAGCTGGGACAAAGCAAAGGGAGCTTACCCTGTCGTGGGGATTCGAACCACTGACCTTCCGAACGGCAAGCCCAAGAGGCTCAGTGGTTTAGACCACAGCGCCACCCGTGTCTACTAATAAGTTGAGACCAATGATTCTGGCAGAAAAGCGATATTCAACAATGGGGTGGTGCTGGCAGGGCAAACTTGGAGGGCATAGGGTTGCCAGGTGGCTGGTGAGGGATGGTGCTAATTCATAGCCTGACATCCTCCTTTGTCTTTAGCGGTGGTTTGGTCTGCAGAAACCAGCCGGTGAAGCTCAGCCATTCAGAGAATATATGAAGAAAGCAAAAGTACACAAAGCTCGGCAGAGAGAGATGGGAGCCAACCACAGAGGGGCAGTGTCCTTTGAGAGGTGGTGCCAATTTCTTCCTACCCCTTTTAAGGGGTGGTGGAGTCAGAGCATGCCAGGGACTCGTTCCAGAGTGCTGGCTTCACCTGGAGAAAGGAAGAAGTGATTCTGAGCCAGGTGAGATGACAAATCTCTAGATTTCTGTGGGAGAATGGGGTATTTTTAAAAAATAGCTGAAGGTTCCTGCAAAACAGAGTAGCTAATATATTGAACTGGGGTTCCTAGTTAACACCCCAAAATCCAACATTGCCTGATTCACTCCAAACCTGAGCCACTGGTTTGCAATCATTTTGCAACATTTTGCAACCCCCCCCCCAATCCCCATACAAAGTAACTGATATATCAAACTGGGCTTCCTATTTAACACCACACAAAATTCAACATTGGGCCCATCCATACTTCTGCTTGTGCCGTGCCTAGAAAGTACAGGTCCTAACAGCTTTCTAGGCAAGGGTCTGAGCAGTTTCCTCCTTGCCCCACTCCTTCCCAAGGGAAAACCTGCTCTCTAGAAGTAGACCTGTACCAATGGCAATCCGGGGAAAACACGAGAGCTGTTTTCCAGGGGGGTGGGAAGTAACAGGACAAGAGGAAGTGTGGATAAGCCCATTGTCTTAGCCAAAATTTTGTAATTTGTTTTGCAGCACAAACCCCCACGTTTGGCAGCGCCCAAAATTGTGAGGCTGACTTGCCCAGTGGGTGGGCCTTACTGGTCACCCCAAATTCAACGTTGCTTTAATTCACTCCAAAGTTTTGCCATTGTATCCATTACTCAGTTTTGTGGGCACTGCAAAACACAGGGATTCTACTGCAAAATGATTCGCAGTGAATTGGACAATGCTAGGTTTTGGGGTATTAACTATGAAGCCTGGTTTGATGCATCAGATACTCAATTTGAGAGGCCATGAAAGGGAGGGGTTGGTGCTGCAAAATGATCACAAAACTTTGGCATAGCTCTGTTGGGGGTCCCATATTTCTGGGTTTGTCGATATTCCCATGATGCCCATTTTGCTGTGAAAATTCATTTTTGGGGGGGCATTATTTTGTTCTGAATCACTTTGCATATTTATTTAAAAAGGGGAGATATGAAAACTGGTAGGATAGGGTTGTATCCAACACTAGTCCTTGTCAGAGTAGGTTGATTGATTGCAATGACATACACTTCAATTGTCCCAATTTTCCTGGGACATCCCGGAATTAAAGAAGCCAATTCAGCTTCTGATTTGATCCCAGAATGCCCTGTTTGCCCCTCCAGCACCACCACTGCTGAACTCAGAGCGGAGGATGAGCTGGTGCTTGAAGCCAGTGCTGACACTTGCAGTGTTGTCCCTCTATCACAAGAGCATGGCACCAAAAGACAGGCATCCCAATTTTCAAGAGAGGAAGGTTGGAGGGAGGTTTAGATTTTCTGCTTTGAATGTTGAGTTGGACAAAAGTGTCCACTCTGTGGTTCAAAAATGCATGAAAAATCTTATCAATGAGATGTGGTCATCGGCACTAGGATAAATAAGTTATAATAAGAACATTGCCTCCACATTTTGATTTTCAACTTTCTTTATAGCTATCCCATTGACTTTTTTTGTTTTGTTTAAAGGAAGTTAAAAGTCTGGGCCTCCTGCTGTGTGGGAGGATGAAAGTGATGATGAACTATAAATTGCACAAAGTTCTACCCCAAAATAAACTTAATTTATCTTTAGTTCACTCAGCAACCCTGAAAACTACTTTCAGGTCTAACTCAGAGATATTTGAAGGAATTCAGTGAACTACATTATGCTATCTGTCTGCTCATTATCCACAAATTCACTTATCCAAACACAAAGAATTGTACCCAAACCTGGAATGTCCTGCTTTTCCTTAGGATATTCTTATTTTCATCAGAGAAATGTTGAAGGGTATGGTAGGATGTTCTATTTTCACTGGAGAGATGTTGGAGGGTATGAACCCGAGCCGAGGAGATAAGTAACTATAACCTTTATAAGACATCTGAAGGTAGCCCTGTATATATGTCGGAAGCCACCCAGAGTGACTGGAAGAAAACAGTCAAATGGGCTAGGTATAAACATTATTAGTAGTGGTAGTAGTAATAATAGTAGTAGTAGTATTGCATATGACATCCCCATTTTCATTGGAGAAATGTTGGAAGGTATGAATCTGCTGTAGGCCTCTCAGGACATGTGCAACTTTACAGAAAAAACTAATCATAGCCTGCAACTGATGTGGAATAATGTGAATGTCTCCTTTCCCCAGGTTCATCATCCCTATTGTGCTCCTTAGTGGATGGATCTGACCGTTCTCACAAAGCGTATACTGCAGATCAGCGCCGTGGTTTGTGCTTTCATCAGCCTGGATCTGACCGTTCTCACAAAGCGTATACTGCAGATCAGCGCCGTGGTTTGTGCTTTCATCAGCCTTCTGCTGCTCCTCATTGCCCTGGGCTCAGACTACTGGCTGGCAAATGCCTTGAACCACACTGGCTTCTGGAAATATTGTGTTAATACTGGGACAATTAATATTTGCGGTTCACATGGGATGGATGTGAGAGGTAAGCTTTTTGTCTTCTGCTTGGAGTACTAGTGGTGTAATATTCAACCGTAACTTGGGGGGGGCAGCTGACAGTTCCCCAACTCCCTGAAAATCCAGTGTGACTAGAGATAACACATTTACCATGTCCTTTTTTGGGGGGGGTTTAAAATATTAAGTGCTGCGACTCATATTTTGATAAAGGTGCTCTGGGTGCGAGCACAAAATGGCTGCTGAGGGCAGCAAATTTTTTTTAAGGTGATGGTAGTTCATTGCCCTGTGTTCAGACTATTGGGTGGTCACCAACAATTACACCTTGGGCCTCTGGAATATGTGCATACCTAATTGCCAACTTTTGAGGATGGTTGCGTCAGGTAAGATCTTCTCTGTCTTCTCCTAGGAGTACTTAGGTTTTCAAAAGCAGACTGAACTGATCTTCATTTCTAAGGCATGAGGCAGTATGTGGGGCCCTTGATCATTCTTCAACTCCCTGAAAGTCCGGTGTGACTAGGGATAACATATTTACTCTGTTTGGGGTGTGTGTGTTTTTTTTAAATTAAAAAATTAGGTGCTGGGAATCATATTTTGATAACGGTGCCATGCGGTCCAGCAAAACATGGCTGCTGTGGGAAGTAAAGAAATAAGTGACAGTAATCTGCAGCAGTGAGTCGCATTGCTGCCTTTACTATGGTACAATCAGTGCTTTTTTTCTTTAAAAAATGCTTAGGGGTGCTCTCATTTTGACTCAAGAAAATCACCATTTATAGTTCAAATTGGGAAAAATAAATACAGTAAATGGACAAAAGTACAAAGATTCACAAAATATTTAGAGGTATGCATTGTTGTAATCTTGAGCCTTAGTCAGAGGAATTTGCCACTCTCCAGGCACCCGGCTTAGATTACTTGTTCCCTCCTCCCTGTCTTCCCCAGGAGTGGGGAAAGAGACAGACAGAAATGTATTTACATGCCTTTATTTCTGTCTATGCAGCAGTACAGAGAAACACGTCTGCACTCTCCAAACACCAACAGCAGAGAGAGGAAAACTCCTCCCCTGTACTTCCAGTACAGATCAGATGACACTCTGAGCTAACATCCGGTGCTCAGTACAGTGAATAGACTTTGTCTATGGGAACACCCTTTGTTCCCATGGTGCAGTCCCAAACATCAACATCCTGTTTGGCATTCCAGCCAGCTGCAGCTCGCTGCTGCATTGGTCCTTTTTCGTAACATGCATACCCCTGCGTACTCCCAGAAAAAAAGCACTGCGTACAATACATGTAGGGCTGGACTGAGAGGTTTTGGCACTCAGGTTTCAATCAATACCAGTCATCCTGAAAGATGAATGCTTTAAACAATGGCAGAAAGAGATTTTAAGATTTATCTGGGGGGGGCAAAAGGCCAAGGATAAAACATAAAATACTTACAGATGTAAAAGATAGAGGCAGGTTTGCCCTCCCAGACCTTAAATTGTATTACGAATCTGCTTGTTTGGTATGGATCAGGGACTGGATGAGATTGGACAAGCAAGAGGCACTAGAACTAGAAGGACATGACAACAGATTTGGTTGGCATGCATACTTAGGGTACGGGAAAGGGAAGATTCATAGAAGCTTTTACAACCATATAATCAGGAAATCATTAATGAGAGTATGGGAGAGATATAAAGACTTACTGGAACAAAAGACTCCATGGTGGCTTTCACCACATGAAGCATTACTGCTCAAACCACTTGGAAAGAAAGGAAAATGGCTTACATATGCTGATTTATTAAAGGAACATGATGGGAAATGGAAATTAAGAGATTATGATGCGATCAAAGACCACTTTCAGAGTTGGTTGCATTATCGACAATTACATGAAACATATAAAGAAGACTGTAAGAGAGGATTTAGTTATACTAGATCTAGGTTTCAAACAGAAGTGATTGAAGGGAAAGTGAAATTACTGAAGGCCGCATATAGCACACTATTAGAATGGGAGACAAAAGATGAAGAGGTAAAATCAGTTATGATTAAATGGGCACAAGATGTAGGTCACAATATTATGATGGAGGATTGAGTTAAATTATGGAAAACTGACTTAAAATTTACAGATTGTTCACTATTGAAGGAGAACTACATGAAGATGATGTACAGATGGTATACAACACCAGTGCAGCTAGGGAAAATGTACAAAACTAGCTCAAACATATGTTGGAAGTGTAAGGAAAAGGAGGGAACATTTTATCATATGTGGTGGGGTTGTAAAGTAATTAAAAAAAATTGGGAAATGATATACAATGAACTGAAGAAAATGTTCCATTTAACATTTGTTAAAAAACCCGAGGCATTTTTGTTGGGGATTGTAGGGAAAGACCTGCCCCAAAAGTTGAAAAACATCTTCATGTATGCGACAGCGGCGCGATAATTCTGGTAGCACAACGATGGAAGACTGAAGAAATCCCAACTAAAGAATCATGGCAAGAAAAATTGATGGATTATGCAGAACTGGCAAAATTGACACATAAGCTACGGGACAAGGATAACTGTGACTTTAAAGATGAATGGGAACCTTTCGCAAAGTATTTGAAGACGCAGCAAAGTGAACTGGACTCCTTGGCAGGTTTTGAATAAACATCCACAATTTTTTACTGATAATAATTAGCTAAACAGTTGGAGGATCTATACAACTTTGTAACATGCAGAAAATAGCATTATTGGAGAAACCAAAGACTGGAACTGAGGGAAGTCGGGGGGTGGGGTGGCGGGATGGGTTTTGTGGGGAGGAAAAATGGGGGGGGGGAAATAAGGATATGTTTTTGGAAAATATGTTTTGTTATAACTTTGAATTAAAAAAAATAAAAAATAGAGGTTTTGGCACTTGAGGCAAAACAGAAAATGCTGCTTCTTCCGTAGCTTCCTGCTTGTGGTAGCTGACACCTGCAAGTACACCAGCACTGCAGCGTCACGCCTGAAACATCACCAACGACAGGATGCCTTCACTGCTATGGGGAGGGTTATGGGTAGACTTGGCGCAGTCGCAATGAGCTTCTGGCCATGTTTGGAGTGTAAACAAGGAGCTGGTGAGGGCGTGAGGATGCAGGTTCCCACATCTCCTTTGGAACACAGCTGTTTCTCTGCCAGGAAGTGTTTTCCTTCCCTGACTTAGAGTATAACATCTGAGCGAATACTGCCCAAGGGGTTGCCCGGGATTCAGCCAAAAGACACTGCACTGCTCCTTCAAGTCAAAAATTCCTTCCTTGCACAGAAGGGATGCACATGGATCCATCAAATGAACCACTGCAGTGCTTGAAATGTCAAGTACGTGAACCAGCAACTCCTGCATCTGCTAGGAGGGCTAGAGCTGTGAGAGACAACAGCAGCCACCCAGTGAGGACATATTGACCTATTTGGAAATAACGCCTAGCTGCTTCAACAGCCAGGTGATGCAGCTGCAGGCTGGCATTTCTTGGAACGCTGGAGAACAGGGGTTAGGGGAGACTCTGAGCTGTTTTGATGATTGCACCACTGCCTTTTTAAAATAGTGTTTTGAACTTATTGTAACCTGCCTCAAGAACTTTGGTTAGTAGGTGGGGTAGGGATATTCCTAAATAAATAAAATAATCATGGTGCTGAGTAATAGGGGATTTGGGCTGGGTGTTTATCAGTATTCAGATGACACCCAGCTCTACCTCTCTTTTAAATCAGAACCAGTGAAGGCAGTGAAGGTCCTGTGTGAGTGCCTGGAGGCGGTTGGAGGATGGATGGTGGCCAACAGATTGAGGCTGAATCCTGACAAGACAGAAGTACTGTTTTTGGGGGACAGGGGGCGGGCGGGTGTGGGGGATTCCCTGGTCCTGAATGGGGTAACTGTGCCGCTAAAGGACCAGGTGCGCAGCCTGGGAGTTATTTGGACTCACAGCTGTCCATGGAGGCGCAGGTTAATTCTGTGTCCAGGGCGGCTGTCTACCAGTTCCACCTGGTACGCGGGCTGAGACCCTACCTGCCCGCACACTGTCTTGCCAGAGTGGTGCATGCTCTAATTATCTCCCACTTGGACTACTGCAATGCGCTCTACGTGGGGCTACATTTGAAGGTGATCCAGAAACTGCAATTAATCCAGAATGCGGCAGCTAGACTGGTGACTGGGAATGGCCGCCGGGACCACATAACACCGGTCCTGAGAGATCTGCATTGGCTTCCAGTACGTTTCTGAGCACAATTCAAAGTGTTGGTGCTGACCTTTAAAGCCCTAAACGGCCTCGGTCCTGTATACCTGAAGGAGCGTCTCCACCCCCATCGTTCAGCCCGGACACTGAGATCCAGCGCCGAGGGCCTTCTGGTGGTTCCCTCATTGTGGGAAGTGAGGTTACAGGGAGCCAGACAGAGGGCCTTCTCGGTAGTAGTGCCCGCCCTGTGGAATGCCCTCCCTTCAGATGTGAAGGAAATAAGTATCTTATCTTTAAAAGACATTTGAAGGCAGCCCTGTTTAGGGAAGTTTTTAATATTTAATGCTGTATTGTTTTTAACATTCGATTGGAAGCTGCCCAGAGTGGCTGGGAAAACTCAGCCAGATGGGCGGTGTATATATAATAAATTATTATTATTATTATTATTGGAGCCTGATCCATTAGGGCAAATGGGGCACTGCCAACCCCCACCTGCCAGGGGTTGGCTCTGCCTGACATGGCCTCTGGCACTGCCTACTATTTGTCTCCCTGACTGTTATGGGCATTTAACCCCCTTCTTCCTTTCTCTTCCTTCCTTCAAGATTTCATCCATGCCACCCGAGCGTTCATGTTCTTCGGGATGATCGCTGGAGCTGCCTCTTGCATTATTCTTTGTGGAACATTTTTTAGCTTGCAATTTGGCTCCATCTCCAAGGCCAAGAGTGCAGCCATAGCCAGCATTGTTGCAGGTATTATGTGTGTGTGTGTGTGTGTGTGTCATAAGCATCTGCTTCCCGTCAGTTCAAGCCCCTTAAGCCCCAGATCACAAAGCTGAAGACTGTGCCAAGCTGAAATGTCCATGCAAAATGCTGTTGCTTGAATCCAGTTTGGCTTTCTCTCCTGGGCCAGGACCTCAGCCATAGCCAACCTTGTTGCAGGTATCCTGGGGTCATATGCATCTGATTCCATTTCCATCAATGCAAAGGAGAAGAGCCAGTTCATAAAACCCTTCATGATCCTCCCCCTTCTTATTTGCACTTCCAATATTATAATGCAAAGGAGAAGAAGAGGATCACAAATGATCTTCAAAGCCTCCCCAGAAGTGGCTCTTATTCAACTGCAATGTTGGAGATGGAAAAGAGCTGTATAGAGCAGCTTCAGAAGCATCACTGCAAGGAGAAGTGGAGTTCACCCAACAAAAACTATGTCCCCCTTCTTCATCAAGGCATGCTCCTAAAACCTTCCTTTTTCTACTTTTGCCTCCACCAGCCAGTAGAATGAACAGCTTGGCTGGCAGGAGGAGCAAGGCTGAAAGGTGGCCAGCAGAGCTGGGCTGCTGCTCAGAAACGGCTGCAACATGTTGTGGCAGTCCCTCGCCTGAGCCGCACATCACACTTTATTTCACATTGCCACCTGTCTGTGTTTGAGTGATGACACACTTACTTTTTATTATATGTAACTGATACGTATATAAAAAAGTTAAACAATTTAATATGAAAATGATGTGAAAAATAACAACCATAAATATGAAAAACTGTTTAGAACAGCATCACATAATGCACAATCAATTAAAATCCAGGACAGGTACTAACTGGGATAAAGACTTTAGCAGGTTTGTTGAATGCGGAACATCTTTAGCATGCACCAGAGAGACAATAATGGAGGTGCCTGACTGATATATATTGAGAGGGAGTGCCAAAGTGTAGGTGCCACTACATCAAAGACCCAATTTTGACATCATGTGGAGCGGACCTCCTCATAGGCTGGGACCTGCAGGATGCCATCTCTTGCAGTGCACAGGGGTCAGCTTGAGATGTAGGGGGTGAGATTATGTTTTAGGCACACTGGTCCATAGCTATATAGGGCTTTGTACACTAATTTTGAACCTTGCACAGCGGCGGATTGGCAGCCAGTGTATTTCTTTCAGCAGAAGTATATATGTTGGTCATATTCCACCTCAGTGAGTAGTTGATCCTCGCCATTTTGCACTAGCTGCAGCTTCCAGCTCAGCATCAATGATTTAATTTACAAGTAACTTGATAACCTGATGTATATTTTCTTCCCAGCTGGTTGCGTCCTGATTGCCATGGCCACCTTCACAGGGCAGACAGGAGGAAATGCCTCTTATGGATGGCCTTTTGGCTTGGGCTGGGCCTCCTTTCCTCTCTTCCTTATTACTGGTGAGTATGTGTCAAATGGGAAATGCTGAAAATGCACGTCTTTATTAAAAAGTTTGCCTTCGCGTAGCATTGTCAGCTGCATTATTTATGTCTGGGGCTGCTCTACAGTGTGTCAATTTGAACACAGATGGAAGCAGGTGTGTGTGCGCGCATCCATACCTGTCCAATGACATTGTGGGTTGGTATATGCCAAGAGCACTTCCTTCTTCAATTATCTGAGGCGTGGGCAGGGAAGCAAAAATATGGATACCCTAATTAGGGGTATCCTAATTAGGGGAAAGGTTTTATGACACCACACCCACCCTAGTGGGTTGCCAGGATCTAGAATTAATTTAGATTGAAAGCAGCATGTTGAGGATGAGCACAAATGATTGTGGGTTAAGAAAAATGATTTTTGTGTGTGCTCCCTATGGGGTTAGTATATACATAGGTGTTAAATAGCATGAAGGATAAGGACCCCCCCATATCTGAGGGGGTCCAAAATCAATCCCCATGGGATAGAACACTTATCTCATAGGACCACATCCTGCATCTCCCTTAACAGCAATGAAAGGACCTGTTGCAAATCAGCACCCTCTCTTCCCCACTATGCCAGAAGGACTCCATAATGCCTGACTTGCGTGACCAGGCTCTGCACTTCCCCCAACTCTCTGAATAACAGTATGAAGGACATGGCACAGTTTGAATGGGATCAAACCAAGCCACAACTTTATTGACATCAGAGGCAAGAGGTTTGGCATAGGCATCGGTCAACCATTTACTTCCAACCCGCCTGCCGGAAGTGACACCAAGGGTTAACACAGCAGCAGGGGTTCCTATGGCATACATCAAATAGGGGGACTCCCATGGGGGTCACCACCTTGAGGAATGCTGAGGTCCAAGCCCATGCCTGGGCATACAGCCAGAAGCAACTCCTCCTGGACCCCCTTAATGGGATACCCTACATTTGGGGAGGGGTAGGCCAAGACTACAACCTTTTCCCTGCCCAACCAAGACTGAGGAGCATCCAATACCTAGACCAGGGGTTGGCAAGGTTTAACTCGCTTGGGCTGGTTCATTCCAGTGGAGATCTATCTGTGGGCCAGATTAGGTGCATGTATGAGTGCATGCGGCCGCGATTTCGGGTGATTTTCAGCATCTGAGCCTGTGCAGACACAATTTCTGGCACCGCGGAAGTGAGTCCCCACGCCATGCTGTGCTAGTTTTGCACAGTGCGTGGGGACTCACCGAGTGGGCGGCTTAGTTTGGGGGTGGCTCATGGGCCAGTTAAATGACCCCGAGGGCTGCTTGTGGTCCATGGCCTTAGGTTGCCTACCCCTGGCCTAGACCACTAAAGTTGTGATGATTGCTATGAGGTAGGAAAAAACCAAGAGGAGTCTTGGGACTGGCAGAGATGACCGGCAGAATCCGTGATCAGAGGAGAGAGACAGTGGAAGAGGACTGGGAAAAATTCAAAATATATCTTAAGAACTGTTGTAAAATTTCAGACTGATAAAATGTCAAGGGATAAGAAACAGAGAATTACAGCTGTAAATGTTTAAGTTAAGAAAACCTGAGGGAAGTTAAATATAAAAATGGAATGAAGGATTGCTAAAAAATTGGAAACAAGGGTGCAGTGAAGGGGAGGTATGGGGAAGTCATGTGTTGTTTGTGTATGTTTTTTGTGTGTGTGTGTGTGTGTTTGCGAAAATTAATAAAAATTATTTTTTTAAAAAAAGGAAAAAACCAAGAGGAGTCTTTTCTTATCATGAGGTGGCCAAAGTATTGTAGCCTCAGCTTCAGGATCTGTCTTTCCAGTGAGCACTCAGGGCTGATTTCCTTTAGAATAGAGAGAGCCAGTGTGGTGTAGTGGTTAAGAGCAGTAGTCTCATAATCTGGTGAACCGGGTTCGCTTCCCCGCTCCTCCACATGCAGCTGCTGGGTGACCTTGGGCCAGCCATACTTCTCTGAAGTCTCTCAGCCCCACTCACCTCACAGAGTGTTTGTTGTGGGGGAGGAAGGGAAAGGAGAATGTTAGCCGCTTTGAGACTCCTTAAAGGGAGTGAAAGGCGGGATATCAAATCCAAACTACTACTACTACTACCACTCCTCCTCCTCTTCTTCTTCTTCTTCTTCTTCTTCTTCTTCTTCTTCTTCTTGCAGTCCATGGGACTCTCAAGAGTCACCTCCAGCACCATAATTCAAAAGCATCAATTCTTCCAACAATCAGCTTTCTTTATGGTCCAGCTCTCACTTCCATACATCACTACTGAGAAAACCATAGCTTTAACTATATGGACCTTTGTTGGCAAGGTGATCTGCATGGCTGCTTCCTACAATCAAATCCAATACTACCCCAATAGTTCTAGGATCCCATGTGCCCATGTAGGACATTGATAGAAGCCTCTTGTTTTAAAAATCAGCACATATACATCAAAATATGTATTTTAGCAATGCATATGTTGACCTAAGATATGTGTTTATATATGTATGTTGTACATTAGTACTTGTTACGTTTTATTTTAAAATAGATAATTTACAGTGTGATGTGAAAATGGGTTGGAACAGGTTTATGCATTAATGACACGGATGGGAGATGGGCTTATCTATCCACTCTTAGAAATTTCCAGTTCTGCCCATGACTAGTCCCTTGGAGAAGTCTCAAAATGCGCAGTCAGTGTGGTTCTGTGGAAGGGAATATATTTTGGTCCATGAGAACAGCAGGTCTTGGAGGATGAGCAAGAGAGGTAATGCTGGGGTCAGAGCCCCAGATATCTTGGGTGGTGTTTTATTCTGCTCCCCCTGTTGCCTTAATCAGCCCCTTTTCTCTCCTGACAGGTGGACTGGCTTTCCCCTTGGATACTGCTGGGTCAGCATGAGCATGAAGAAAAGGCTGTGCTTCCACTTCAGATGACACCTGGAGCCAAGTTGATACAGTGGGGCACAGAGACGTAGCCTGCACTGGGGCAAGTTTGAGCTGAAGGAAAATGAATGTACTTTAGTGAGAAGAAACAGAAACAAGGTCTCTTTGTAATAAATTGGAATCCCTTTCCTGAATACTGTAGAACAGGACTACCCAGTGAGGTGCCTCCAAACTTTTGTGGACTACAATTTCCATTCCTGACCAATGACCTTGCTAGCTGAGGTTGATGGGAGCTGAAGTCCAACAACATCTGGAGGGCAGCAGAGTGCCTAGCCTGGCATGAGAAGCAAATCATTCCTTCCCCAAACACAGACTTTAATTTTTTTTATTATTATTATTTAAAAATATGAGGTTAAAGAATATCAGTTTAGTATCTGCCCAACGTATGATAATCTAAAAACTAAGAATAATTATGAACGATATTATTCCTTCAATGGCTGGGTGAAAGTCAAGGAATGAGTAAACTAAGCTTTTTCAGTGCATCCAGCAGAAAAGAATGGTCTATGGATTAAATTATATGCTTTGAGTTCTTGCCTTCATATTCTGTCGTTTTCATGAGGATGTGGGTTTGCTGAGGAAGGAAGTCTTTCTCAGTGAGGCTCTACCTGGCTCAAATGATTAAGGATGCCGGCTCAAAACAAACTTTGCAAACCTTTAGTGGGTGACAGTAAGAAAGAAAAAGACTAGGCTAAAATGATAAAGCATTTTTTACTGATTGTAAGAGAAGGGGTTATGTGGTTGTCGATGGGCTTGCCATGCTCCTTTGGGAGAAAGGACAGGATATAAACTGAATAAGTAAATGCATAAAAATGGGTTACAAGGGTACAAAGTGAAGTGAGCTATAAACTGGACAAACTCCCCTCCAGCTGAACCGAACTGAAGATTGGACAAACAAGAAACAGAAATACACCGAAATTTGGCACTCCACCCATCCCTAGTCACAAAACGTACTGGTATATGGAAACTATCCAGACTTTGCAAAAAGTTTTGCAAGCATCCAGCACTCTCACCTTAAAAGGTAATGAGCCCTGGATAAGGCCACTTCTGGAATTTCCAAATGCTTTAGCAATAGATTATGTTAACTAGTGAGTATAGATGAGGATTAAAAGCTGCCAGTGATGCCTCTCAGGCTGATGTATACTTGAAGGAGTGTCTCCACCCCCGTCGTTCTGCCCAGACACTGAGGTCCAGGTCTGAGGGCCTTCTGGCGGTTCCCTCCCTGCGAGAAGTGAGGTTACAGGGAACCAGACAGAGGGCCTTCTTGGTAGTGGTGCCCACCCTGTGGAACACCCTCCCTTCAGATGTGAAGGAAATAAGCAGCTATCCTATCTTTAAAAGACATCTGAAGGCAGCCCTGTTTAGGGAAGTTTTTAATATTTAATGCTGAACTATTTTTAACATTTGATTGGGAGCTGCCCAGAGTGGCTGGGGAAACTCAGCCAGATGGGCGGGGTATAAATAATAAATTATTATTATTATTATTATTAGTAGTAGTAGTAGTAGTAGTAGTAGTAGTAGTAAAACTGGGGCTGTTTGGAGATGGAGGTCCAATCTGTGGGCAGCGGGGGGAGGGGAGCAGTCCATGTCTCCTCCTCGTCATCCACTGCATAAAGAAGAAATGGGGAACTTCAGAGCCAGGAGGCAGGCGTAGGGTGCAGGGGCAGGTGGCTGTAGCCCTGGGCGCATGGTTTTTAGGGGGCACAAGCTAGACACCCCCCCAGGAATCCCCGTCCCACCCTGCCTGCAACTGGGTGTCTCTGGGTCCCAGAGCCCAGCCTAGTCTAGTCACTGTGTCCTCAGACCCCCTCACTGAATGGTGGCCAGTGTTGGAGGGGAGCTGGACTTGCCAGTGAAGGGCCGCATCGGCCAACCTGGGTCCTCCCTGCATGGGCAGGAAAGGGCTCAGTACAGCCCTGCTGGGCTCTAGTAGCCAGGAGTGAGCTGGTGCATGGGCTCCTCGAACTCTCCTCAGCTTGTGCACATGCCAGGCAGCATTGGTGGTGAGGACTGGTGTGGCGCAGTGGGTTCTGTTGACCTTCCATGCTGTGCCGCGCCTCCGCCCGTCATGCACACATATGTACTGTACCCAAAAAGCCCACTGTCTTTGAATGGATAATCAAAGACAAGACAAGAACAGATGCAAAATAAAGTGAGCTACAAATTGCATAAGCTCCAGGACATGCCCTAACAAAACACAACTCCTAGGGTACATGTCAAACTTCGCAAGTGAGTGGAAAGATGGGGATTGAGGCAGCCAAAGTAGCCCTAGGGGTGGGGATTTGATTCAGTCTGCATTTGAATCACACTTTCTGTATCAATACGCAATCCAAAACCTCTTTCAAAATTCACACTTATCTGTTTACAAAGGACTTGTGAATAGACTGGTGGAGTTCCCATATGAGAATTGGTGCCTTATGGGAGATTGGGATGGGGTGGTCTCCCCAACACAGGATAAGACTTCAGAGAAGTTAATCTTTGTTGCTCTGCCCACTTTTTGCCTTGCTGTTGTCAGTTGGCTTCTTGATAATTTCTGGAACACAGTGGCAATCCAGGTGAGTTGCACCATTTTCTCTTGCCTAATGCTGAAGGCCTATTGCAAGCTGTTTGTGTGTTGTAACCTTTGAAGACAGAGCAAAGGAGAAGCAGAGAGAAGGACTGAGCTGTGAACTGGAGGCTTTTGGTGTGTAGGAACATCTCTCTGGAGATCTGACGTGTGGTAAGCAAATCTGTTGCTTGGAAGAGGGGCTTATACTGGTTGCCTTCACCTATGCTTAGCCTACTCATCTTAGGAAATGCCATCAGTGATCTCTCCTCTAGAAGGGAGGCAGACTCAGAAAAGGCCAATGGATGGTCTGAAGGAGCAGCAGCAGGACCTGGAAGCTCTGCAATCCCAGCAAAGGTGTGAGCCTGAGCAGGTATCCAATGCTGCCTTTCTCCAATGGCACAACCAAAGGGTATTGCATATGTGCATCATTCTAATCTCTGATGGAACCAGTATCCAGAAAGAGCCTACAACCCCGCAATCCAGCAGTTCAGAAGTGAAAAGAAAGCAAAATGATGCAGAGGGTCAGGGAAAAGAGATGAGGACCATCCACAGACTTTTGCATGGGAGTTACCTCTGTTTGGATACAATTTCTCCCTCTAGAGGGCTTCAGTTGCATTACGGTGTATCCAGCGGGATTTTCCACTTGCAACTTTCCTGTGTGAACGACCTTGAGTTATGAGCAACCCGCTGGAAGAAATTTCAACAAGAAGTAAAACAAAGCAGGCTCAAAAACAAGTTCAAAAAAGAGGTTCTATATCAGGAGCAGCAGCTGCACAAGAGAAAACAACAGCAGCATCAATGGATTCTATGACACAGGCTCTACTCAGAATAAATCAATCTTTAGAAGTACTTACTAAGCAGTCTGCAGAGCTTACTAAACAGTCTACAGAGAACTCTAAGAAACTGACGGAGCTGACAACAAGACTAGACCTGAACACAACGACAATATCATCTAATACAGACTCTATCAATCGTTTAATCCAAGAGAGCACGGAAACAAGGAAAATAGCTGAGAGTGCCAGGACCACTGCTGAAGAAACCAAGGGAAAATTTGCGCCTATTGCAAAGAAAGTACATGAACATGATGCAGCTTTAGCCCTTTTGGAATTGGAGAGGAAAAGTAAGAACCTGAAACTGAGATTGGTACCAGAAGAGGAAGAGGACAAGCTTGGGGAATTCCTTACAGATAAATTTCAAGATTTTTGGAATGATGAGCTAGATGGAGAGGAAGATGAATTTGTAATAACTACAGCCTTTCGGATTGGCAGGAAGCAAGGCAAGAAACCAAGAGATTGCCTAATCACCTTGAGATCAAAGGAACAAAGAGATAAAATACTGAATTTACATTTCCAGAAGGCCTTGGTCATTAAAAACTCCCAGATACAGATCTTCAAGGATATTCCTAAACACTTTTTGGAGGTCAGAATTCATTTTAAAGATTTAGTTGATTTGCTCAAAAGAACAATATTCCATTCAGGTGGGAATTCCCACAAGGGTTGTCCTTCAACTTTAAAGGGAAGAAAATTAAAATAAAAACAAATCAGGATAAAGAAATTTTTCTGGAAAGAAACTTAGAGGATCTTCAGAAAGGAACTGTTAGTGAGAGTGAAATACCGGACATTTCAAACTTATCATTTGGATTGAACCAAGCACCGACCGAGGAGGAGCAACAACTTGGTGCAGTCGGTGGAAGAGGTACCCAGCAATAAAAATGTCTCTGCAACTCCTGAGTTGGAATTGTAATGGTCTAAACCATCCCCGAAAAAGGGGCCAAGTGTTTCATATATTAAAGAAAGAACATTTAGATGTAATTTGCTTACAAGAAACCCACACTGCCAGGACACATAGAAAACTTCTAACAAATAAGAGATTAGGATTAGAATTTATCTCATCAGATAGAGTCAAGAAAAGAGGAGTAGTGATTTATGTTAAGGAAAAATTCGAGCCAAAAATGATCTTTAAGGACGAGCAAGGAAGATACCTGGCAGTGGAAATTCAAATCCAAGGAGAAAAGATTTTGATTGTTGGAGTTTACGCACCAAATGAGGGGAAGGCTGAATTCTTCAAGAAGTTGCATGAGACTTTAATGGACTTTTTGGACCTTAAAATTATAATGATGGGCGATATGAATGGAGTTGTCTCCACAAACATGGACAAGGCCCAAAGACAAGTAATATCCAACGATGGAAGACTACCAAAGACTTTTTTTGAACTGACTGACACTATGGACTTGATTGACATTTGGAGAACTAGGAACCCTCTGGAAAGGGAGGGGACTTTTTTCTCTGAAGCAAAAATGACATGGACTAGAATCGACCAAATATGGATTTCTAGTAATCTGGCATCAAGGGTTAAAAAAACAGAAATTTGCCCAAAAACCTGCTCCGACCATAATGCTGTGAAGATGGAAATGAGACTGACAACAGCTGTAACCTTTAGATGGAGAATGAATGACACTCTTTTTGGAGATGAAGAAATTTGTAAAAAGGCCCAAAAGACACTTAAAGACTACTTCGAGATAAACCTGAGATCAGATGTCGAAAAAAGAGTAATTTGGGACGCAAGCAAAGCCGTGATGCATGGCTTCCTAATACAACAGAACTCAATAAAGAGGAAAAAACAGAATGAGAGGAAAGAGAAAATTTGGAACCTAATAAAAGAAGGGGAGAAGAAACTGAGATCTAAGCCTAAGTCTCATGAGATTTTAAGAGAAATAAAGTTTTATCAAACACAATATATGGAACTGATGAATCAGGAAATAGAATGGAAAATAAAACAAATGAGGCAAAAGACCTTCGAGTCAGCAGATAAATGTGGGAAGCTACTATCATGGCAATTGAAAAAGAGACAAAAGCTGAATACGGTGACATCACTCGAAGTAGATGGGAAGTTTATTAATAAACCAAATGAGATAAGTAATTGTTTTCAAAGTTTTTTCAAGAAACTGTATAAACAAGGACCAAAGAATGAACAAGAGATAGAAGAATTTATTGAAAAATACGGCCTGCCAAAAATTTCGGAAAAAAACAGAAGGAGTTTGAATGAGAAAATTACAGATCAAGAAATAGAGAGTGCCATTCAGGATATGCAACTAGGGAAATCACCAGGACCAGATGGACTAACTGCGAGATACTATAAAGCATTGAAGGAATGGTTAGTACAACCATTGAAAGAAGTTTGCAACCAAATCTTGGAGGGGAAAAAGGCTCCCGAATCGTGGAAGGAAGCATTCATCTCACTTATACCGAAGACAGAAACTGAGAAACATCAAGTCAAGAACTACCGCCCTATATCACTTCTGAATGTGGATTATAAAATTTTTGCAGACATTTTAGCAAAAAGATTTAAAAAAGTTTTGTTAGAGGAGATTCACAGGGACCAAACAGGCTTTCTACCAGGTAGACAATTGTCAGACAATGTGAGGAACATTATAGACATTTTGGAACTTCTGGAAACTGACATAAATAGAAAAGCTGTATTGATTTTTGTGGACGCAGAGAAAGCCTTTGACAATATTTGCTGGAGTTTTATGAAGAGGAATCTCCAAGGGATAGGGGTAGGCCAAAATTTTGAAAACGGTATAGGTGCAATATATTCTGAGCAAAAGGCTAAACTAATTGTAAATGGTATGGTTATGGACGAGATCCCAATAGAGAAAGGGACACGACAGGGATGTCCAATATCCCCCCTATTGTTTATATCGGTACTGGAGGTTTTCCTGAATATGATTAGAAGGGACCAGCTGGTTAAAGGAATACAGGTCGGAACTAAACATTATAAGTTAAGAGCATTTGCAGATGATCTAGTTTTGACATTGCAACAGCCAGAAGCCAGTACAAAAAGAGTTTTGGAATTAATTGAAATATTTGGTCAAGTAGCAGGCTTCAAATTAAATAAGCATAAGACAAAGGTGTTGGAAAAAAATCTAACGATGGGGGGAAAAGATAGTTTCCAAAGAGAAACCGGTTTGGAAATTGCAAAAAGAGTAAAATATCTGGGGGTGAATTTAACATCTAAGAATGTGAACTTATTCAAAGATAATTATGAGAAATGTTGGTTGGAAGTGAAGAAAGATTTCGATATATGGTCTAGGCTGAGACTTTCCTTGTTAGGTCGAATTGCTGTAATCAAGATGAATGTACTGCCGAGATTGTTATTTTTGTTCCAGACATTGCAAATTATAGACAAGATGGACTGTTTCAAGAAGTGGCAGAAAGATATATCTAAATTTGTCTGGCAGGGCAAAAAACCCAGAATAAAATTTAAGATTTTGACTGATGCAAAGGATAGAGGGGGCTTTGCCCTGCCGGACTTAAGACTTTACTATGAAGCAGCAGCTTTTTGCTGGCTGAAACAATGGCTACTTCTTGAGAATACAGATATTCTGGATCTGGAAGGTTACGATAACAACTTTGGTTGGCATGCATATTTATGGTATGACAAGGTAAAGGTTCATAGAAACTTTAAAAACCATATTGTCAGGAAAGCACTGTATAATGTATGGAACCGATATAAAGATTTGTTAGAGAGTAAAACCCCCAGGTGGTTGTCACCAATGGAAGCCAAGGCGGTAAAAAGACTGAACATGGATTCAGACTGGCCAAAATATTGTGAAATTATAGAATATGATGGTGAAAAGTTGAAACTACAGAGCTTTGAGAAATTGAAACCTAAAGTCCGAGACTGGTTACATTATTACCAGATTAATGAGACCTTTAAGCAGGACAGGAAACTAGGATTCCAGAAGGAGAGGTCAAAGTTAGAAACAGAATTGTTAGAACCCAATACTAAGAATTTGTCTAGAATGTATAATTTGCTGCTAAAATGGAACACACAGGATGAAACGGTTAAATCAGCCATGATTAAGTGGGCACAAGATATTGGTCATGATATTATGTTTGCTGACTGGGAGCAGTTATGGACCACAGGTATTAAATTTACGGCATGTAGTGCCCTAAAAGAGAATATAATGAAAATGATCTATAGGTGGTACATGACCCCAGTCAAGCTTGCAAAGATATATCACTTGCCCAATAACAACTGTTGGAAGTGTAATGAATGCGAAGGAACTTTTTATCATCTTTGGTGGACCTGCCCGAAGATTAAGGCCTACTGGGAAATGATCTATAATGAAATTAAGAAAATCCTTAAGTGGACATTTGTAAAGAAACCGGAGGCTTTTCTCTTGGGCATGGTAGGCCAAACGGTTCCAAAGAAAGATAGAACATTTTTTATGTACGCAACAACAGCAGCAAGAATTCTTTTGGCAAAGTATTGGAAGACTAAAGAATTACCTACTCTGGAAGAATGGCAGACCAAGGTGACTGAATTTATGGGACTGGCAGAGATGACCGGCAGAATTCGTGACCAGAGGAGAGAGACAGTGGAAGAAGACTGGAAAAAATTCAAAATCTATCTTAAAAATTGTTGTAAAATTTCGGAATGTTAAGATGTCAAGGGATTGGATATAAAGAATTACAGCTGTAAAAACTTAAGCTTAAGAAAATTTTAAAGAGAATTAAATATAAAAATGGATGAAGGATTGCTAAAAAAATTTAAAACAAGAATGCAGTGAAGGGGAGGTATGGGGAAGTCGTGTTATGTTTGTTTGTTTTTTGTTTATGTTGTAAAATTAATAAAAATTATTTAAAAAAAAAAAAATCGGTGATGACCTGTTCCTTCACATCAGCGGCACAGCAATGGGCACCCGCATGGCCCCACAGTATGCCAACATCTTCATGGCAGATTTAGAACAACGCTTCCTAAACTCCTACCCACTCAAACCTCTCTTGTACCTGCGATACATTGACGATATTTTTATCATCTGGACACATGGTCAACAGACCCTGGACACCTTCCACCAGAAATTCAATGATTTTCACCCCACCATCAACCTAACTATGAATCAATCTATGCAAGAAATACATTTTTTGGACACTACTATAAAAAAACAGGATGGGCACATAGACACCACCTTATACCGTAAACCAACTGACCGACAAACATATCTACATGCCTCTAGCTACCATCCCAAACATACCAAGCAGTCCATTGTATATAGCCAGGCACTACGTTACAGCCGCATCTGTTCCAATTCTACAGACAGAGACTCTCACCTAAGAGATCTACAGCAAACCTTTTTAGAACTAAAATACCCAGCAGGTGAAGTTAGACAACAGATCAACAGAGCCAGACTGATACCCAGGGAGAACTTGCTGCAAGACAGACCCAAAAAAGAAAATAACAGAACACCTCTAGTCATCACATACAGCTCCCAAGTTAAAACAGTACAACGCATCATCAGAGATCAACAACCTCTCCTGGACAATGACAGTTCTCTTTCTCAAGCTCTGGGAGGAAGACCTTTCATTGCCTACAGACAGCCACCCAATCTTAAACAACTCCTAACCCACAATAATACTACAACCAGACTTAACACGGACACTGGCACCAGAGCCTGCAATAAACCCAGATGCCAACTTTGCTGCCACATACACCCGGACAACACCATTACTGGCCCCAACAACATCACACATACCATCTCGGGACTATTTAATTGCTCATCGTCTAACATTGTGTATGCCATCAAATGCCAACAGTGTCCTTCAGCTCTCTACATTGGACAAACAGGCCAAACCTTACGCCAAAGGATAAACGGACATAAATCTGACATCAGGAATCACAAGACAGAGAAACCAGTAGGAGAACACTTCAATCTCCCAGGACATTCTATACAAGATCTCAAAGTAGCTGTTCTATTACAAAGGAATTTCAGAAATAGACTGGAAAGAGAAGCTGCTGAATTGCAACTTATCACCAAACTTAAAACCATGGAGAGACCTGGTCTGAACAAAGACATTGGATTCTTATCTCATTATACATGACAAAGCCATTTTTCACCTTCCCACCCCTTGCTTTTTCCTGTAAGACCTATTGCAGTCGTTAAGAGTCGTCAACAGGCTCATCACAGCTATGTGCCAATCACCCATTCCCACCACCCTTCTGAGTAATACCCCTCCCCACCTTCTCACTATATAGAAGGGTCTGGTGACTTCTGTTTCAGTGTATCTGAAGAAGTGCGCATGCACACGAAAGCTCATACCAAGAACTAACTTAGTTGGTCTTTAAGGTGCTACTGGAAGGAATTTTTTGTTTCAACCTCTGTAAGAAATTGTTGCCAGTCAAAGTAGATTGGACTGAGGAGTGTCAAAGGGCTTTTGATCTGTTAAAACATGCCCTTGTGAGTTCACAAGTTATGCTGGCCCCAGACCAGAGATGCCCGTTTGTGGTGCAAACTGATGCTAGTCAGACCGGGCTGGGAGCAGTCCTGCTCCAAGAAGATGAGGAGGGAAATTGGCCCCGTGGTTTATCGGAGTAAAAAATTGCTAACCCAGGAGCAAAATTATTCGACCATTGAGAAAGAGTGTTTTGCTTTGGTCTGGGCTCTGATCAAATTGCGTCCTTATCTGTGGGGCAACGCCTCTGAAGTTCAAACAGATCACTCCCCACTTTGTTGGTTGGAAAGAGTAAAGAAATCCAACAGAAACTGCTCAGGTGGAGTCTAGCCTTACAGGATTTTCAGTTTAAAGTCACACATCCAGGTGAGTTGCACCATTTTCTCTTGCCTAATGCTGAAGGCCTATTGCAAGTTGTTTGTGTGTTGTAACCTTTGAAGACAGAGCAAAGGAGAAGCAGAGAGAAGGACTGAGCTGTGAACTGGAGGCTTTTGGTGTGTAGGAACATCTCTCTGGAGATCTGACGTGCGGTAAGCAAATCTGTTGCTTGGAAGAGGGGCTTATACTGGTTGCCTTCACCTATGCTTAGCCTACTCATGTTAGGAAATGCCATCAGTGATCTCTCCTCTAGAAGGGAGGCAGACTCAGAAAAGGCCAGTGGATAGTTTGAAGGAGCAGCAGCAGGATCAGGAAGCTCTGCAACCCCAGCAAAGGTGTGGGCCTGAGCAGGTGTCCAATTCTGCCTTTCTCCAATGGCACAACCAAATGGTATTGCATATGTGCATCATTCTAATCTCTGATGGAGCCAGTATCCAGAAAGAGCCTACAACCCCGCAATCCAGCAGTTCAGAAGTCAAAAGAAAGCACAATGATGCAGAGGGTCAGGGAAAAGAGATGAGGACCATACCATCCACAGATAGGTGGCACCCTTTGATCAGAGGTGGGTATACTGCCCACCCCTGGTGAGTGGGTTGCGGAGTAAAAGCATGCCAGGGGCTTGTTCCAGGGTTCCTTTCATCTAGAGAAAGGAGGTGGAGATTCTGAGCCTGGTGAGACAATAACCTCTTGATTTCTCTAGGAGAAAGGAATATTTTTCAGTAGCTGAATGCTGGCGGACTTTGGTACTTCGCATAACTGGAGCCGAGGAAATAGACTAAAAGCAATTGTTTTGAACCAGACTTTTGCAGTAAAATAGTTTAAAATATATATATAAAAACTATCAACTTCTGAGATGTTTTTAATATTCTGTTGGGAGCCACCCAGATGGGCAGAGTAGAAATAATAAATTATTATTATTATTACTGTCATACCTTGAGTTAAAGTAGCTTCAGGTTGAGCGTTTTCAGGTTGCGTTCTGTGGCGATCCGAAAGTAACGGAACGGGTTACTTCCAGGTTTGCCGCTTGTGCATGTGCAAATGCTCAAAATGACGTCACGCGCATGTGCAGAAGTGGCGAATTGCGACCCACGTGTGCGCAGACGCGGGTTGCGTTCTGCTCAGGATGCGAATGGGGCTCCAGAACGGATCCCGTTCGCATCCAGAGGTACCACTGTATTATCGTTGTTGTTGTTGTTGTTGTTGTTGTTGTTGTTGTTGTTGTTGTTGTTGTTGTTGTTGCTTTTTCTGGGGGGATGCAGGGGTAAGTATACCCCTAAACATGTTGTGAATCTAAGTTTGACCTCATTGAGGGGCAGTATTTCGATATGAGTAGGAAAGTGACAGTACCCCTAAACATTTTTTTAGAAAAAAAGCACTGATTATTATTAACCTGAAATGGAGCAGTATTAATTGCCTATCATAGTCTGCACACCTGAGGACATCTTCATGACAGCACAATGTGGTGTAGGCCTCTTGGCAGATATGCAAATTTTAAACACACCCAAACACAGACTGCAATTTATGTGGAATAATGTGCATGTCTCCCTTCCCCAGGTTCGTCATCTGAGCAGTCACAAGATCTGACCATTCTCACAATGCAGGCCCTGCAGATCGGCACCATGATTTGCAGTTTCATCAGTCTTCTGCTCTTCCTCATTGCCCTGGGATCAGACCACTGGGTCGCAGATAGCAATAGAACCATTGGCCTCTGGAAATTTTGTGTTTATTATGGAGTCAATTCTGGTTGTAGGTCACTTGGGACAGATGTGAATAGTAAGATTTTTGTCTTCTGCTAAGCGTCCTAGTGGTGTGGTATTCAGCACTAACTTGAGTGCAGTGGGTTCCAGCACAAAAGGGCTGCTATCGGCAGCATAAAAATGGTGATGGTACTTCATATCGCTGATTCCCATCTGATCTCCAAAAATCACGGACTTTGTGGTATTATATATGCAACAGGTGATCCATCAGGACACCACTTTTGTTTGCTGAGGAGTCCCCACTGGCACCAACTATAGGGGGCCCTGGACGCCTGGGTGCTTGGCACCCACACTGTGGGGCCTCCAATGTGACTTCTGGAGCTTTGCGAGGCCCCAAAAAGTGCATTGGAGGCCTCACAGGGCCTCAGAAATTGTGTTCGAAGCCTTTCAGGGCCTCTGATGTGACTTCCAGTTTCTCAAGGAAGTCAGGTCAGAGGGCTTGCTGGTTGCGTTCAAGGCCTCAGACGTGACTTCCAGGACTCCCAGGTAATTGCCGCAGCTTGCGCAACATAATGTAATATCATGACATCACGTTACATCACGGTGTGCCACTGGGCACTCATAATCTGGGGCCCAAGTTGGCGCCCCTGGGAGTCCCTGTCCATCACTATCAACCACAACCTTTCTGCATGCTGCAAAGGATCCTGGGATGACTGCACACTTAATTCACACTGTGTTCTTGGCAAGCTTGCTGTGTCCCACTGCCGCTTCATGTGACACGTGTGTGTGTGTGTGTGTGTGTGTGTGTGTACTGCAGAGGGAGATTGGCAGTTTGGGACTATTTTTTGGTGGGTTTTTTAATGGACGTTGTCCCACCATGACTAGCTTCACACTGAGGAACATCTGATAAGCTTGTAACAATACCCAGGACTCCACAAATTGCATCTTAGTGGCACCTGAACCAGCAGGAGGAGGAGCAGTAGTCTGGTCAACTGCAAAGCAGCTAAAACTTCCATTACCATCTTCCTGCTTTGCTACTGCTCCCTGATGAAAGGAGAAGAGAGACACTGGACCATCCTGCAGGACACTGGACCCACCTACCACTGATTTGCAACAGCTGCCTTGAGACTTCTGGGTGGGGTGGAGAGGTTAACTGGGGGGAAATGTTGGTTCAACGGCAATGACTTTAGGATTAGGCGGAGGTGGAGGTTTTGTTTACAGTATTTGCTAATACTGTAAGTGGGTCAGAACATTGCTGTGTATGTGCCCCCCAATGCAATTTATGTTACATGAAATATTAAGGCATTATATGATCTCTCCCCCCTCCCTTTTCACTCTATGGTATTATATATTACTTTTTTTCCTTTTTTCGCTGTAAGTCGCTTGGAGACCTTCGGGTGACAAGCAACTGATAAGTCTAATAAATGAAATGAAAACAAAATGTTACCTCAGCTACCTCTCCTGATGGCATCTCTCAGCATCTTAATACAGTGGTACCTCGGGTTAAGTACTTAATTCGTTCCGGAGGTCCGTTCTTAACCTGAAACTGTTCTTAACCTGAAGCACCACTTTAGCTAATGGGGCCTCCTGCTGCCGCTGCGCCGCCAGAACACAATTTCTGTTCTCATCCTGAAGCAAAGTTCTTAACCTGAAGCACTATTTCTGGGTTTGCGGAGTCTGTAACCTGAATCGTATGTAACCTGAGGTACCACTGTAGAGATGTTAAACAGCATTGGGGGGAGAGGGGGGCAGAATGAACACCTGTGGAACGTGGCAGGTGTTGCAACAGCTCAATAACCATTGTGCTGGGTAATAGGAGGCTAGTCTCTCAGGGCAAATGCGGCATTGCCCCACCAACCTCAGTCTGTTCTCAGCCAGCCCCCACCTGCCAGCCTCCTTACTTATAATAAGACACTTGCTGTTGGACTTCCTGCCCCCCCCACCACCACCATAAGCATCAGCCAGCAATGTTAACAGCCCCACTTTGCTCCATTCAGGAACTGACCCCCACAGGTAGGATTAGGAACACCATCACAAAATGGTGCCCCACTGTGTCTAAATTAATTTTATTTATTTAAGTTGGGGGTTCTCTTGAAAAATACAGATTAATTCTGAAATGGAACAGCATACTTGCAAAACGGACGTGGAACAGATAAGGAATGATCTATCCATCCCAGACACGAGGTATTACACAGGGTGTCTGCAATGCAATTGTCCAATCCCATGGATGCATTTAACCCTTCCTTCCTTCCTTCCTCCCTCCCTCCCTCCCTCCCTCCCTTCCAGATTTTGTCCATAGTACCAGAGTCTTCATGCTGCTTGGGATGACTGCTGGGGCCATCTCTTGCCTTGGTCTTTGTGGCAAATATTTTGACTTCCATTTTGGCATCATCTCCAGGGCCAAGACCTCAGCTATAGCCAGCATTCTTGCAGGTATTATGGGGGGGGGGCGGTCATAAGCACCTGCTTCTGGCTACCAGAGCACTTCTTCCAGCCACTGCATTTCACTAGCGGCAGCTTCGAGAATTTAATTTACAAGTCACTTTATATCCTAACGTATTTTTTTCTTCCTAGCTGTTTGTGTCCTGATTGCCATGGCCAGCTACACTGGGCATGTGGGATCACTGGCCAGTTACAGATGGTCTTTTGGCTTGGGCTGGGCCTCCTTTCCTCTCTTCCTTATAACTGGTGAGTATGTGTCAAATGGGAAATGCTGGATACGTGTGTCTTTACCTTCGCACGGAGTTGCCAGCTGCATTCTTTCATTAGCGAACAGTTTGGGGCTGATCTACATGTTTAGCACCATCATGTACTTGTGTCCCTGGCAGTGTGCCACTTTGGCTGCAGGTGGATGTTCACATATTGGACAGTTTCTGAATGTGACATGCCATACTCACAATTCCACTCTCAGCAAAAGAGGAAGAGGGCGGAATGTGGACCAATCCCCCGGGTGTGCTTCTTTTCTGAAAGCATGGATTACTTCTGTATGTTTTGCATTGAAACACATTCGGAAATGTCTTTCTTCCTTCTTACCATCACTCTGAAGAAATCAGGTTTTCCCAGATTCAGCTCGAAGGGCAGGGAAAACATCTAAATCAAGTTTGACCTAAGTGTGTCGGCAGGACTTCCGGACTACAGAAATACATTTGTACCAAACTTCAGCAATTTGGAATTCACTGCCCTTATTCCTTACAAACTGTCCCAGAGGCTTTGGCTGAGTACAAATGATATTATATTCTAGAATGCATGGAGGCAGAGTACTTGGTTTATCCACAGGCAATCTCGATCTATTCTTTTACTCCAAAGCACTTCTTGATAAATTGGTTTCATTCCAAAACTAAAAGCTCATTCCAGATTGGTTTTGCATTACCCCACAGTGCATCTATTTGAAAACCTATGAAAAAAGATGGAGGCATGTCTTGGAAGAGGAGTCCCTTGTAGAAGTTTCAAAATTATTATTATTATTTCTGTGTTTTATTTTCTGAAATTAAAAAAAAAAATTGCATGCTGCCTGTGGCATTTGCCTCCTAGGATGGGTCAAGGAAAGGGTTAAAATGGATGTGATGGGATTGGCCAGTGAGAATGCAAGGGGGGAGTAAAAGATAGAGTGGGAGGTTTTGAAAAGCCGTTGAGGTTTGTCAGTTGGGAGTTGAGGCTTGGGTGTTGGAGAAGGAAGAGGGTGGATTAGGAGTGGGTTGGTAGAGTTGTATTGTGAGTGAGTGAGAGGAATTGTTAGGTGGAGTCAGATAGATAGTTGGGAATAATTCAGTTTGAAGTTGTTAGGAACTAAGATTTAAGAAACTGTCAAGAGAAATAAACGGAAACCATACACTTGTTCCTGCATTTAAAAATAAACTTGATTATTTGTTTATGTTAACAACTGTCTGGACTCCGTGTGTCCCCGTGAGAAGCGGGGTGGTGGCAGCAAAGAACGCTAACGCAGTGGTGGCACAGGGTCAATAGACCGTGAAATGTCTGGGGGCCCTGTGTGATCGCCACACTGCCCTATACCTGCGGGTCTCAGGGTGCTTCACAAGATAAAATCACAATATAAAAACACAGAATACATAATCAAAATGAGAACTAAAACAACCCAATATCTCCCCTCCCCGCAACACATTAAAAAGGGATATTGGATGTCAATCCAAAATGCACAATGTAGTTCTGTGGAACAGAAAACATCTGTGCCCGTTAGAATGGCAGGGCTTTGACGATCCAGGCATGATCCCACTGATGTGCAAGGGAGGTAATGCTGGGGTCAGTGATTTGGATATTTCAGATAGTGTTTTATTCTCCTCGAACGTCTGCCCTAACCAGCTCCTTTTCTCTCCTGACAGGTGGGCTGGCTTTTCGCCTGAATACTGTGCAAGGGATCAGGTTTGATGGCGTTTCTAAGGGACAGAAGCTACAGACGTTTCTAGTGTGCTTATATAATTAAACAGAAGTTTCTAGGGTGTTCTGTGCGTGAGGAAAGTTATCAAGGGAACAGAGACATGCTGCTGAGACAATCTCAGTGTGTTATCTCTTACCCAAAGACAAAGTGCTTTCAGGGATGTCCGAAAGGAGTCTTGTGTTATTCTACTCTTTCCTCTTCTTTTCCTCTCATTCTGTGCTGATTTTTACTTGCGTGTTGAGTTCCACAGTGCCACCCCCCAAAAATTCACACATCACACGTTAATTTTTGTTTAAGGTTTTTGACATATTTTTGGCCACAACTTTATTAAATACAGAAAATGTGAGTGGTTGCTTAGGCATTGGTTATGACTATCTGTCCTTGCCCCCAAGGACAGAGCTGGCACTTCCGGGCACCTCGGAAGCCAGCGTGGGAAACAAGTATTGGGAGAGAAATGAGGCTGGGAATCAGTCCAACACCGCTCACCCTCATGTTCCGGTGGGGCTTGCACGGCCCAAGCCCGGCACCACGGACAAGGACGAAAGAATGGCAAGCCCCTGGATTCCTTTAACGGAATTCCCATTCGCATCATTTGGAGGGATAGGCACCTTACCCCTCCAAGCACCAATTTAACCAGTGCCTAACCGCCAACCTTACAAGTTGTGACGATTTGCTACGCAGTAGGCAAAACCCAAATGGCAACAGCCAATCAGCCAAATGGCAAAATTCCTACCAGGCCCCCGCTCAAAGGCGAACGACCCCATGACAGGCATAGCAAGGTCAAATGAACCCAAGAGCCACCCTATAAAAGGGAGGGGGGCAGGTGATCCGATGCAAAACGGCCAAGAGGACGTCCTCTCGTCTATCTCCTCTATTTATAGACTCTTACCCCTCCTCCGAATTGGCAACACTCAAAAATCCCCAGCAACCCAGTTAACCCTTTACAGGCTTGGGTTCTCACCAAATTTGCCTAGTCATGATGGTGGCCTGTTCCCCAACCGCAACACGTGCTCTCTGCTAGTGAGAACACGCTTTGCTAAGTGTACATAGATGTTAAGTTTAATTTTTTCTGTTAAATTGTGCAGCAACCGGATTTTTAAGAGACCTTTACCTTCCACAGAGCTGGAATTGTACCACCAAGCTCATGTTATATCGTCAGTAAACCTTTACTAATAGAGTTTACTGAGTCTGAGGTTGTTGTTGTTGTTGTTTTGAATTACACATCATCTTGCAAGCTATTCTACTCTGCTACCAACCAAGCAGGCGTGGCTGGGGTCATTTGAGCACAAACCCTGACATACTGACATGCATTCTGCTAATATTTATCCAGAGCACATTCCAATGTATACGTAGCAGAGTAAAAACTTAAACACATTGCAGGATTCCTGATAAAAAGACCAGAGGCAATTAAGATTTCATCCAGCAGAGCTTTACTGCTACAGAAGGCAAATGAGCATAATGGACACAAATCCAATACATTCAGGATTGACACTGTCCATAAGAAATCCAGTTGCAGCAGACTTAATTTAAACTTACAATAACTTATAATAAAACTAGAACTGTAACACTAAGCATACCATATACAGAACACTACACCAAAAGGATGTGAGTGGCACTGTGGTCTAAACCACTGAGCCTCTTGGGCTTGCCGATCAGAAGGTCAGCGGTTTGAATCCCCACGACGGGGTGAGCTCCCATTGTTCAGTCCCAGCTCCTGCCAACCTAGCAGTTCAAAAGCACATCAAAAAGTGCAAGTAGATAAATAGGTACCACTCCGGCAGGAAGGTAAACTGTGTTTCCATGCTCTGTTCTGGTTTTGGTGTTCCGTTGCGCCAGAAGTGGCTTAGTCATGCTGGCCACATGACCCGGAAAAACTGTCTGCAGACAAATGCTGGCTCCCTCGGCCTGTAAAGCGAGATGAGAGCCGCAACCCCAGAGTCATCTGCGATTGGACTTAACTGTCAGGGGTCCTTTACCTTTACCTATTTACACCAAAAGGAAAGAGAGACAGAAAGTGAAACCCAGGCTCCTTCTGGCCTTATGATTATAGCCAGCATGACCTTGAGAAAAAGAGAGAACAAAACCAGCTTAAGCCAGCTGTACTCAGCTTCTCTGAAGGAATGACTCAAATATCATAAACCTTCTGCTTCCTTCCAGGCAGAATAGAAACTTACATGTCAGCTAGAAATTTCTAGCTTACACCAGTTTCTTTCACACAGAGAAGCTTTGAGAACCCTCTTGAATGAATTGGAATAGGAAAGATGAGATCAACACTTTCTGTACCAAGAAATGCAAACTGACGCATACTGCTAGGTCAGCATGAGAAAAAGAGTGTGCTACAATTTCAGAGGAGCTATGTCAATGTCCTGGGTCACAGATGTTATGTACTGAAGTTCTCACCCTGGGCCAGCAGGGGGATACTGTAGATAGTTTTCACTCAGGTCCACGTCAGTTATTTTAGGCGGGAAACCCTGGGTTGTTGTTGCTACAATGTTGACAGCCGGCTGCCTATAAAAGCAGGCCGGCTGAGCTGTTTGCTGTTCAGTTCTGCCAGCGTACAAATACAGAGCTGCTCTGGAGAAATTGCTGTGTCGTCTGCTATGTTCGCCCACAACTTAACAACAGACACAGTTTACACCGGGGCAAGCTGGACCTGGAGGAAATGACTATACTTTGATGAAGCTAATACATTATACAATAGCAATGGGTCCAGTTACAGATAGGTAGCCGTGTTGGTCTGCCATAGTCAAAACAAAACATATTCCTTCCAGTAGCACCTTAAAGACCAACTAAGTCAGTTCTTGGTATGAGCTTTCGTGTGCATGCACACTTCTTCAGTGTGTATCTGAAGAAGTGTGCATGCACACGAAAGCTCATACCAAGAACTGACTTAGTTGGTCTTTAAGGTGCTACTGGAAGGAATTTGTTTTGTTTTGACAATAGCAATGGGGTTAAGGAATAGCAAATTCACAACAAATTGGAAACTGTTAACTAAATACTGAACTTGCCAACTTAATGCCCTCCAAACGTTGTTGTGCTATGTGGCAGGAAATTATGTATAGGTTGGGGGGGTTGCCCCTCCAGCAGATATCATGCACATGCAGCCCACTACCCAAATTAGCACAATCTCTTTTGTGACTTTTGTGATTTGTCCCCACAAAACACTTCATCACAGTTTCTTCCTATCTATTCAAAGGGCCTTTGCTGCACGATACCAAATGTATACCAGATTCACTGATAAATGTATCTATGTACTGGCTCACTGGGAAAACTTCAGAAATTCACATAGACATGTGAGCTCAGTTAGTCAGCAGCCCCTCTGCCTGAGTGATAATCCCTGGCATCCTGATACCTGAGTGCCAGACAGGTAGCCATTCCAGAAATAACAAACCCAGATGAAGACAAAAGGGTGTGATTAACTTGGCTGGGAAACAGGGAAATGTAAATATCTTTTTTTGTTACACTTGATGAGTGTTTGGTGGAGGGCAAGGAGAACCATGGGGCAGGGTCCAGGATTACTGCCACCAGACCTCCCCTTTCATGATGTAACCGTGTTGTATGAGTGATGTAGTTTGGGGGGCTGTAACATGGGGTTTAGCATCTAATAAAAGTTTGGGGGCTCTTTTGTTCGGGGCTTCCTTCTTGTTCCACCTTGTGGCAGGTGGGAGTCCTGTCACGACAGTCTTCAATAAAGACTAAGACTAGTGGCTGCTGTTTTGCTCTGGTATTCCTGGCTGGTGTCCTTGTTTTTTGTCCAAGGGAGCCCTCAGATTTCTCCGTTAACAGCTACAACTCCCATCATCCTTGTCCATTGGCCAAGCAATATTATTATTTTTTGTTTTTGTATTATGTTTTTGGGGGACAGGGGGCGGGTGGGTGTGGAGGACTCCCTGGTCCTGAATGGGGTAACTGTGCCTCTGAAGGACCAGGTGTGCAGCCTGGGAGTCATTTTGGACTCACAGCTGTCCATGGAGGTGCAGGTTAATTCTGTATCCAGGGCAGCTGTCTACCAGCTCCACCTGGTACACAGGCTGAGACCCTACCTGCCCGCGGACTGTCTCGCCAGAGTGGTGCATGCTCTAGTTATCTCCTGCTTGGACTACTGCAATGCGCTGTACGTGACTGGGGGCGGCCACCAAGACCACATAACACCGGTCTTGAAAGACCTACATTGGCTCCCAGTACGTTTCCGAGCACAATTCAAAGTGTTGGTGTTGACCTTTAAAGCCCTAAACGGCCTCGGCCCAGTATACCTGAAGGAGCGTTTCCACCCCCATTGTTCTGCCCAGACACTGAGGTCCAGCGCCGAGGGCCTTCTGGCGGTTCCCTCATTGTGAGAAGCAAAGCTACAGGGAACCAGGCAGAGGGCCTTCTCAGTAGTGGCGCCCGCCCTATGGAATGCCCTCCCATCAGATGTCAAAGTGATAAGCAACTATCTGACATTCAGAAGACATCTGAAGGCAGCCATGTTCAGGGAAGTTTTTAATGTGTGACATTTTAGTGTATTTTTGGTTTCTGTGGAAGCCGCCCAGAGTGGCTGGGGAAACCCAGCCAGATGGGCAGGGTACAAATAATAAATTATTATAATATTATTATTATATTATTCCTTCAGTGGTTGGGTTAAATGAATGTGATGGCTAAAGGAATGGATTTAACTCAAAGATATTCAACTATTAGACTTGGAAGGGCATGATATTAAGTATGGATGGCATACCAGTCTCTGGTATGAGAAAGTGAAAATATGTAAAAACTTTTCAAACCATGTGATTAGAAAAAACCTGCACAGAGTTTGGGAAAAAACATAAAAAACTGATTAGAAAGAAAATCACCATTGTGGCTATCCCCAATGGATGTGATAGCAAGGAACAGAATGAACATGGACCATCAGTGAATAACCTACAGAGATCTCTTAGATTTAAGAGAACAGGAGGGCAGAATGAAAAAAAATTGGAAGAGATAAAGAATCAAGTGGTGGATTGACCAGATTCACCAACTTAATGAAGTATTTAAGATGGACAAGAAAATGGGTTTGCAGACCAGAGTTCCCAGTTTGAAAGGGAACTTTTATGAACTAAAGAGAAAACATTGCATAAAATGTACAGGCTGCTGCTAGAATGGGAAAAGAAAGGTGAATTTGTGAAACCCATTAAGGAATTCTGGGAAATGATGTATAACGAATTAAAAAATAAAAATAAAAGAACATTTACCAAGAAACCAGAAGCCTTTTTTGGGGAATGGTAGCAACAGAAGGGCTCCCCCCCCCCCAAGAAAAAATCTGTTCATATGCCACTACAACAGCTCGAATTTTGCTTCCACAAAAATGAAGAACAAACGATGTACTGACTAGAAATGACATTTCAAGATGCTGGAATATGCAGAGTTAGTGGGTCTGACTAGTAAGATACGAGAACAAGATGGTCAGGAATATAAAAAGGACTGGGAAATGTTGAGTATTTTTTTAAAAAATCACTATATATCGTATTTTTCGCTCTATAAGACGCACCTTTTCCCTCCTAAAAAGTAAGGGGAGTGTGCGTCTTATGGAGCAAATGCAGGCTGTGCAGCTATCCCAGAAGCCAGAACAGCAAGAGGGATCGCTGTGCAGTGCTCCCTCTTGCTGTTCTACCTTCTGGCTTAGCTGTGCCAAGCCTCTTCAGGGCAGGGGGAGCCTTCATCCAGTGTGGTGTAGTGGTTAAGAGCGGTGGACTCGTAATCTGGGGAACCGGGTTGGCGTCTCCGCTCCTCCACATGCAGCTGCTGGGTGACCTTGGGCCAGTCACACTTCTTTGAAGTCTCTCAGCCCCACTCACCTCACAGAGTGTTTGTTGTGGGGGAGGAAGGGAAAGGAGAATGTTAGCCGCTTTGAGACTCCTTAAAGGGAGTGAAAGGCGGGGTATCAAATCCAAACTCTTCTTCTTCTTCTGCCCTGAAGAGGCTTCACGCAGCTATCCCAGAAGCCAGAACAGCAAGAGGGATTGGTGCGCAGCGATCCCTTGTGCTGTTCTGGCTTCTGGGATTCAGAATATTTTTTTTCTTGTTTTCCTCCTCCAAAAACTAGGTCTGTGTTATGGTCTGGTGCGTTCTTATAGAGCGTGAAATACGGTATATGCGAACAGATTACCAGGTCTTGAATAAATTCAGCGGTGTAAGAGAAAGCAGGAGATGAAGAGTAGATATTGGCAACTTAGAATATGCAGAAGTGGAAAACAAAAGAAACCAGGAAAGGAGGGGAAGGGAAACCTATATGTGGGGGTGGTTTTGTTGTTGTTGTTTGTTATCAGTCATTTGTAATTTCTTTTTCTACTCCTTTTGCTTTTTTTACATGTTCCTTTTGAATTGTTTATAAGGATGCAAATAAAATTATAATAAAAAAGGTAAGGAATGAGTAAGATGGGCACCTTTTATGAATCAAGCAGAAAGAGATTATGAATTGCATTATTTGCTTCGAGTCTTTGGCCTTCAAATTTTGTATGTTCCGTATGTGCACATGACTACTGTGATTCTTCTGTTTGTCTTGCAGCTTGTGGTTTTAATAAAGAATATTTTTAACACAAGCACACAGATTTCCAAGTCTAAAAGGCAACCTCATTACAAAGACAGAATTGCGCCTTTGGATTTAAAGGCAGCTCTCCATTTCCATACGTTGAAGGCATGAACGACCGTGCCTGCTTGCATAAAGGGCGGTTGGTATAAGGTTCTCAACATCAGTACCACCCTGTGGGAATCCCTTGCAGAATTGTCCCTAATTCACTGCATGGGACGTGGGTGGCACTGTGGGTTAAACCACAGAGCCTAGGACTTGCCGATCAGAAGGTCGGCGGTTCGAATCCCCGCGACGGGGTGAGCTCCTGTTGCTCGGTCCCTGCTCCTGCCAACCTAGCAGTTCGAAAGCACGTCAAAGTGCAAGTAGATAAATTGGTACCACCCCGGCGGGAAGGTAAACGCCGTTTCCGTGCGCTGCTCTGGTTTGCCAGAAGAGATTTAGTCCTTGCAATGCAAAGCCAATGCAAAGCCAATGCAATTCTGGGCTGCATCAATAGGAGTATAGCATCTAGATCAAGGGAAGTAATAGTGCCACTGTATTCTGCTCTGGTCAGACCTCACCTGGAGTACTGTGTCCAGTTCTGGGCACCACAGTTCAAGAAGGACACTGACAAACTGGAACGTGTCCAGAGGAGGGCAACCAAAATGGTCAAAGGCCTGGAAACGATGCCTTATGAGGAACGGCTAAGGGAGCTGGGCATGTTTAGCCTGGAGAAGAGGAGGTTAAGGGGTGATATGATAGCCATGTTCAAATATATAAAAGGATGTCACATAGAGGAGGGAGAAAGGTTGTTTTCTGCTGCTCCAGAGAAGCGGACATGGAGCAATGGATCCAAACTACAAGAAAGAAGATTCTACCTAAACATTAGGAAGAACTTCCTGACAGTAAGAGCTGTTCGACAGTAGAATTTGCTGCCAAGGAGTGTGGTGGAGTCTCCTTCTTTGGAGGTCTTTAAGCAGAGGCTTGACAACCATATGTCAGGAGTGCTCTGATGGTGTTTCCTGCTTGGCAGGGGGTTGGACTCGATGGCCCTTGTGGTCTCTTCCAACTCTATGATTCTATGATACTATGATTCTATTGCTGGCCACATGACCTGGAAGCTGTACGCCGGCTCCCTCGGCCAGTAAAGCAAGATGAGCGCCACAACCCCAGAGTCGGTCACGACTGGACCTAATGGTCAGGGGTCCCTTTACCTTTACCTTAATTCACTGCACAAAGCAGGAACAGGCAGAGGCATCTCTTTGGCACTCAGGACTCTTTCTAAGCCACATTTCTCCCATCATGCTCTTTGCTTGCCTGCACAGGGAAGTAACGTGAGTGTATTTGAAAAGTAGTCTGCTTATCTGAAGGTACAATTAACCTTTGTTCGTTTCCCCTCTTTTTGCCTTGACGTTGAACTATGAATGTAACAGTCATCCAGGCAGGTTACTTCATCTCCACTTGCTAATGCTGAAGGACTGATCTGTGAGCTGAAGACTTTCAGTGTGCAGGAATATCTCTCTGGAGATCTGACGTGGGGTAAGTAGATGTGTTGCCTGGAAGAGGGGCTTATCCTGGTTGCCTTCACCTATGCTTAGCCTACTCATGTTAGAAAATGCCATCAGTGATCTCTGATCACTGAGAAGTTCTGTTGTGGCTCTGTGATCAGAGGAACCTCCCCCCCCCCCAGAGGACAATTAGGACAATGGGAGAGGTGAAATGCCTCAGAAAAATAGCTGGAAAGATAAATTGGAATGTATGGGTATGGAAGGGATGGAGAGCAGGTTGATTAGGATGGGAAATGGGTTAGATAAGTATCCTAAGACACGAGACCAGAAATTAAGAACTACATTTGACTCTTGGATAATGAAATAAGGATTTCAACTTCAAACGTTAAAGGACTGGGGTAGAGTATGAAAAGGAGGATAGAAACATTACTGAATAAAGATAAAGCAGATATAATATTTTTACATGACACGCATCATACAAAAGAAGGGGTTAATGAACTCAAACTGAAAGGTATAAATAATTATGAGAAAGCATATGATACTTCAAAATCAAGAGGGGCAGCAACTATAATTTCAAAGAGATGTGGGTTTAGTATAGTAAAGATGAAGAAAGATCCTGAGGGAAGATACGTTATAATCCAAGGAACAGTGGCAGTGGAAGAATACACTATGATTAATATTTAAGCTCCTAATGAAAATCAGGTGGAATTTTTTGATAAAGTGTTTAAGGAAATGGAGGACATTCAAAAAAGCTATGTGATTATAGCAGGAGATTTCAATATGGTATTAGATAAGTAAAATCCTACCCCAGAGGAAAGATGTAATAATGCTACAGGATTAGCTAAAATTGAGCGTGATGGGGGGGGGGGCAAGAAGAAATTTTCTTTCTTCTCACCAATGCATAAGATCCATTCAAGGATTGATTATATCTTTGTTTAAAAAAACTTAATACCTAAAAATTACAAATATAGAAATTGGAAGATAAACCTAGAAAGTAGAGATAGAGAGGTTATGGAACAACCAATTTCAGAAAAAGAAATAGAGGAAGTTATAGGTAAACTAAAAGGGGGGAAAGCCCCAGGAGCAGATGGAATGGGAACAGAATATTATAAGGTATTTAAAAATATATTGGTTCCTAAATTAAACATATTAAATAATTCAGTAATAGAGAGTGAGAGGATCCCTCTATCATGGGAACAATCAATAATTATCTATATTCCAAAACCAGGAAAAGATATGAAGGACCCAGGATTGTATAGACCGATTTCCCTAATAAATTGAGATGCTAAAATATTGACTGCAATAATGTCAAAAAGGATGAATAATTTTATGTATAAATATATAAATAAAAACCAACACGGCTTTGTAGCAAGAAGACAGACGTCTAGTTTAATAGGAAAAACACTGAATAAAATAGATATAATAAGAAATAAATTGAAAGCTGGTATAGTAGCATTGGGTATTTGTAACGCATTTGACTGTGTAGAATAACCTGTGGTAAAATGATTATAGAAAGTTTAGGATTTGTAGAATGATTTAAGGGATTAATAAATCAATTATACTTGAGGAACAAGGCATATCTCGTAGTGAACAATGGTATAACGGAACAAATAACACTAGCCCAAGGTACAAGACAATTTTTGTATTTTATTTGTATTGATCATTGAAACTCTGGCCAATGTAATTTGAGAAGATGGAAATAAAAAAGGAATAAGCAATAATGGGAAAAGAGAAAATAAGTTTATTTGCAGATGACACCTTGCTAACAATAAAAAATCCGTTGGGAAATATACAGGTAATAGAGGCACATTTGGGGAAAAAAACACTGGGTTAAAGCTGACTGAAAGTCCAAAGGTAGCCTTGTTATCAATTTATGATGAGGTGGAAGGTTCACAGGCTATGAAGGACTTGCTCACAAATTTATTGATATAAAGAGGTGTGGGGTATATAGTAGCTATTAATGATAAATGAACATGTGTAAATGATTTTGAGGAGATATGGAAAGTATTTGTGGAATTTGTACTGTTAAAATGGAAAGGGGTCAAACCATCGCAAGAGGTGTAGAAATTTTGGGAGGTTGGATAGTTACAATGGAATGGTCTGAGGGGCAGGGTGCACATTTCTATTTCTAATTTCTTATTATTACTTTGTCAAAAAATAAAAATAAAAATCAGTGATCTCTCCTCTAGAAGGAAGGCAGTGGATACTTAATGGTTTAAGGAGCAGAGCAGGGGCAGGAGGTTCAGTGAACCCAGCAAAGGTTGTGGGCCTGAGCAGGTTTCCAACGATGCCTATATACAGTGGCACAACCAAAGGGTATTGCATATGTGCTTCATTCTAATCTCTCTAATGGAACCAGTATCCAGAAAGAGCCTACCACCCCGCAATCCAGCAATTCAGAAATAAAAAGAAAGCAGAGGGTCGGGGAAAAGAGATGAGGACCATCCACAGAGAGGTGGTACCCTTTGATAGGAGGTGGGCATAATGCCCACCCCTACTGAGTAGGTGGCATAGTCAAAGCATGCCAGGGACTTGTTCCACAGTGCTGACTTTCACCTAAAGAAAGGAGGCGGTGATTCTATTAGACTGCCATCAAATTGCCATTTGTGCTTAACTGCTTGTCAAATACCATCATTTGGTCTTGCAATTATCAGCAAATAGTGTTTCTTTATTACATACATCCCCAAACAATTTCAACCATCTCCTTATGCAATTTAAAGTCTGGGATAATAGGAGCATGTCATCTGCTTATAGCAGCATATTTAATTTTAGCAAGTTGGTCAATGGTGTTATTTACATATACAGTGGTACCTTGGGTTACAAACACTTCGGGTTATAGACTCCGCTAACCCTGTAGTAGTACCTCGGGTTAAGAACTTTACCTCAGGATGAGAACAGAAATCATGCGGTGGTGGCGTGTAAGCAACGGGAGGCCCCATTAGCTAAAGTGGTACCTCAGGTTTAGAACGGTTTCAGGTTAATAATTAAGTTCATAACCAGAGGTACCACTGCATGTTGAACAAAAAAGGGAGCTGGCAATCAACCTTGTCTAACCGCTCTGGCTGAGTCTATTGGCCCTGACAACTGGCCTTCTCAGTCTACTCTGACTTGAAGCTTGAAGTTCTTAATTTAAACTCAGCAGAGGCACCTCTCTGACCAAGTCTCCAGTTTTCTCCATAAAAAGTTTTCTTTTCTGTCAAAGGCTAAGGTCGAGTCAATGAAGGTAAGTGATGAGAGAAGAAGGGAGGGAAGGAGAGCAGATATATGCCATTTGGTTAATTGTCCTGAGCCAAACACCATTCACAGAAATAACTCCTGAGTGAATGGATGGCAATTTGTTTGGTTCCCTTCATGTCTTCCTCCTCTCCCATCCTACCCTTCTGTTTCAATTTCATTAACCCACTAAGTGGGGCACAAACAGGTACAAAGCAAAAGTAGTTCTGGGGTGGTTGCAGCATGAGACAATGGAGTTGTGTGGGGAAGGAGGGGGGAAACAGGTGTGTGCCTGTGATTGACACTGCAACTCTCAGCTCAGACATATATTTTTTTCTAGCCAAAGTGTCTATCAATCTGATAGATCCTAATATACTTACAAAAGATATAGAAGTGAGGCATACAAAACCCTACAAAGGTCTCTATAACTATCCACATATTTTTATCTGAATGTAGAGCTACAAAAGAGTGTCAACAGTTCATGGGAAGGATTCAGAGAGCTGTGGATATAGGGTGGTATATAATTTCAATAAATAAATAAAAATTATAATTATAAATGTATTTATTCAGCTACTGCTATATTGCAGGCAAACGGTGTCAAAAGATGGAGGAGACCCAGTAAAGTATTGATGTTCTTTGTAAAAAAATCATTTAAAAATCGTTTATACACCTCCAGTGTCAAAGACCAAGGTAAAGAGGTGTGTCTTCAGCATTCACCAAAAGCCATATAATGATGGTGCAAGACTCACACCTGTCAGGAGGGAGTGCCACAGCTTTAGAGCAGTCCACGAGAATGCCATCTCCAAAGCCATTATCCATCAAGTTTTTGAAGCAGCTGGGAAAAACCAAGAGGGCAAAGCATATTACAGTTGATAAGCAACAGGCAGGTAAAATTAGTAAGTGGTCCACCAAGGTGCTCAGCAGTTTTCAGAGGATCAAGGTGGGAATTATTTTGGGAGGAGGGACCACTTATGAGAACAGGTTGGTGAAAGGCAGCACAGTTTGTTTGTTTTCTGTTTACCTTGCACCTTGAGAACCTGAAACAGAGAAGTATTAAACGTACAGCCTGAGGACATCTTCACAACAGCACAATCTGTGGTAGGCCTCTTGTCACTTAGGCAAATTTTAAGCACACCCAAACATAAACTGCAACCTATGTGGAATAATGTGCGTGTCTCCCTTCCCCAGGTTCGGCATCGCAGTTACGCTGAACAGTCACAGATCTGACCATTCGCACCATGCAGGCCCTGCAGATTGGCGCTGTGGTTTGTGCTTTCGTCAGCCTTCTGCTGCTCCTCATTGCCCTGGGCTCAGACTACTGGCTGGAAAATGAAGTGAGCTACACTGGCCTCTGGAGATCTTGTGTTAATATTGTATCAGTCGAAACTTGCAGTTCATATGGGATGGATGTGAGAGGTAAGCTTTTTGTCTTCTGCTCAGAGTACTAGTGGTGTAGTATTCAACCGTAACTTGGGGGGGGGCAGCTGACAGTTCCCCAACTCCCTGAAAATTCAGTGTGACTAGGGATAACACATTCACTCCATGCTTTTTTGGGGTGGGGTGGGGGGAGGAATCAATGTTTTGATTCAAGTGCAGTGGGTTCAAGCACAAAATGGCTGTTGACATTTAACCTCCTCCTTCCTTTCTCTTCCTTCCTTCCTGAAAGATTACATCCATGCTACCCGAGCCTTCATGTTCTTTGGGATGATCGCTGGAGCCATCTCTTGCATTGGTCTTTGTGGCACCTTTTGTAGCGTGCAATTTGGCTCCATCTCCAAGGCCAAGACCGCAGCCATAGCCAGCATTGTTGCAGGTATTATGGGGGGTCATAAGCATCTACTTCCAGTCAGTTCAGGCCCCTCAAGCCCCTGAACACAAATCTGTAGACTGTGCCAAGCTGAAATGTCTACCCAATGTGTTCTTACTTGAATCCAATGAAGTTATACTCTGAGCAGACCCACTGAAATCAATAATGAAAGGTGCTATCCAATAGTCCTCTGTCCACCTCCAGGGTTTTGTGATCCACCTACCACATCTCCACTGGATATGTAGCGGGCGTGTGGGGAAGCAGGATGATCAGGCCCAATTCCTGGCTGGTGCTTCAGTCAGGTTTAGCTCAAGCCCAATGCTATGGCATGTGGGCGGTGAGACTGGTTCCAGATGCAAGGGATGCTTGGCCAGCTCAGTTCTGCTTTCTCCTTGCCCTGGAAGCACATCCAATGGATATGTTTCAAAGGTGGAATCGGGAACTTCCTGCAGCCAATCAGAAGCCACGCTTTGGTTTCAGAACTTTTTGGAATTCAAAACGACTTCTGGAATGGATTCCTTTCAACTTCCAATATATGACTACTACTACTACTACTAAGTTATATATTTATAGGCTGCCCATCTGACTGGGTTGCCACAGCAACTCTGGGTGGCTTCCAACAAATGACAACACTATAAGACATCAAAAATTATAAATAACTAAAATGTGAAAACAATTTTTTTAGAAAAAATTATAAATAAAAAATAGTTTAAAACAACAACTCTTAAATACAATAAGTTCCACTTGGTCTCTGACTCCATCCCTGTAGCCATCTGGCAACCAGGGCACATCTTTCAGCCACTGCATTTCACAAGCTACAACGTCCGGGTCATCCTGGAATATTTAATGTACAAGCAACTTTATAACTTAATGTATTTTTTCTTAATAGCTGTTTGCGTCATGATTGCCATGGCCACCTTCACAGGGTGTGCGGGAACACAGTTCAGTTATGGATGGTCTTTTGGCTTGGGCTGGGCCTCCTTTCCTCTCTTCCTTATAACTGGTGAGTATGTGTCAAATGGGAAATGCTGAAAATGTGTGTCTTTATTTAGAGGTTTGACTTCGCATGGAGTTGGTAGCTGTTTATTTCATTACAGAACAGTCTGGGGCTGAGCTACACATTTAGCATCATCATGTGGTTGTGCCCCTGGCAGTGTGCCACTTTGGCTGCGGATGGAGGCTCATATATTGATCAATTTCCTGGTGTGACATGCTGTGCACACAATTCCACTATCAGCAAAAGAGGAAGAGGGTGGAACGTGACACAATCCCCTGGGTGTGCTTCTCTACTGCAAGCATGGATTACTTCTGGGTTTTTAGGCCTTGAAACGCATTCAGCAATGTCTTTCTCCCTTCTGACCAAAACTCTGAAGGAATCAGGTTTCCCCAGATTCAGCTCAAAGGGCAGGGAAAACATCTGAAATTAAGTTTGACCTAAGTGTGTCAGTAGGATTTCCGGACTACAGAAATGCATTTGTGCCAAACTTCAGGAATTCACTAGCCTTATTCCTTACAAATGATCCCAGAGACTTGGGCTGAGTACAAATGATATTATATTCTCGAATGAATGGAGACAGACTATTTATTTCATTCACAGACAATCTGCATTTATTTTTTGATCCCAAAAAGAAATTCTTGAGAAATGGGTTTATAACTAACTAACTAACTAACTAACTAACTAACTAACTAACTAACTCCCACCCATCTGGCTGTGTTTCCCCAGCCACTCTGGGCAGCTTCCAACAAAATATTAAAAATACAATAAAACACAACATTAACAACTTCCCTAAACAGGGCTGCCTTCAGATATCTTCTAAAAGTCAGATAGTTGTTTATTTCCTTGACCTCTGATGGGAGGGCATTCCACAGGGCTGGTGCCACATCCAAAAGTAAAAAAGCTCATTGCAGATGAGCATTGTCCCACAATGCATCTATCTGAATACTTATGAAAACAGATGGAGGCAAGCCTGGCAAGAAGAGTCCCTTGTAGAAGTCTCAAAATGAATAATGTATTCTGTGGGAGAGAACTGGGCCTGTTAGAATGGCAGGGCTTTGAGGATCAGGGCATGATTCCCCCAATGAGAAAGGAAGGTCATCCTGGGATCAGTGATCTGGATATCTCAGATAGTGTTTTATTTTCCGCTGGCTATGCCCTCACCAGCCCTTTTTCTCTCCTGATAGGTGGGCTGGCTTTCCGCGTGAATCCTGCTGCAGCAGAATGAGGAAAAGAGTGTGCTACAATTTCAGATGAGCTATGTTGATGTCACAAACACAGTCTACAGTGGAACAAGTTGGACCTGGAGGAAATGACTATACTTTCATGATGAAGATGACACATTATACAATAGCAATAGCGTTAAGGAATGACAAATTCACAGCACATTGCAATCCGTTAACTGAATACTGAACCAGCCAACTTAGTGCCCTCCAAATGCTGTTGTGTTACAAAGTAGGGCTGCCAAATCTTTTAAACCAAAGAAGAGGACATAAAAAAATCATGATTAATAAATAATGATAATAATAATAAGGGGGACGGTAGGCTTTGTGAAACTGCTCAGCTGAGCAGTTATAGCGCTGGGCTGGGGGCTCTGTAAAACTGTCTGGCTGTGGGGAGCGCGGTTGCCGCTTCCTGCAGCTGAGCACTTAAAGGAGTCCCCAGCCCGGCACTGGTTTGCCCGTGAGCAAGGGGGAGCACTGGGGCTGGCTCAGCTGGGGATTGGGAGCTCTCCTGTGCCCCAGCTGAACCACGCAAAGGAGCCCTGACACTCCTCCCGCTCTGAGGCATGCTGCTTGCGCTTGCAGAGCACAGCTGTTCATGCTCCTGGAAGGCAGTTCCCGAGCACACGTGTGCTTTGTCTAAAACCAAAAAACCCTGGACATTTTGGCAATTAAAAAAAAAATCCCCCCGGACGGTGTTTTCACCCTTTAAATACCAGATATGTCCTGGAAAAACTGGACATATGGCAACCCTAGTTACATCTCCCATCAACCTTGTCCATTGGCCTTTGACCATGCTAGCTGGGGCAGAATGGAGCTGGAGTTCACCAACATCTGGAGAGCAACAGATAGGCTACTCCCAATTCAGAAAGAAACCCTTTTTGTTCCCCTAAAAACATTTCTTTTTAGAGGTTATAAAATATTTACAGTACAGTATTGGCTAAACACATGCTAGTATTACGAATTAAGAATGATGCTAAGCAATATTATTATTCATTCAGTGGCTGGGTTAAAGTAAGGAATGAGAAAGACAGGCATCTTGTATGAATCAAGCAGAACGAAATTATGGATGACATTGTTTGTTTTGAGTTTTGGCCTTCAAATTCTAAATATTGTGTATGTGCAAATGACTATTGTGATTCCTCTGTTTGTCTCACAGCTTGTGGTTTTAATAAAGAATATATTTAAGGCAAGCACACAGATTCCCAAGCCTAAAAGGAAACCTCATTACAAAGACAGAAATATGCTTTTGGATTTACAGGCAACCTTCCATTTACGCATGTTCAAGGCATACACGACTGTGCATGCATGCATCACCACGAACCCAGAAGTGGCACGGAAAGGGGGGAAACGGCCCTAAAAGAGCATGGAAATGACAAAAACGGTGCGAAAACGGTGTCTCACAATCCCAGGAGCCTTTTGCACTGAGGTTTGAGGCCTGCAGAGAGTTTGAGTTTGAGAAAGGAGATTTGGAGGAAGCAATTGTGGTGGGGTTTGGTTGAGTTTTGGGTTACCAAAAGGATTTTTCAAGGGTTTCCTGAGGTTTAGAGAGTGCTTGCATACTTTTTCAATTGTTTTCTGCACCTGCAAACATCCCTGCAAAGACAACTGATGCAGCACAACTATTATCTACATTTATCACATGTTCCTGCATTTTTCTCTGTTGTTTATTCCCAATATCAAAATTCCCTTCCAAACCCTTTATCGTTATCACAGTCACTGTTATGTGACTTTCAATCGTGTTTAACAAATCCATAAATATGTTTACATGCAACAGGAATTTTATTGTTGTTGTTGTCGTCAGTCATTTTCAGCACTGTACTCCCTCGAAGAGTTCCTTCTTCATTCCAAGCTCTTATCTCTAAAGTTCTGGGCTGTCTTCCAACTTTCCTTTGTTTAATGAAATTCAGTGTAATTTTTTGAGTCTCTTAACGAGCAGATGTTCCCCGAGTCCAATTAAAGATATTCTGTAGACAGCAATGCCATCGCATATATCCCACAATTAATAATTTTTTGATTCCTCTAAAATCCAAGCTTGCTCTCTCTGAGCCCTAGGGAAAGCTCGCTAAGACCAAAGATTCACCTTCACTTTAATAATTGATATACGATGAAAATCCATACAAGCAGATGCAGTTTTTGTGTGAGATATACCCCAGTTGTAATCCATCAGCTAACTGGACCACCGTTCGGCATTTTATCATCCCAAGCTGAAAGCATATCAATCTAGTTTTTGCCAGTTCTAATTAGAGCCCTCCACAGATGACCGCGCCATGAAGCATCAAATTCTCAAGTTTTTATACAGTTCCTCCTGCATTCCATTTGATTAATTAGATCTTTCTTAATGAGGCTTGCCAAATTGCCAAAAGAGCCAGTGTGGTGTAGTGGTTAAGAGAGGTAGACTTGTAATCTGGTGAACTGGGTTCGCGTCTCCGCTCCTCCACGTGCAGCTGCTGGGTGACCTTGGGCTAGTCACACTTCTCTGAAGTCTCTCAGCCTCACTCACCTCACATAGTGTTTGTTGTGGGGGAGGAAGGGAAGGGAGAATGTTAGCCGCTTTGAGACTCCTTCGGGTAGTTATAAAGCGGGATATCAAATCCAAATCAAATTCAAATTGTGAAATAGCAAGTATAGAAAGGAAACAGCCGCTCACCTCACATAAACCGTAGAAAACGCTGAAAGTCCTTCTCAGTTCAAAGCTTGGCACTCAGTGACTGAATTACTTAGCAGGTCTTTTTTTGTCTCCTTCTTCCAGAACACGCCTGTATGTAAATTCAGATTCAATTATTTTTTAAAGAACAGGGATGCTCATGGCGATGGCTCTGGAGAGTTTCCAATTTTTGCAGTGCTCAGCCCCCAGCGTCCCTGCCCCCACATTCTGTAGTGAGCGGCAGTTATCAGATGATCCGCAGGTGACGGCCAGTCCCCCCCTACCCGGGGGGGGGGGGCAGGGATAATTACTCCCATATTACCCCTGAATTCCTGCACAGCTGGAGTCCAGTGCCATGGGAAAGCAGCCAAACGCGATGGCGATCAGACCAGAAGTCAGTGGGGGGGCAAAGTTTTGGGAGCAAATCCTTTGGGAAGAAGGGTGAGATATAAATTGAAGAAATAAACGAACAAGAACAGATGCAAAGTAAAGTGAGCTACAAATTGCATAAGCTCCAGTATGTCCCCTAACAAAACACAACTCCTAGGGTACAAGTCCAACTTCTCCAGAGAGTAGAAAGATGGGGATTGAGACAACCAAGTTAGCCCTAGGGGTGGGGATTTGATTCAGTCTGCATTTGAATCACACTTTCTGTAACAATATGCAAACCAAAACATCTTTCAAAATTCACACTTATCTCTTTACAAAGAATGTATGAATAGACTAGTGGATTTTCCATATGAGAATTGGTGCCTTATGGGAGATTGGGATGGAGTGGTCTCCCCAACACAGGATAAGACTTCAGAGAAGTTAATCTTTGTTGCTCTGCCCACTTTTTGCCTTGCTGTTGGCAGTTGGCTTCTTGATCATTTCTGGAACACAGTGGCAATCCGGGTGGGTTGCAGCATTTCCTCTTGCTAATGCTGAAGGCCTTTTGCAAGTTGTTTGTGTGTTGTAACCTTTGAAGACAGAGCAAAGGAGAAGCAGAGAGAAGGACTGAGCTGTGAACTGGAGGTTTTTGGTGTGCAGGAACATCTCTCTGGAGATCTGACGTGCGGTAAGCAAATCTGTTGCCTGGAAGAGGGGCTTATCCTGGTTGCCTTCACCTATGCTTAACCTACTCTTGTTAGGAAATGCCATCAGTGATCTCTCCTCCTGAAGGGAGGCAGACTCACAAAAGGCCAGTGGATAGTTAATGGTCTGAAGGAGCAGCAGCAGGACCTGGAAGCTCAGCAATCCCAGCAAAGGATATAATAAGAAGAAATAATCTGAAAGTTGGTATAGTAGCGCTGGATATTTGTAAGGCATTTGACTATGTAGAATGGTTGGCATTAAAAATGATTATAGAAAGCTTAGGATTTGGAAAACACTTTAAGGGATTAATAAATCAATTATATTTGAGGAACAAGGCATATGTCATCGTGAACAATAGTATAACAGAACGAACACTAGTTCAAGCTACAAGACAAGGATGCCCCCTTTCCCCTATTTTATTAGTATTGATCATTGAAACTCTGGCCAATGTAATTTGAGAAGTTAGAAATATATAAGGAATAAGCAATAATGGAAAAGAGAAAATAAGTTTATTTGCACATGACGCCTTGCTAACAATCAAAAATCCATTGGAAAATATGCAGGTAATAGAGGAACATTTGAAAAAAAATTGGGTTAAAGCTGTCTGAAATTCCAGAGGTAGCATTGTTATCAATTTATGATGAGGTGGAAGGTTTGCAGGCTATGAAGGGCTTGCTCAGAAATTTATAGACAGCTGTATGAGTTTTTATAGCTAGGAAGTGGAAGGGGCAAGGTGAATATAAAATAGAAGAATGGTATAAAGAGGTGCGGGATATAGCTACTAATGATAAATTAACATGTGCTATTAAGGTAAAATAGGGAATATGTAGGAAAAATGATTTTAAGAAGATATGGAAAGTATTTGTGGAATTTGTACTGTTCAAACGGAAAGGGGTCAAACCATCACAAGAGGTGTTGAAATTTTGGGAGGCTGGATAGTTACAATGGGAGCTGGCAAACAACCTTGTCTAACCGCTCTGGCTGAGTCTATTGGCCCTGACAACTGGCCTTCTCAGTCTACTCTGACTTGAAGCTTGAAGTTCTTAATTTAAACTCAGCAGAGGCACCTGTCCATCTTAGTCTCCAGTTTTCTCCATAAAAAGTCTTCTTTTCTGTCAAAGGCTGAGGTCGAATCAATGAAGGTGAACGATGAGAGAAGAAGGGAGGGAGGGAAGGAGAGCAGATATATGCCATTCGGTTATTTGTCCTGAGCCAAACACCATTCACAGAAATGACTCCTGAGTGAATGGATGGCAATTTGTTTGGTTCTCTTCATGTCTTCCTCCTCTCCCACCCAGCCCTTCTGTTTCAATTCCATTAACTTACTAACTGGGGCACAAATAGGCACAAAGCAGAAGTAGTTCTGGGGCGGTTGCAGCTTGAGGAAATGGAGTTGTGTGGGGAGGGTGGGGAGAGCAGTTGTTTGCCCGCAATTGACACTGCTAGCCACCATTCTTCAGCTCAGGCATATAATTTTTCTAGCCAAAGTGTCCATCAATCTGATAGATCTTAAAAGATATAGAAGTGAGGCATGCAAACCCCACAAAGATCCTTATCACTATCCACATATCGGAATGCAGAGCTACAAATTAGTGTCAACAGTTCATAAGAAGGATTCAGAGACCTGCAGCTGTATGGTGGCATATACCATATTTCTCCGTGTATAAGACAATGCTTTTTGCTAAAAAAAAAGAGGCAAAAATTGGGTGTCGTCTTATACACGGAGATTGAATGCAGGGGGGACGTGTGATTAATGGTAGCAGCAAGAAGGAGATTGGCAGTGGCAAGTGGGCAGGCAATTGGCGGCTATGGCAAGTGGGCAGGTGGGCTGCTGGTGGCAGTGAGCGGGCAGACAATTGGTGAATGCAGTGAGGTGTGCATTCAGCAATGGCTGTGGCAAGCGATTGGCAGTGGCGGGCAGGTGGGCGAGCGATTGGCAGAAGTGTTTCCCCCCACCCCCCAAAGAGGCTAAACAACTGAATTTCTTAATTTTGGGTTTAAAAAATAGGAGTTTCTTATACAAGGGGGCCTCTTGTAAATGGAAAAATACAGTATTTTCAATAACTAAAAATAATTATAATTATAATCCAGTGCACAAATGTCTTTGTTCAGCTACAGCTATATCGCAGGCAAATGGTGTCAAAAGATGGAGGAGACCCAGTAAAGTATTGATGTACTTTGTAAAAAAAAAAAAAAACATTTAAAAATGGTTTATACACCTCCAGTGTCAAAGACCAAGGTAAAGAGGTGTGTCTTCAGCATTCACCAAAAGCTATATAATGATGGTGCAAGACTCACACCTGTAAGGAGGGAGTGCCACAGCTTTAGGGCCATCTCCGAATCCATTATCCATCAAGCTTTTGAAGGAGGTGGAAAAAACCAAGATGGCAAAGCATATTACATTTGCTACAAATAATTAGTTCTGACCAGCATTTTCTGCTGTAGACGTTCTTTTGACAGGTTATCAGGGCTTTATATTCTCTTTTTAAGGCACGTACGGAGAGATAGGCTTGTTGGCTGGCTGAGTTAACAGATGTCAGGGCGGCTTTGTAGGCGCTAAGCAACAGGCAGGTAAAATTAGTAAGTGGTCCACTCAGCAGTTTTCAGAAGATCAAGGTGGGAATTATTTTGGGAGGAGGGATCACTTATGAGAACAGGGTGGTGAAAGGCAGAACAGTTTGTTTATTTTTTGTTTATCTTGCACCCTGAGAACCTGGAACAGAGAATTAGTAAACGTATAGCCTGAGGACATCTTCACGACAGCACAATCTGCAGTAGGCCTCTCGGCAGATACGTAAATTTTAAGCACAGCCAAACATAAACTGCAACCTATGTGGAATAATGTGCGTGTCTCCCTACCCCAGGTTTGGCATCCCAGTTACGCTGAACAGACACAGATCTGACCATTCGCACCATGCAGGCCCTGCAGATTGGCGCTGTGGTTTGTGCTTTCATCAGCCTTCTGCTGCTCCTCATTGCCCTGGGCTCAGATTACTGGCTGGCAAATGCCTCGGGCAACATTGGCCTCTGGAAAGCTTGTGCTAAAGTTCTGGGAAGTTATACTTGTGGTTCACTTGGGATGGATGTGAAAGGTAAGCTTTTTGTCTTCTGCTCGGAGTACTAGTGGTGTAGTATTCAACCGTAACTTGTGCGCACGCGGGGGGGGGGGGGCAGTTGACAGTTCCCCAACTCCCTGAAAATCCAGTGTGACTAGGGATAACACATTCACTCCATGCTTTTTTGGGGTGGGGTGGGGGGAGGAATCAATGTTTTCATTAAAGTGAAGTGGGTTCCAGGACAAAATGGCTGTTGTGGGAATTTAACCTCCTTCTTCCTTTCTCTTCCTTCCTTCCTGAAAGATTTCATCCATGTTACCCGAGCCTTCATGTTCTTTGGGATGATCGCTGGAGCCATCTCTTGCATTGGTCTTTGTGGCACCTTTTGTAGCGTGCAATATGGCTCCATCTCCAAGGCCAAGACCGCAGCCATAGCCAGCATTGTTGCAGGTATTATGGATCCAGTGAAGTTATACTCTGAGCAGACCCACTTAAATCAATGATTGAAGGACCTATCCAATAGTCCTCTCTCCACCTCCAGGGTTTTGTGAGTGGTGGAGCCACCTACCACATCTCCAGTGGATATGTAGCTGGGTAGGGGGGGGCAGCAGGATGATCAGGCCCAATTCCTGGCTGGTGCTTCAGTCAGGTTTAGCTCAAGCCCAACGCTATGGCATGTGGGCGGTGAGACTGGTTCCAGATCCGATGGATGCTGGGCCAGCTCAGCCCTGCTTTCTCCTTGCCCTGGAAGCACATCCAATGGATATGTTGCAAGGGCGGAAGTAGGAACTCCCTGCAGCCAATCAGAAGCCATGCTTTGGTTTCAGAACTTTTTGGAGTTCAAACGAGTTCCGGAATGGATTCCTTTCGACTTCCAAGATACAACTGTATAGTATTCTTCTTCTTCTTCTTCTTCTTCTTCTTCTTCTTCTTCTTCTTCTACTACTACTACTACTACTACTACTACAGTGGTACCTCAGGTTACATACACTTCAGGTTACAGACTCCGCTAACCCAGAAATATTACCTTGAGTAAAGACCTTTGCTTCAGGATGGGAACAGAAATTGTGCAGCAGCAGCAGAAGCAGGAGGCCCCATTAGCTAAAGTGGTACCTCAAGTTAAGAACAGTTTCAGGTTAAGTACGGACCTCCAGAACAAATTAAGTACTTAACCTGAGGTACCACTGTACTACTACTACCAAGTTATATATTTATAGGCTGCCTATCTGACAGGGTTGCTACAGCCACTCTGGGTGGCTTCCAACAAATGACAACACTGTAAGGCAACAAACATTATAAATAACTAAAATGTGAAAACAATTTAAAACCCCCAATTATAAATAAAAAATAGTTTAAAACAACAACTCTTAAATACAATCAGTTCCACTTGATCCTTTGTCCCTATCCCCATAGCCATTTGGAAACCAGGGCACATCTTTCAGCCACTGCATTTCACTAGCTGCAGCTTCAGGGTCAGCCTGGAATATTTAATGTACAAGCAACTTAATATCTTAATGTATTTTTTCTTAATAGCTCTTTGCGTCATGATTGCCATGTCCGTCTACACAGGGGAGACAAGAGGAAATGCCTCTTATGGATGGTCTTTTGGCTTTGGTTGGGTCTCCTTTCCTTTCTTCCTTGCAACTGGTATGTGTCAAATGGGAAATGCTGAAAATGTGCGTCTTTATTTAAAGGTTTGCCTTCGCATGGAGTTGGCAGCTGTTTATTTCATTACAGAACAGTCTGGGGCTGAGCTACACATTTAGCATCATCACGTGGTTGTGCCCCTGGCAGTGTGCCACTTTGGCTCCGGATGGAGGCTCAGATATTGATCAGTTTCCTGGTGTGACATGCTGTGCACACAATTCCACTATCAGCAAAAGAGGAAGAGGGTGGAATTTGAACCAATCCCCTGGGTGTGCAATTTTACTGCAAGCATGGATTACCTCTGTGTTTTTTGGCCTTGAAAAGCATTCAGAAATGTCATTCTCCCTTCATACTGTTGTTAGCCGCTCTGAGCCTGGCTTCGGCTGGGGAGGGCAGGATATAAATAAAATTATTATTATTATTATTATTATTATTATTATTATTATTATTATTATTATTATACCAATACTCTGACAGAATCAGGTTTCCCCAGATTCAGCTCGAAGGGTAGGAAAAACATCTAAAACAATTTTGACTTAAGTGTTTTGGCAGGATTTTCGGACTACGGAAATGCATTTGTGCCAAACTTCAGCAACTTGTAATTCACTAGTCTTATTCCTTACAAACGCTCCCAGAGACTTTGGCTGAGTACAAATGATATTATATTCTAGAATGAATGCAGACAGACTACTTATTTCATTCACAGACAATTTTCATCTATTTTTTGAAACCGAAAAACACTTCTTGATAAATGAGTTGTTTTTATTTTTCTTATTTATTATTATTTTATTATAATTATTAGTAATACCCTGCCACTCTGGACAGCTTCCAACAAAATATTTAAAATACAAGAAAACACCAGGCATTAAAAACTTCCCTACACAGGGCTAACTTCAGATGTCTTCTAAAAGTCAGATAGGGTTTTTTTCCCCTTGACCTCTTGAGAGGGTGTGCCACAGGGCGGGTGCCACAACTGAGAAGTAAAAAAGCTCATTGCAGATAGGTTTTGCATTGTCCCACAATGCATCTATTTGAATACTTATGAAAACAGATGGAGGCAACCCTGGCAAGAAGAGTCCCTTGTAGAAGTCTCAAAATGAACAATGTAGTTCTGTGGGAGAGAACTGGGCCTGTTAGAATGGCAGGGCTTTGAGGATCAGGGCATGATTCCCCCGATGAGAAAGGAAGGTCATGCTGGGATCAGTGATCTGGATATCTCAGATAGTGTTTTATTCTCCGCTGGCTATGCCCTCACCAGCCCTTTTTCTCTCCTGATAGGTGGGCTGGCTTTCTGCCTGAATACTGCCGCAACCGAATGAGGAAAAGATTTCAGATGAGCTATGTTGATGTCACAGACACAGACTGTGTCACAGACACAGTCTACACTGGAACAAGTTGTACCTGGAGGAAATGACTATACTTTCATGATGAAGATGACACATTATACAATAGCAATGGAGTTAAGGAATGACAAATTCACAGCACATTGCAATCCGTTAACTGAATACTGAAACCAGCCAACTTAGTCCGCTCCAAATGTTGTTTTGTTACAAATTAGGGCTGCCAAATCTTCTAAACCAAAAAAGAGGACATAAAAAAAAATCATAATAAATAAATATTGATAATAATAAGAGGGACGGTAGGCTTTGCGAAACTGCTCAGCTGAGCAGTTAACGTTCTGGGCTGGGGACTCTGTAAAACTGTTTGGCTGTGGGGAGTGCGGTTGCCGCTCCCTGCAGCTGAGCACTTAAAGGAGTCCCCGGCCTGGCACTGTTTTGCCTGCGAGCAGGGGGTGCACTGGGGCTGGCTCAGCTGGGGATTGGGAGCTCTCCTGTGCCCCAGCTGAACCACGCAAAGGAGCCCTGACACTCCTCCCGCTCTGAGGCATGCTGCTTGCGCTTGCAGGGCACAGCTGTTCATGTTCCTGGAAGGCAGTTCCCGAGCACACGTGTGCTTTGTCTAAAACCCCAAAACCCTGGACATTTTGGCAATTAAAAAAAATATCCCCCCGGACGGTGTTTTAACTCTTTAAATACCAGATATGTCCCGGAAAAACCTGACGTATGGCAACCCTAGTTACATCTCCCATCATACTTGTCCATTGTCTGTTGGCCATTGACCATGCTAGCTAGGGCTTAATGGAGCTGGAGTTCACCAACATCTGGAGAGCAAACAGATAGGCTACTCTCAATTCAGAAGGAAACCCTTTTCATTCCCTTAAAAATATTTCTTTCTAGAGGTTACAAAATATTTACAGTATAGTATTGGCTAAATACATGCTAGTACAGTGGTACCTCTGGATGTGAATGGGATCCGTTCCAGAGCCCCGTTCGCATCCAGAAGTGAACGCAACTCACGTCTGCGCGTGCGTGAGTCACGATTCGCCGCTTCTGAGCATGCACGTGACATCATTCTGACTGTCTGCGCATGCACGAGCTGCAAAACCTGGAAGTAACACACAACCCGAAAATACTTAATCCCGAAGCTACTTCAACCTGAGGTATGACTGTATTACAAATTAAGAATGATGCTAAGCAATATTATTATTCATTCAGTGGCTGGGTTAAAGTAAGGAATGAGAAAGACAGGCATCTTGTATGAATCAAGCAGAATGAAATTATCTATGGATGGCATTGTTTGTTTTGAGTTTTCGCCTTCAAATTCTGTATAGTGCAAATGACTATTGTGATTCCTCTGTTTCTCTCACAGCTTGTGATTTTAATAAAGAATATTTTTAAGGCAAGCACACAGATTCCCAAGCCTAAAAGGAAACCTCATTACAAAGACAGAAATATGTTTTTGGATTTACAGGCAACCTTCCATTTACGCATGTTCAAGGCATACACGACTGTGCATGCATGCATCACCGCGAACCCAGAAGTGGCACAGAAGGGGGGGGGGAACAGCCCTAAAATGGTGCAAAAATGTTGTCTTGCAATCCCAGGAGCTGTTTGCACTGAAATTTGAGGCCTGTAGAGAGTTCAAGTTTGAGAAAGAGATTTGGAGGGAGCAATTGTGGTGGAGTTTGGTGGAGTTTTGGGTTACCAAAAGGGTTTTTGAAGGGTTTCCTGAGGTTTAGAGAGTGCTTGCATGCTTTTTCAATGGTTTTCTGCACTTGCAAACATCCCTGCAAAGACAACTGATGCAGCACAACTATTATCTACATTATTGTTGTTTAGTCGTTTAGTCGTGTCCAACTCTTTGTGACCCCCTGGACCAGAGCACACCAGGCACTCCTGTCTTCCACTGCCTCCGCAGTTTGATCAAACTCATGCTGGTAGCTTCGACAACACTGTCCAACCATCTTGTCCTCTGTCGTCCCCTTCTCCTTGTGCCCCCCATCTTTCCCAACATCAGGGTCTTTTTCCAGGGAGTCTTCTCTTCTCATTAGGTGGCCAAAGTATTGGAGCCTCAGCTTCACAATCTGTCCTTCCAGTGAGCACTTAGGGCTGATTTCCTGAAGAACAGAGAGGTTTGATCTTCTTGCAGTCCATGGGACTCTCAAGAGTCTCCTCCAGCACCATAATTCGAAAGCATCAATTCTTCGGTGATCAGCCTTCTTTATGGTCCAGCTCTCACTTCCATATATCACTACTGGGAAAACCATTATCTACATTACTATTATTATCTATACACAAAATGTTCTTGCTTGAATCCAGTGAAGTTATACTCTGAGCATAGCCACTGTAATCAATGATGAAAGGTGCTATTGAATCCTCCTCTGTCCACCTCCAGTGTTTTGCAAGCGGTGGAGCCACCCACCACACATCCAATGGATATGTTGCAGGTGGCGGGGGGGGGGGAGCAGGATGATCAGGCCCAATTCCTGGCTGGTGCTTCGGTCGGGTTCAGATCAAGCTCAATGCTACGGCATGCTAGTGGTGGGACTGGTTCAGCTCTGCTTCCCCCTTGCCTTGGAAGCACCCTGTTCAGCGGATTTCTGCTGGCCTTACCATGGTGCCTCCCACCCACTTGCATGTTTGGCGAACAGAAGTGGGAGTTTGGTGCTGACAGTGTAATGCACACATCATTCCATTGCATACCCTCCATCATGGAACAGGGTTACCTTCAGATGTCTTCTAAAGGTTGTATAGTTTTTCATCATAAACTTTATTGCACTAGCCAAAGGCCATGGCATCAATCACAAAGGGAACAAAAAGAAAAGCAATAATAGCTATAAAAACATCAGGCACTGCAGATACAATAAACCACAACCACATCTCCTAAAAATTATTTATTGCTTACGATAGAATAGCAGGGGTTTCTCAGGTAGAATGTGCCAGCTTAAATGTCCAAATCACCTTAGGTTGTATAGTTATTCAATTCAAAATCCTTTATTAGGCATAGCACACCACACATTAACAAGCAAACATCATGTACAAACTGTATAAAATACGGGTACAGCAAACACAATTTATCCTAGTCCTATTCTTAACTCCCAGAAATTAATCGATGTACATGAATAACATAATACAATATAATATAAAATAATAATAATACAACGCAGCAACATCACCTACCATTAAAAACCACTAAGTCTCTTTATCATGGCCCATTCTTTCTTCATGGACAGCTCTTAAAAATTCAGCTGCTATTAAAGTAATTTGATCATCACTGTCTGCCAGCATGTCCTGAACAGTTGGTTGAGTAAAAATCTGTTTATTGAATTTTAGGGCCTCAAATAATTGTATTCTGGCATAACTGCCAAAATCACCGGAAAAGAATATATGCTCTAGAGTATCGAGTTTCTTTTTTCTGCATTTGCAGAGACGCTCAGATTCTGGGATAGCTAAATATCTTCCTCTCACTATCACCGAGGGAAACATGTTAAATCTGGCCAACATAAACAGCCTACACGATTCATGTTTCTTCAGATTTGTCATGTATCCCTTTTGGAAATCTCTACACAAAGGGAGATTAAGTGGATAGGAGAGCAGGTGTTGTGCTTTGCAACCTCAAGCATGGCGAGAGCACTTTTTTCTGTGAGAGTCTTCCTAATAATTTCCCATGTATCTTTGGGATCAGAGATTTCAAAGTCAGTTAGAGTGAGCCCTATAGAATCCAGTTTTCTCCTACATATCAATGATAGATTGTAGATTGCACTATCACTTAAAAGATTGTAAAGTAGAGAATTAGGGGACAGGGCTCTATAATGGAGGAAGATCCAATATTTCAAGGTCCTCAGCCATGCTCTTACTGATAAAGGCAATATTCCCAGCTCACAACATATTGTTTCATATTTTACTGAGTTTGCAAGTCCTAATAATGACCTCAAAAGGGAAGCGTGAAATTTATCCAGCCTCTTGAGGTCACCTGAAATCCACACTGGTGTGCCATATAGAAGTTGGGCACAAAGTTTCACATCAATCACTTGCAATACAGCTGGGATGAATCTGTTTCCTACTGGAGAAAAAAAAAATAGGATTTTATATGGTGGGCTGTCACTTTGGCCTTAGCTATAGCAGCACATATATGTGTATTCCAATTCATATTATTTTTGAATGTGATTCCCAGATAATTGAAGTGCTTAACTTCCTGTATTAGATGTCCATTAATTATACAGCCTTTTGGGTTCCCTCTCTTTCTGAATTGCATAATCTTTGTCTTATCATAATTAATTTTGAGATTATTATTGTATAGTTATTTATCTCCTTGGTTCGGGGTGGGGCGTGTCACATAACTCCACACCCTCCAACATTTCTCCAATGAAAATAGGGACGTCCTGAGGAAATGCGGGACATTCCGGGATAAAATCAGAAACCAGGATGGCTTCTGTAAATCCAGGACTGTCCCTGGAAAATAGGGACACTTGGAGGGTCTGCCCTTGGCAGTGGCTGGTAACTCTGCCAGTAGATGCCAGGCAATGGCTAGAGGAAGAGGAGCGGTGGGAGGTACCAGCCAGAAAGCCCTCTAGGGAAGCCTCAGAGGAGGAAGGCTCAGAGCCGGGGGAATGATGGTGGGAGACTGAAGACAGATCAAAGTTGGAGCAAACTAGATGAGCAAACATCCAAGAGAGGGCAGCAGGAACTAGTGAGCTAGCTCTGCTGCCTTTTGCTGTTCTAGTCACCCTCTGTAACATATCTTCAGGATATAGGAGCATATAAGTATTGTTATAAATAATAATAAAAAATATGAACACAATTTTAAAAACAAATATAAATATAGTCTACTACTACTACTACAACAACTACTATAATAAGTTATATATTCATAGATTGCCCATCTGACTGGGTTGCTACAGCTACTCTGGGTGGCTTCCAACAAATGACAACATGGTAAGGCATCAGACATTACAAATAAATGAAATGTGAAAACAGTTTTTAAAAAAACAATTATAAATTGAAAAAAAAGTTTAAAACAGCAACACTTAAATACAATCAGTTCCACTTGATCCTTGACCCCAGCCCTGTAGCCATCTGGAATATTTAATGTACAAGCGACTTTATAGCTTAATGTATTTTTTCTTAATAGCTCTTTGCATCCTGATTGCCATGGCCGTCTACACAGGGAAGACAAGAGGAAAAGCCTCTTACGGCTTTTCTTTTGGCTTGGGCTGGGCCACCTTTCCTCTCTTCCTTATAACTGGTGAGTATGTGTCAAATGGGAAATGCTGAAAATGTGCGTCTTTATTTAAAGTTTTGCTTTCGCATGGAGTTGGCAGCTGCATTCTTTCATTACGGAATAGTGTGGGACTGATCTGCAAGTTTAGCATCATCATGTGGTCATGCCCCTGGCAGTGTGCCACATTGGTTGCAGACGGAGGCTCATATATTGATCAATTTCCTGGTGTAACACAGATTACCACTATCAGGAAAAGAGGTAGAGGGTGGAATGTGAACCAATCCCCTGGGTGTGCTTCTTTACCGCAAGCATGGATTACTTCTGGATTTTTTTGGCCTTGAAAAGCATTCAGAAATGTCATTCTCCCTTCATGCCAACACTATGAATGAATCAGGTTTCCGCAGATTCAGCTCGAACGACAGGAAAAGCATCTGAATCAAGTATGACCTGAGTATGTCAGTAGGATTTCCGGACTAGTGAAATGCATTTGTGCCAAACGTCTGCAATTCGTAATTCACTAGCCTTATTGCTTACAAACACTCCCAGAGACTGGCTGAGTACAAATGATATTATATTCTAGAATGAATGGAGACAGAGCACTTCTTTTATTCACAGATAATCTAGATATATTTTTGGTCCCGAAAAGCACTTCTTGATAAATGGGTTTTATTCCAGAAGTAAATGCTCTTTGCAGATAGATTTTGCATTATCCCACAATACATCTATTTGAAAACCTATGAAAACAGATGGAGCCTGGCAAGAGGAGTCCCTTGTAGAAGTCTCAAAATGCACAAACAATGTAGTTCTGTGGGAGAGAACTGGGCCTGTTAGAATGGCAGGGCTTTGAGGATCAGGGCATGATTCCCCTGATGAGAAAGGAAGGTAATGCTGGGATCAATGATCTGGATATCTCAGATAGTGTTTTATTCCCTGCTGGCTATGCCCTCACCAGCCCTTTTTCTCTCCTGATAGGTGGGCTGGCTTTCCATATTAATGCCGCTTGAACATAATGAGGCAAAGATTGTGCTACATTTTCAGATGAGCTATGTTGATTTTACAGACACAGACACCGTCTGCACTGGGACAAGTTGAGCCTGGAGGAAATGACTATACTTTCGTGATGAAGCTGATAACAATAGCAATAGTGTTAAGGAATAACAAATTCACAACACATTGGAATCTGTTAACTGACTACTGAAATAGCCAACTTAGTGCCCTCCAAATGCTGTTGTGTTATAAATTAGGGTTGCCATATCTTCAAAAGCAAAAGAGAGAACATATTTTAATTATTTATTTATTATTTTAAATTAAATTAAATGGGGGAGGGTGGGCTCTATGAAACTGCTTAGCTGAGCAGTTAAAGGAGCCCCCAGTCTGACACTGTTTTGCCTGCGAGCAGGGGGAGCACTGGGGCTGGCTCAGCTGGGGATTGGGAGCTCTCCTGTGCCCCAGCAGAGCCACGCAAAGGAGCCCTGACGCTCCTCCCGCTCTGAGGCATGCTGCTTGCCTTGCTTCTGGAAGGCAGTTCCCAAGCACACGTGTACTTTGTCTAAAACCAAAAAACCCTGGACATTTTGGCAATTAAAAAAAAATCCCACCAGATGATGTTTTCACCCTTTAAATACCAGATATGTCCTGAAAAACTGGACGTATGGCAACCCTAGTTACAACTCTCTTCATCGTCGTCCATAGGGCCATTGACCAGGCTAGCTGGGGCTGATTGCAGCTGGAGTTCACCAACATCTGGAGAGCAACAGATAGGCTACTCCCAGTTCTGAAAGAAACCTTTTTCATTCCCTTAAACTGTGACCATTTTAAAACATTTCTTTTTAGAGGTTACAAAATATTTACAGTATAGTATTGGCCTAACACATGTTACTATTACGAGTTAAGAATGATGCTAAGCAATATTATTCTTTCAGTTAATGTAAGGAACGAGAAATACAGGTATCTTGTATGAATCAAACAGAACGAAATTATCTATGGATTACATTGTTTGTTTTGAGTTTTGGCCTTCAGTTTCTGTATAGTGCAAATAACTATTGTTATTCTTCTGTTTGTCTCACAGCTTGTGGTTTTAATAAAGAATATTTTTAACACAAGCACACAGATTCCCAAGCCAAAAAAGGCAACCTCATTACAAAGACAGAAATATGCCTTAGGATTTACAGGCAACCTTCCATTTACGCATGTTCAAGGCATACATGACTGTGCATGCACGCATCATCGCGAACCCAGAAGTGGCATGGAAAAGGGGGGTGGCCCTAAAAGAGCATGGAATGACAAAAATTGTTCAAAAACGGTGTCTCCCAATCCCAGGAGCCTTTGCACTGAGCCTTGAGGCCTGCAGAGAATTTGAGTTTGAGAAAGGATGTTTGGAGAGTGCGATTGTGGTGGACTTTAAAGGGTCTTTCAAGGCTTTCCAGAGGTTTAGAGAGTGTTTGCAGGCTTTTCCAATGGTGTTCCCAATATACATGATTTCACTTCAGCGCATGGTGCCTCAGAACATCACCCCTGCATAGGTGGGAAATTGCCTGTAGAATCAGGAGATCAAGTTCTGTACCCAGCAGATATCCTTGAAAACTCAGCTGGTGCAACACAACTGTTCTATCTATCATCTCACATGCAAGTTCTTCCTGAATTCATTTCTGCCATTTTAATCAGACCTGAATGTGACTGAATGTGACAGACAACCTGTTTATTCATCCTGTTATGTTTGCAAAAGATAAAAAGGTTAGGAGGAGTTTAGACTATGTCCAGTCTTTATTGAGCAGCCATTCTGATTTGCTTGTGGAGCCGTTATACAAATATCACTCATCCTGTCTTCATCCTGATCTGCTTGTCAGGTGTTTACTTGACTTCTCATTATTTCTTCACAAATACACATACAAACTACTTGTCAATCCACCCCCATCACCTCTCTAACCACAAATAGTCTAAATTCTAGCCCACTAAATCCTGCTCAGAGTAGACCCATTGAAACTAATGAATAGGACTAGAATTGAATGGCACGTTCTGTTTCATTCTGAAAAGTGGATTTGTTGTGCCAGGGCGACAGAGCACTTTAATCTACTTTATTTGTGCAAACATAAAGTTACAGCATGTCCTTTAACCTCTCCTGCAAAACTGACAATCTGGAGGCATCCTGAGTGAGCTTTCTAAATTTAACACCAGTGAAACATAAAGCTATCTGGAAAAACAAACAGGCCACATTGACATTAACAATTTTGTATGGAGAGGTGTTTTTTTTTTTTAATGAAATGCTGTATCTCCCTGTGTGCAAAGATACTTTCAGAGTTTGATGAGATGCTATTGAAGGGACATCACATAACTGAGTGAATTGGCAATAAAATGGCTGCTCTTACTCAACATTTACAGACACGAAGCATGCATGTCGGGGACAAATACATATACAGTCATACCTTGGTTTTTGAACAGCTTAGTTCTTGAATGTTTTGACTCCTGAACACCGCAAACCTGGAAGTGAGTGTTCCAGTTTGCGAACAATTTTTGGAAGCTGGATGTCCGATGTGGCTTCCGCAGCTTTTGATCAGAAGCCACACTTTGGTTTCCAAACATATTGGAAGTCAAATGGACTTCCGGAATGGATTATGACTATATATTTAAATTTCATGTATTCTCATGAAGTCTGAAGTGGCATTGATGGACCAGGACAGCTCTCTGAAGATGTTGACCCATTGTGTGGCAACTGTGAATGCAGATTTGTCAAAGGGAGTGTCACCATAACTCACGCTCAGAATAACTTCTATAAGCCGTGCATTCATTGTAGTGGGACTAACCTAGTGGAACTCCCTCCAAACCAAGATTACAAAAGCAACCTCCTCCCTGCACTTGAGATGCATGACTAAAGCTTTCTTGTTCCAGCAGGCATTTCAAGGTAGTGGTTTGTGTATGATGTATATTGTATTGTTTGATTTTCCTGTTTCCTGTAGGTTTTTGGTTTTCTTAATGCACACGGCTTACAAACGTGCATGATTAAGTCCTAAAGAAATGCCTTAATAAAAATCAAATAACATTGTGATATAAATAACTTCAGTACAGGTTCCTATAAACATAGTATAAAATTTGTCCCAGGACTCCCTTCCCTAATGTTACGAGACTGAGGGTCACTTGGAGGGGACGCCATAAGCAGAGCCTCATTGTTGTTGTTGTTTAGTCGTGTCCAACTCTTCGTGACCCCACGGACCAGAGCATTCCAGGCACTCCTGTCTTCCACTGCCTCCCACAGTTTGGTCAAACTCATGCTGGTAGCTTCGAGAACACTGTCCAACCATCTCGTCCTCTGTCGTCCCCTTCTCCTTGTGCCCTCAATCTTTCCCAACATCAGGTCTTTTCCAGGGAGTCTTCTCTTCTCATGAGGTGGCCAAAGTATTGGAGCCTCAGCTTCACGATCTGTCCTTCCAGTGAGCACTCAGGGCTGATTTCCTTCAGAATGGATAGGTTTGATCTTCTTCCAGTCCATGGGACTCTCAAGAGTCTCCTCCAGCACCATAATTCAAAAGCATCGATTCTTTGGCGATCAGCCTTCTTTATGGTCCAACTCTCACTTCCATACATCACTACTGGGAAAACCATAGCTTTAACTATACAGACCTTTGTTGGCAAGGGAATGTCTCTGCTTTTTAGGTTTGTCATTGATGTCTAGGTTTGTCATTGCTTTTCTCCCAAGAAGCAGGCGTCTTTTAATTTCATGACTGCTGTCACCATCTGCAGTGAAGAGCCTCATTAATTTTGCAATCAGGTGGTGGCAGAAATGTGAGAGGCTTCTCTGATCATCAGCAATGGGGATTCATCCCAACTCAGCTGAACATAGAAAAGAGGCTACGATGAGGAACACACCTGAGCAGGCTGGGGAGCCTCAAACTTGTGGGCCAAACATGGACCACGAGGCATCCACATCTGGTCCACTGCTTCCACTTCCTGGCCCTCTGTGTGCAATTATACCTGGAAACAACCTACTGTACCTTTAGTAGTGCCACCTGACTGGTGGAGGACAGGGGGAGAATCATTAATACCCTGTTTTCCTCCTGTGTATTTCGTGGTGGTTTGATCTTCAGCTGCACCCTGGAAGCCAACTCCTAGGGGCTGTGGGGTCTCTGGGCCCCCAGTAAATTATTTGAGGTGGTTGGGAGCCCCCAAAGTTGATGGCCATTGCAATTCAAATGGTGTGTGTGCACTGAATCAAGTGATTGATTATGTGGGGTGGGGCTTACCTGCTCCCCCCCTCAATATTTTACTCAAGTTGGTACCCCAGCTGCAGCTGCAGATGTCTGCAGATGTAGCAGCTGCTATTAAAGCTATGGGAGGATGCGTCCATAGAACAGGTGGGGAGTCTGAAATGATCCTCACACCTGAGCAAAAAGTGTACTGATCCACTGTACAAGCCAGCTCAACCATTCAGAGAAGAAACGAAGCGAATCGACATGGACTTTTAAAAGGGTAAAAGAGTATTGGGAAATGATCCATAATGAACTGAAAAAAATGTTTAAAAGTACTTTCCCCAAAAAATCAGAGTCCTTTCTGTTGGGGATAATTCACACTGAAATTCCCAGGTGTCAAAAAAAGGTTATTTATGTATGCTACTACCGCGGCCTGGGTTTTGTTAGCCCAAAAATGGGAAAAGGAAAGAGGTCCTAACCAAAGAAGAATGGCAACTCAAGCTGACAGAATATGCGCAGCTTGCAGACTTAACAGATAGAATAAGAGAACAAGAAGAACATATGTTTAGAGAAGACTGGAAAACGTTTGTCGAATATATGGGAAATAATTGTGTACATCTGAAAACGCTGGCAGCATTAAGATAAATTCAACAGTGTAAATAAGTTTTGATGGTTGCAATAGTGGAACACTGAATGGTACAGTTTTTGTAAAAGATACAGGGATTTGTGATGTGTAAAATGGATCATGGAAAGAGAGGGAGGGAAGCCACTGATATTTTAATGAGTATTTTAAATTGTAAAACGCAAAATTTAATAAAATTTAGATACAAGAAGGAAGCAAATGAGATGGGGGCCTTTAACAGAAGGGCTGTGCCCTCGAAGAGGAGGAGCTGATCCTGCCCATCCCTGTTAAAATACAAATCCCATGGGTGGTGGAGTCAGAGCATGCCTGGTACTTGTTGCAGAGTGCTGACTTCACCTGAAGAAAAGAGGAGCCGATTCTGAGCCAGGTGAGATGAAACATCTCTAGATTTATGCTGGAGGGAAAGGGAATCCCCCCCCCCTCAAGCTGGTTAGCTAATTTGGATACTAGTGAGAGGGACTAAAATCTGTTGCTTTGCACTAGTGTCATGCAGTGAAGTACTAAACAGACACACACACAGTCAAGTTCTTAGTTCTAATTTCTATGATGCTTATTTTGTTGAGAAGTATGTTCGGTCCACATTTTAAAGTTAACTAGTCCTGGACTTATATGAAGATTGGAACACAGGTGTCAAGTGGATTAGAACCATCCTTGATTTTTGTGGAGCAATTCCAGTTCAGATAGGCATGTCTCAAATGTGCTGAGAAGCATACAAAATGTATATTTGGTTATGGAAGAGGACGGATATAGAAATGTGTACTTTAGGGCAAAGTGCATACAATTTTGATGCGGAATTTTGATGCTTTTTTGTTACAACACTAAACAGGGAAGAATGGATCTCTAAGTGCATGTGAAACTGGAATGCAGTGGAAATAGGGTATTAGTTTGCATGCATATATATATATATATATATATATATATATATATATATATAATGCTTTATGGTTAATATAATTGAATGGTTGGTTGGTTATATGCACATCAATCTGCATATCAATTAGCAGTAGCTCTGAAGGAAAGCATATTTTATTTCTAGATTCTTCATTTCACATATAGTAATAGTAATTGCTTTGAAGAGGCATATCCTATATTATGAATGACGCTTTTAAATGGGCATATGCCACTTCCAACAGTTGTGGGAAGTTGTGTTAAAGCGAGCTTTATTTTTTTAAAAAAAACAACAACAACCCTGTTGCTTAGTTAATTGAGGACACCTTTTAAATTCAACCCAGGCTGCTTTAATCTGTCAATCTGATTATTTGATCTGGTAGACCTAGGCACATGAGCACCATACATTAAAATCACTATTATACCACTTTAAACAGTCATGACCTCACCCAAAGAATCCCAGGAATTGTAAAGGGTGCTGAGAGCTTTCTGGCAACTCCCTTTCCCTGACAGAGCTACGATTCCCAGAATTCCATGGGAAGAGCGATTGACAGTTTAGTACTCTGGGGTTATAGCTCTGTGAAGGGTTATATTTTATTGTATCAAAATTGGAATTCCATATTTTTTGGAAAGATAAACATCAGCCACAACCACAAGCAGAGCACATTGCAATTGCTAAACAGGCAGAGAAATCATTAGGTTCCACCAAGTGCCACCAAGATTCTACACCAGGCATCCCCAACTTTCAGCCCTCCAGATGTCTTAGACTACAATTCCCATCATCCCTGACCACTGGTCCTGTTAGCTAGGGATCATGGGAGTTGTAGGCCAAAACATCTGGAGGACCGCAGGTTGGGGATGCCTGTTCTACACCCTCCAACAGTTCTCCAATGAAAATAGGGGCGTCCCATTCCATAATGATAATTTAACTATTAATAGTAATACACATCTTATTGGGTTGCCTCAGCACTCTGGGCAGCCTCCAACATATATAAAAACATAATAAAACATTTTTAAAAACCTCCCTATACAGGATTGCCTTCAGACAACTTGGGGGTTGGATAACTCCATACCCTCCAACATTTCTCCATTGAAAACAGGGGCTTTCTATGGAAAAGCTGGATATTCTAGGATCAAATAAAAAGCCAGGATGGCTTCTCTAAATCAGGGACATCCCTGGAAAACAGGGACACTTGGAGGATCTGAGATTCTCAGTGATTTTCAGGTGGTTCAGGGAAAGTAAAACTTGGGGGCCACTACAGTAAACACTACCCCTCTTGCATAAGATATTCCTTGTGAGAGCAGAACGGGGAAGGAGGGAACAGTTTTTTACTTGCAAAGCACCCTGAGGACCTGCAGTATAGAAATGTTAAATGCCTGTCACAGTCTGCTGAGTTTGAGGAAACTTTCTGTTCACAACAGCGCAATCTGCTGTAGACCTTTTTAAAGAAAAATCTAAACATAGTCTGCAACTGCATACCCTCCAAGTGCCCTGATTTTCCAGGGATAGTCTTGGAATTACAAAAGCCACCCTTGCTTCTGATTTCATCCTGGAATGTCCCTATTTCCCCTGCCAGTACAGTTTCCACCCCCATCGTTCAGCCCGGGCACTGAGGTCCAACTCCGAGAGCCTTCTGGCTGTTCCCTCCCTGTGAGAAGTGAGGTTACAGGGAACCAGGCAGAGGCCCTTCTCGGTAGTGGCGCGCTCCCTGTGCAACGCCCTCCCATCAGATGTCAAGGAAATAAACAACCATCTGACTTTTAGAAGACATCTGAAGGCAGCCCTGTTTAGGGAAGTTTTAAATGACTGATGTTTTAATCTGTGTTTTTAATCTGTTGGGAGCTGCCCAGAGTAGCTGGGGAAACCCAGCCGGATGGGCGGGGTATAAATAATAATAATAATATATTATTATTATTATTACTACTACTGCTGCTGCTGCTGCTGCAAGGTGAGCCAGTGCTTGTCCCGAGCAGTGGCTGTGGCTATAGCAGCTGCAAGGAAATTACCCTGTTGCCCTTCCATGGCCATGACTGCTGGCCTCTTCCCCTTGGGCAGTTCCTAGCGGCTGGAGAAGGATGAGAGGCTGCCACCACTGAGGCCCTGCCCCATGTGACCCACCAGCTCTGAGGGGCAGGCAGAGGACAGGGCCACGATGGGCAGGGAGAAAGAGGTATAGTGGTTAATAGCGGTGGACTCATAATCTGGTGAACCGGGTTCGATTCCCGGCTCCTCCACATGCAGCTGCTGGGTGACCTTGGGTTAGTCACACTTCTTTGACGTCTCTCAGCCCCACTCACCTCACAGAGTGTTTGTTGTGGGGGAGGAAGGGAAAGGAGAATGTTAGCTGCTTTGAGACTCCTTAAAGTGAGTTAAAGATGGGATATCAAGTCCAAACTCTCCTCCTCCTCCTCCTCCTTTTTGTAAATCTACCAAAGAATAAAACAGGATAAAAAATGGGATTAAGGGATTTTTCTCAGGGCAGTGGAGGGCATGTGCTCTATGTCCTGTTGGTTGTGATGGAGGTGGCATTTGCCTAGGGTTGCCATACGTCAGGAATTTCCCGGACACTAATAATAATAATAATAATAATAATAATAATAATAATAATAATAATAAACATAGCTGGAATACTACAGTAGTCGGAAGCAGCGTCTTGGCAGGTAATGTCCGGTAAAATCCTGTCGTATGGCAACCAATGTCGGACGTCAGGATTTTGGCGATTTCCCATGTGAATAGCTCAAAAAAATATTTATTTTTGAGATTTTGCCTAAAAAGTTCAGCAACTTTGCAAAAAAAAAAAAAAAAAAAAAAAGCAGCTCTGGATTTTCACTTTTTGAAATATATCAGCCATACACTTGCCCCCTCTTCTGATAGAAAATGCTCGGGAGATGGACAACAAATGGAGGGTCAAGGAGGGTCAGTTGAGGTTAGTGACAAATGTTCTTCTTTTACATATAGAATAAGAGAACAAGAAGAGCATATGTTTAGAGAAGATTGGAAAATGTTTATTGAATATATGGGAAATAACTGTGTACAGCTGAAAACGCTGGCAGCATTAAGATAAATTCAGCAGTGTAAATAAGTTATGATGGATGTAATAATGGAATACTGAATGGTATAGTCTCTGTAAAATATTCAGGGATTGATGATATGTAAAATGAACCATGGGAAGAGAAGAAGGGAAGTCATTGATATCTTAAGGATGTAAACATCAGTACTTTAAATTGTAAAATTTAATAAAAATTAGACAGAGAGATGTCCCTATTTTCATCTGAGGAAGGTTGGAGGGAATGCAACTGATAAAGAATAACATGAATATCTCCTTTCCCCAGGTTCATCATCCCTATTTCTCGCCTCTGTTACATAGCTGAGCATTCTCGCAATGAATGTCCTACAGTTTAGCACTGTGGCTTGCGCTTTCATCAGCCTCCTGTTCCTCCTCATTGCCCTGGGCTCAGATTACTGGTTGCAAAACAGTGTTTCCAACAATGGCCTGTGGGTAGGTTGTAATTCCAAAGATGGTTGTCGTTCATTTGGGATGGATGTGCCAGGTAAGAACTTCTCTGTCTTCAGCTCTGAGTACTGTTGTTGAGTGTGAGTGTGAGAACTGAGTGTGCCTCTGGGAGAGAAGTCAAACCACTGCGTTAGCAGCATTGAAGTGACCTCCCCAGGGTGCAAGCCTGAGCAGTGTTTATGGAGGTCCTGGGGTACTCAGGTGAGAAGACTGTGCTCTTGGCCTTGCTGGTGTGGTCCAAAGGAAAGCAGAGTACCAGCTTAGCTGCAGAAGTTGCCGGAAGGAGACGTATAAGGTGTCATCCAACCGTTTTAGGGACTCCACTGTGGATTTGTGTAGGGTTTACTCCCTAGCCTTTTCTTCTCCTGTAGATATCCCACAAAGCAGCAGAGGTTCCCTTCCTTCTCCTAGATGTCCTACAGATCAGGAGTGCCAACTTGGCCCTGCAACTGAGGGTGCCTGGGGCTGAGGGTGCCATGCAGCGTGCATGGCCCTGGCACTGAAATTTGTGGGTGCCCGGCCCCTTCATGGGGAATTTTGTGGGTGCTTGAGCACCCAGGGAGTTGCCACCTATGCTACAGATGTCTTCCCAGGTTGATGAGCCCCATCTGCCCCTCACTTCCATCTTCAGCATGTGCAGAAACCACCCTCTTGATCATTGGACCCACTATTGATCTCATCTGCACAATCCACCAGAGCCTCTCTTTGCACACAGGGGAAGTCCCTAGCTCACCGAGGGTCTGAGACCCATTGGCTGCCTTCATGCCAGCCAGTCAAGGTCATTCCTGGGAAGTGGCCATTGCCACATGCTGACTAGGAGCCACAGGTGAGAGCTGATTGCAGGGTGGGTATACAGCCAAAATGGCGACGGGGGTAGCAGCCTAGCCAGAACCTCCTTCCCTCAATTAAGCTTTTAATTAGGTTTTAGCCATTTTCAGACCCTATGTTTATATTTTGAGTTGTCATTTTGTTTTCTTTGCTTTTAGCCTACTGGTTTATTGTTTTATTGTTTTATTACCTATTGTTTTATGGCTCAACTCGATTTAGCGTAACAAGGAACACTAAAGAAGATAGATTGCAGCCTTTGCGACTAACGCACAGTTTTCATCCATTGAACATAAGACCTGGCCTTGACCTGATAGAATGCTTCTAATTATCTGGAATGCCTGCTAGAAGGAAAAAATGAGGCATTAAGAGCCAAAACAGCATAATTGGGACTCACAATTCCGCCAACGCAGAGAAGAGGCGGAAAGCAAACATTCCTAGCTCAGAAACAGAGCAAACTGTGCTGAGGGAACCCTCCCCCATTCTAAGAAGGAGATGATCCGAACCCCCCCCCCCCTTTCAAGGAGGGAAGGAGATGATCTGACCCAGAAAACAGGAGTAGGAGGGATTCCCCCTATCCCAAATGCTGACCCACCTATGTCTTTAGAACAAGACAATAGAGAAACTTGTTTCCAGAAGATTCCAGATTTATACCCTTACCAAGAGATTTGCATGATGTCGGCAGAAACTGTGGTCTTAGTTCTTCAAAGACTGAATGAAATTTTCACCAAAATAGCTAATATAGAGGAATACTTGGATAATTGTCCTCCCTCTATAAATGCCCAAAGGGCTAAAAAGGAGGATTAGATACAACTATGCCAGTGACCTGTCAATACGAGTCACAGATAAAATAAGGCCTTGCCAAGTCCTCCAAGCAAACCAGATAATGATTGAGATTCATCGAAATGAGTACAGGTGGATGAATCGTAGGTTAATTATGGCGTCCTTATCTCAGCTTTTGAACTGCCATTACCAAGAAGTCGATCTGAAAAAATTACATTTCCTGCCCAGCATAAGAAACATCACACGCCTGTTTATGACTTTTAGAACTCCAGCTCTTCCATCTCGACTTATGGAGATGAAAAACATCTTATGGCGGTCTCACCTTCTTCACCCGATAAGGGTTTTCAAGGATGAGACAGTGAGGCAGCTGGTCCCTGGCAGAGAACCAAAGCAAATGCCGATAAGGGAAGCTAAATTAAACAATAGAAACACTACCTGCATGGAGGAAGATAAACCCGTGAGTTCAGAATTAGAAGAACTGAAGAGGAGATTATTGAGTATAAAGACAGAGATTTCAGTTCAAAACATAAGGACATTAGAGCCCGGAACACAATATCGAAATATACCCAATAGCTCTTCATCTTGAAGAAAGACACCTGTGCAATTTCCTGATCTTTTCCCAAGTGATGGAGAAGATTAACCCCAGCAACCCTGACACTCTCATGGCAACAACTTCTAAAGAACTTCATGCCATGGATAGATTGCTGAAACCAAGCACCCAGGCTATACCAGGGCCTTTGCCTAATACTCCTAAAACTTACGAGAACGACTGACTTTCCCTACTGCATCTTTGGTGAGATAGGACGGACAGAGTCTCTGAACATGAAGCTGGCTCTCTGCTGGCTAGTGACCCCCATTTTACAGCACATGCCTCTTTAATACTCCCAAAGGCACAGAAAGAGTTAATACCCCCCCCTGGCTACCTTATGAGGGAGAGAGGGATTGACAGCGGACCAGTGTTGGGCTCCCCTCGCTACCTGGGGTGTGGCTGGATAGGTTTTACCTACAGGAGATGTTTGTCCTGCTGATTTTTCATCTCAATATTATACCTTTTCAATTCGGGAGACTTGGCCCAGGGATGTTATGTTAGTGAGGGTATACCATTCCTTTATAGGAGAGGCTAGTGTGGGGTCTGGGATTGCCACCGTCGAAGGACAAGGGAGGAGTGGTGGGGGGGGTAGATATTATCGGTGAAGGGTTTTGAGATGCGGTGATGCTTGAACCCCTTCCAATCTACGCCCCATCCCAAGGGACATGGGTAGGGTGAGCAGGGATTACCCACCTCCATCATTGGTGCTGTGCAATGCCAGGTCCTTAGGCAATAAACCACCACCTTGCGAGACTTCTTTATCTTGAAGAGGGTTGATCTGGTTTGTGTGACGGAGACCTGGGTGCGCGAAGGCGAAGTAGTCACCTTGCATGAGATGACACCTCCAGGTTTCTCCATCCTCCACCAATCGCGGACTGTTTGTAGCATTGTTTAATCTGGGAGGGTTGCTCTTTCAGGGATCTGCCATCACCATCAATCTCCGGCATTGAATGTGTTGGCCTAGTGTGGGGCACCAAGGAGAGCTTGGCTGTCTTATTATTATTATTATTTATTATTAAAAGTGGACAGACTATCCCAAAAAGAGCACAGTGTGTCTGCCACCGGAGGTTCTAGTCCTCCCACAACACCCCATGCATCCTGCTAGGAGTACTCAATGTATGGTATTCAAAACATTTCTAAGGTACACAGCACTGTGTGAGGCAGTTCATGGTTCTTCAACTGCCTGAGAGCCCAGTGTGACTAGAGTTAAGACCTTTACTCTGTGTGTTTGTGGGTGTGGGTGTGTATGCTGGTACGCATATCTTGGTAAAGTTTATGTCGGTACCGCCATAAAATGGATGCCATGGGCAACAAAAAAAAGAACAGTTGACAGTATTCTGTACTGTCTTTACTATTTTTAATACATGAATGAGTCCTATTGTTCAATCCCATAGATATATTTAATCCTCTTCTTTCTTTCTTTCTTTCTTTCTTTCTTTCTTTCTTTCTTTCTTTCTTTCTTTCTTTCTCTTCCTTCCTTCCTGAAAGATTACTACCATGCTACCCGAGCCTTCATGTTCTTCGGGATGATTGCTGGAGCCGTCTCTTGCCTTACGCTTATTGGCAAATTTTTTGACTTTCAATTTGGCTCCCTCTCCAAGACCAAGACCGCAGCTGTAGCCAGCCTTGTTGCAGGTAACCTGGGCATCATAACCATCTGATTCCACAGTCAGTTCAAGCACCTCAAACCCCAGAACTCAGATGTATATACCTGACAAACTATTATTAGCGGAACTTAAGTTATACTCAGAGTTGTTGCTGTTGTTGTTTAGTCGTTTAGTCGTGTCTGACTCTTAATGACCCCATGGACCAGAGCACGCCAGGCACTTCTGTCTTCCACTGCCTCCCACAGTTTGGTCAAACTCATGCTGGTAGCTTCGAGAACACTGTCCAGCTATCTTGTCCTCTGTTGTCCCCTTCTCCTTGTGCCCTCCATCTTTCCCAACATCTGGGTCTTTTCCAGGGAGACTTCTCTTCTCATGAGGTGGCTAAAGTATTGGAGCCTCAGCTTCAGGATCTGTCCTTCCAGTGAGCACTCAGGGCTGATTTCCTTAAGAATGGAGAGGTTTGATCTTCTTGCAGTCCATGGGATTCTCAAGGGTCTCCTCCATGGACAAAGACAACAGGCATATGCTCAGAGTAGACCCACTCCAATTGATGGATCTGGTTAAAAGGTGCAATGCAACCCCAGCCCTTTCCATCCCTGGTTTCGGAGTTACAAAGGAGAAGTGGGAGTGCAAAGGGCTTTCAAAGCCTCCCCAGAGCAACTGCTTTCCACTTGCTATGTTGGAGTTGGAAATCAGCCATGTGGGTTGGCTTCAAAAGGCACACTGCAAGGAGAAGTGGCTTCCATTGAATGAAAACCACATCCCCCTTCTTGAGTATAGCATGCTTCTAAGAATTTCCCCTTTTAATCTCATGCTGCCACAACCAAGGGGGATGAAGAATTTGCCTGGGAAGAGGAACAGCACAGGAAGGTGGCCACTAGCTGTGCTGACCAGCCTGGTTCTCTGGGTCCTGGGAGAATAAACCACTGGGCTGGCAGGCAGAGGAGGGCAGCAGAGCAGGGCAGTGGCTGCCACCTGTTCCGGCTGTCCCTCTACATCTCACCTGGGCCACCCACCCACCACTTCTCATCACACTGTACATTACATCGCCACCTGTCTGTGTTCAAGTGAACTGCAGAGTGATGGCACACTTATCTTTTTATTGCATGTTACACATATAAAGACAGTTAAACAACGGCATATGAAAACAATTTGAAAAATAACAACCGTAAATATAAAAAGCTCTTTAAAACAACAGCATCTGCATATCGATCCATTCAGATCCAGTACAGATACCAGATGAGATAAAGATTTTAGTAGGCTTGTTGAAAGAGGAACATCTTTACCAGGCACTAAAAAGACAAGAGAGAAGGTGCTTGAGGATATGTAGTGGGAGGGATTTCCAAAGGTCACCACACCAAAGGCCCAATTTTGACATAGTGTGGAACGAACCTCCTTATAGGTTGGGGCCGGCTGGATGCTGACTCCTGCAGAACACAGTGGTCAGCTTGCGATGTAGGGGGTGAGTTAATCCTTTAAACATGCTGGTTCCTAACTGCATAGGACTTTGTACACCAATAATCGCACCCTGAGCCTACCCTGGCAGCTAATTGGCAGCCAGCGCACATCTTTTGCGGCAGCATAATTTGATGGTGATGTTTGGCTTTGGTGAGCAACTGAGCCTCTCCATTTTGTACAAGCTGAATTTTCCTGGTCATCTTCCAGGATTTGATTTATACATAATCTAATATCCTAATGCATTTCCCCCCCTTAATAGCTCTTTGCGTCATGATTGCCATGGCCACCTTCACAGGGCAGACAGAAGGAAAAGGCTCTTACGGATGGTCTTTTGGCTTGGGCTGGGCCTCCTTTCCTCTCTTCCTTATGACTGGTGAGTATTTGTCGAATGGGAAATGCTGAAAATGTACGTCTTCATTTCAAGGTTTACCTTCACACAGAGTTCCCAGCTGCATTCTTTCATTACAGAACAATCTGGGGCTGATCTACACATTTAGCATCACCATGTAGTCGTGCCCCTGGCAGCGTGCCACATTGGCTGTGGGTAGAGGTTCACATATTGGACAGTTTCCGGGTGTGACATGCCATACACTTGATTCCATTCTCAGCAAAAGAGGAAGAGGGCGGAATGTGGACCAATCCCCTGGGTGTGCTGCTTTTCTGAAAGCATGGATTACTTCTGTATGTTTTGCATTGAAAACCATTCAGAAATGTCATTCTCCCTTCTTACCTACCCTCTGAAAGAATCAGGTTTCCCCAGATTCAGTTCGAAGGGCAGGAAAAACCATCTGAATCAAGTTTGACCTGAGTATGTAAACAGGACTTCCAGACTACAGAAGTGCATTTGTACTTCTGGAATTCACCGGCCTTATTCCTTACAAACTCCTCCAGAGACTTTAGCTGTATATTCATTATTCTAGAATGAATAGATACCGAGTACTTTCCCCACCCTCTATGAAGTCCACAGGCAATCTAGATCTACTTTTTTGACCTGGTAAACCGCTCCTTGATAAACTGTTTTCATTCCAAAAATAGCAGCTCATTGCAAATTGATTTTGCCTTACCCCACAGTGCATCCCTTATAAAAACAGGTGTAGGTGGGGTGGGGAGGAGCATCTACTTCTGCCCAATGACTTATAAATGGACCAATGAGAATATCTGCATAAGGCAGCTTCTTATGATCAAAGTCAACACTGTCTGAGTATTTCCAGGATCATGTGTGTTCAGGGTGGACGTCTTTACTAATGGCTTTGCCATCCTTTCCTTCCGTAGTGTGGGAGAGCAGAAACGGAATTGGGATCCTCAAGTGGACTTCTGGCTGATATGTCACATGAAATCGTAGAATCTTAGAGTTGGAAAAGACCCCAAGGGTCATCTAGTGCAGCCCCCTGCTATGCAGGAAACTCAGCTAGAGCATCCATGACAGATGGCCACCCAACCTCTGTTTAAAAACCTCCAAGGAAAGAGAGTCTACCACCTCTTGTGGGAGTCTGTTCCACTGCTGAACAGCTCTTACTGTTAAAAGTTTTTCTAATGTTTAGTTGGAATCTCCTTACTCGAAGCGACTGGTGTGAGTCAAACCCTCTAGTGCAGGAGAAATCAAGCATGTTCCCCCCTCCATGTGACAGCCCTTAAGATATTTGAGGATGGCATCATATCTCCTCTTAGTTTCCCCTTTAACAGGCTAAATATACTCAGCTCCTCATAAGGCTTAGTTTCCAGACCCTTGATCATCTTGGTTGCCCTCCTCTGCACACGTTCCAGCTTGTCAACATCCAACTTAAATTGTGGTGCCCAAAATTGGACACAGTGTTCCAAGTGTGCTCTGACCAAGGGAGAATAGAGTGGTACTATTACTTCCCTTGATCAGGACACTATACTTCTGTTGATGCAGCCCTAGAATAGCGTAAGCTTTTTTTGCTGCTGCATCACACTGTTGACTCCTTTAAGCTTGTCATCTACTAAGACCCCTAGATCCCTTTCACATGTACTGCTAGTAAGCCGGGTGTCCCCCATCCTATATTTGTGCGTCTGGTTCTTCCTGCCTAGGCGCAGAACCTTACACTTGTCTTTATTGAAATTCATTTTGTTAGCTTGTGCCCAGTTCTCCAATCTGTTAAAGTCATTTTGAATTCTGATTGTGTCCTCTGCAGCATTAGCTACCCCTCCCAGTTTGGTGTCAATGGCTTGGGGAGGGACGTCTTGGCTTCAGCCAAGATCAAATTCATTTAGAAATGTATACATTGAACTAATACATGTCATGAATGCATTTTTAATATGTTTTTTGCATAATTTAAATAAACAATTTACATACTAATGTGAGAATGGGGTGTAACAGGCTAGAACTAGGCTGATCCACCTATCCCTAGACACCTCCATTTCTACCTAGGACTTGTCCCTTGCAGAAGTCTCAAAATGTGCAAAGAATGTAGTTCTGTTGAAGAAAATACTGTATTGGCCCGGATATAAGCCGCACCAGCAAATAAGCTGCACCTTTAAAATTCAAAGGGGGCGGGGAAGAGAAAAAAAGGACAATACCCAAATATAAGCTGCTCCCTTAAAATTCAGCAGGCACTCACACCCATAAATGGCAAATGTAGAAGAAAATCCTATGGGTACTAGAGAGGACCCGCAAGTGGGTTAAACACTGTAGCAGCGTAAATGCAAATTTTAAAAAATCAATCCTGCACTGTAAGATATGGGGAAAGCAGTAAATGACCTTAGAATTAATTGCACAACAGTCTCAAATTGGCAATACAACATTTTTTTGGTTCCGTTTTACTGTATGTCTGTTTCAGCAATGATTTCGTGAAAGCCAATTTTTGTAAGGTCCCGAATTGAAGCCTCACTTTAACTGTCCTTCCATTAGAATGGCAGGGGTTTGAGGATCAGCGCATGTTCCCATCTTTGAGCAAGAGAAGTAATCTTGGGGTCAATGATCAGGATATCTTGGGTGATGTTTTATTCTCCTCTGCCAATTGCCCGATTCAGCTCCTTCTCTCTCCTGACAGGTGCACTGGCTTTCCTCTTGGATGGGTCAGCATGAACATGAGGGAAAGACTCTGCTACCATTTCAGATGACACCTGGAGCTATGTTGATCACGTGGGATGCAAACACAGCCTGCACCAAGACAAGCTGGACCTGGAGGAAATAACTATACTTTCATGACGAAACTGATGCCTTATATAATAACAATAGGGTTAAGAAACAGCAACGTAGTCCCTTCACCACAAATTGCAATCTATTAACTCAGTACTGTGGAACAGAACTACCAACAAAAGACACAACTCCCAGCATCCCATACCACTGGTCTTTCTGACTTAGGAAAGCAAAAGACAGGCTAACTTTGGATTAGAAGGAAATCATTCCTTGCCCAAATGGTGACATTATTATTATTTTTTTTAAAGAGATTAAAGATATTGTTTGCTTAGCATATTGCAACTATTATTAATGATGAATAGTGATGAACAGTAGTCAGTGGCTGGGTTAAAGATAAGGAATGAATAGACCAGACATCTTCTATGCATCCAGCAGAAAGGAATAGCCTATGGCTATGCAGTAAATTATATGCTTTGCGGTATTGCCTTCACATTTTGTATGAGCACATGACCTTTGTGATTCACCTGTTTTTCTCCTATATCTTGTGGTTTTAATGATGAATAATATATTTAAAAATGGACCCAAAGATTCCCATGCCTAAAAGGCAGCCTGCATATGACAACAGAAACATGGCGTTCGATTCAGAATCAGGTCAGGTTCTGCAGCCAGAAGACAGCCCTGCAAAGTCATTAGAAGCAATCAAACCTCTCTTCTCCATCTCTTAATAGGCCTTCCTCTGTCCCTCAAACATGCAAGTTCTTTGAGAAAAATGGTTCTTCTTGCCAAGCTCCTTCGGGGCATTTTAATTAGACCTGAATGTGACTTTTTCTTTAACAGAATGTTCCCCTAGACAACCTACTTGTTGAGCATTCATCCAGGTGTGCTTGCAGAAAATGGGTTAGGCAAAGGTTAGACTGTGTCTGGTCTTTCTTGAGCATCCATTCTGATTTGCTTATGGGGCAGTCATGCAACAATCAGCAGTCATCCTGCCTTCATCACTGTTGAATGTTTATATGTCTTCCCGTTAATCACTTCTCCACACACACAAACACACCACTTGTCCATGCATCCCCCCTCATCAACCTAAGGGTTGTAGCCAACTAATTTCTAATCAGAGTAGACCCATGACCTAGGTTAGTAACAGCCATTAATTTCAGTGGATCTACACTAAAGGAGTAGCATCGACTAGAACTCTCTGTTTCTGTCAAGTGGTTACATATCTTTAATATTACAATATTTATTCAAATAGTCTTTAAATTTCTTCCAGTCTTCTTGATGTTCCTCTTTATGGTTGCAGATTCTCCCGGTGAAAGAAACAATTAGGCCTAGGATTAAAATGGAATTAAATTTATAAATAAGAAAATGTACGATAAGGAAAGCTATGTAACATGAATAGGACTGTGATATGGTCTTTTGAAACACTGCTATTGGAAACTGCTACATATAATTACTAAGAAATTCGAATGGAAGAGATTTGAGGAAGTCAAATACTATGTTTATGAAGATGGATGGTACTTAATTTTAATTAATTAAGTGGTAATATGTTGTATGTATCTTTTTTCTCTTTTTCTTTTCTTTTTTGTTTGTTTTTATTATTGTTAATCTTTCATTTCTTTACTATGTTTATCTACTGAAAATAATAAATATTATTCGGAAAAAAATGAACTCTCTGTTTCTGTTTTTAAAGTGAATTTGTAGTGTCAGGGCTACCAAGCCCTTTCTTCCACTTCATTTGCGCAAACTTAAATTTACATCCTGTACTTTACTCCTTCCCACGAAACAGTGACAATCTGGAGGCATCCCAACTGAGCATTGTTAAATCTACCTCCAGTGAAACTATTCGGAAAAAGAAATATGCGACCCTGAACCATGTTGACATTACCAATCTCACAAAAAGAGATTCTAAAATGAAATGAAATGAAATGCTTTATTTTTCTCTTAGTGACTGCTGTGTGCAAAATCTCCCCCTCCCCGCAATAAAATGAACATCCATTTATGGACTCCTCAAAACTGAGTGAAAAGGCGATAAAATGGCAAGTGCCATTCAATATATACTTATGTAAAGCGATGTATGTCGGGGGAAGAAAACCTTAATTTCACACATATGCTCATAAGGTTCACTGAAGTGGCAGGGATGCACCAGGAATGAGACCTTGGGTTGGTAGTGGATAGCTCAACGAAGATGTCAACCTGGTATGCGGCAGCTGTGAAAAATGCAAATTCTATGCTAGGGATCATTATGAAAAGAATTGAAAATAAAACTGCAGGTATTATAGTGCCGTTATACGAATCTATGATGCAGGCTGATGGTGTTTAAAGAGGCAGATCAGGCAGGCACTCAGTGTAGAAAATGCAGAGCAACGTGGAACAATGGTCTGATTTGATTTAAGTCAACTTCCTATATCCTATGACAGGAGCTGAACATCATCGAGAGAAACAATTCCTGAAAGAGAGAACAGCAGGTTCTTTTACAGGCAGGGCCAGATTTAGGTTTGATGAGGCCCTTAGCAACTGAAGGTAATGGGGCCCTTTATATGTCCAGCTGTCCTTCGTCAACAACACAGTGTCACTGTTTTTTGTGTTGAATATATGCTATATGGTAATTTATGGACCTAACAGGTATCTAAAGCCATTTGCACATAACAGTCCCTGCAGAATGTAGGCACCCTATATATAGAAATGAGCAAACCAGTGATATTTTAGGGACCAGGCTAGCAGGCGGGGCCCATTACTTACATCATAGGAGCCTACACAACACAAAACACTGTTGCTGTATGTAGGTTTTATTTTATTTGTTTTTTATCTTATATTTTGGAAATGTACATCCAGGTTTTTTTCCTTTAAATTTTTTGGGGGGCCTCCAAAAGTGTGGAGCCCTAAGCTATAGCTTGTTCAGCTTATACATAAATCTGGCACTGTTTACAGGGTTTTATAAAATATATTCCTCTCCTATTATCCTGCCTTTCTGTTTTGATTCCATATGCCAGCAAAGGGGGACACGATCAGGTTAGGTTGCAATTCCTAGGCAAACCAAAGTTGGGTGTAGGATAGTTGCAGCTCAAGACAACGTAGATGTCCAATAAGAGAAGGAGGGAAGGGAGGGAAGGGAAGAGAGCAGTTGGGTGCAAGTCCCCATACTCAGGAATGTGTGTCCTCCACCCCCCACCCAGCCAAAATGTCCATCAATCTGAAATATCTCAAAATACTTGTGAATGACATGGGAGCAAAGGCACAGGACCCCTATAAAAGAGTGACCCCTCTCACTCCCTGTTTTGTTTCATTAGAGTGCAGATTTGTAAAATGGAGTGTCTCCATAACTCATGGGAAGCACAGCTTCTATAAGCGGCACATTCATTGTAGTGGGCCCAGGGAAGTGAAGCTCTCCCCCCAGCCAAGATTACATATGCAGGCACTTCCTTGAACTTCAGGTGCATGACATAAGACTTTATTGTTTTGTTAGGCATTTTAAAGTAGTGGCTGGTTTTATGATACATCTTTTATTGTTTGATATACCTGTATCCCGTAAGTTGTTTTTTTAAAAATGCCCACTGCTTGAAAAGGTAGATGATTAAGCGGGGTAGAAATGTCTTAAATAAGAAATAAAATTGTGATGTAAATCAGTTTCGTACAGGTCCATGCAGCAATAAACATGGTATAACATTTATCCCAGGAGATCCCTCTGTAATGTTCTGAGTGTTGAGAGTGGGCTCTAGTTACGTCCTTTCTGAGATGAATATGAAATAAGTTTTAATCCAATCCAATTCAATTTAATTTAATTCAATTTAATTTAATTTCTACCCCGCCCATCTGGCTGGGTTTCTTTTCCAGTGTTCATGGAATGAGTCACTAAAATTTGTTTTTTCATTCTTTCTGCCTTCTTTTGTCAGTTTTTTTCCATTACAGCTATGGATCAAGCCTCGATGACTCACTCATTAGTCATGTTCAAGTGTGCTGTTTTCCATTTCTTAAAAGGATACAATTAGCAGAGCCTAATTATTCTGACAAACAGTAACAACAATATTTAGCAATGGGAGGTGGCAGAGGTTGGGGTGGCTTACTTGTTCCTCAGCAATGGGGAATAATCTCATGATTGGAAAACCCTTATGGACTTTTTGCATGAAAAGGAAAATGAACTTGTGATATCTGGGTTTGACGACTAAAAAGTACGGAAAGTAGAAGAGTTGGGTGTTATTGTGGAGCAAGGGTTTTGCATAAGCCTGTAAAGCTGATAGACTGAGCACCAAAAGTCTTCCCACCCCTTTCTTTTCTTGTTTCTTCTATCTTATCTTTCTTTTCATTGTTATGTTTAAAAAAGATGCTTCATATTTGATGGAAACTGTTTTATATTACTTTTTCCATGTCCCCCCCCCACAAGCTTTAATGAAAACCTTTCAAAAAAAGAAAAGGGATTAATCTTGACTCAGCTGAACAGTAGAGCATGAGAATCTTAATCTCAAGGTCTTGGGTTCGAGTCCCATTTGGGCCAAAGATTACAGGGGCTGGACTAGATGACCCTTGCGGCTAGATGACTCTACAATTCTCTGATTTTTTAATAAAGAAGCTACAATGAGGAAAGCATCTGAGCAGGTTTGGGAACCTCAAGCTGATGGGCCAGACATCAGGTCCACTGCCTCCACTCCTTACCCTGCTCCTAGCAGTTAGATCTATTTATAATAGTGCCAGCTGGCCAGGGGGAGATAAGAATTAATGCCCTGGCTTCCTCCTGTGTCTTTAGCTGTGGTTTGATTTGCAGAAACCAGCAAGTGTAGATTTCGCTCTGGACATGTCTGCAGATGCAGATGCCGCTCACAATGAGATTCATCTGCTATAACAGCAGAGCCAAGATTTGGGTGGATGCAAGCGATTTTATTCTCAAAATGCTTCACAAACAAGTCACAAAGAGCTACCATTGGTTCTATCACCTCCTTTGGGCCAGGATGTAAAAGGCCCCATACACCCCAGAAAAGCTCTGATGGATGACATAATGAGGATGCAATGAAGGCAGCAAAGTATGCCTCCTTTGCTGCCTTCACTGCCTCTAAGGTAAAGGTAAAGGGACCCCTGACCATTAGGTCCAGTTGTGACTGACTCTGGGGTTGCGGTGCTCATCTGGCTTTATTGGCCAAGGGAGCCGGCATACAGCTTCCGGATCATGTGGCCAGCATGACTAAGCCGCTTCTGGTGACCAGAGCAGTGCACGGAAATGGCGATAACCTTCCTGCCAGAGCGGTACCTATTTATCTACTTGCACTTTGATGTGCTTTCAAACTGCTAGGTTGGCAGAAGCAGGGACCAAGTAACGGGAGCTCACCCCATTGCGGGGATTCAAACAGCCAACCTTTTGATCATCAAGTCCTAGGCTCTGTGGTTTAACCCACAGTGCCACCCGCGTCCCAGTGTTTGGTTGCATTCATATGGATCTTTCCTCCACTTGCGTTCAAGCCATTTCCCAGTTTGTTTCCTCGTCCTGACCTCTGGAGTATACCAGGGGCCAAACGGGCTTCACAAAGTGGGAGAGGGCTCTCAGAGCGATTGTGTCAATAGCCCTAGCCATTCAGGTGTTCCAGAGGTCACCCAGAGCTTCGACATGGGTGCCAGTCATATCAGCCAGAAAACCTCCCAGAACCATTTGGAATCCCACTGGATCCATCAGCCTCTGGGGGCGGATCTTCCGAATAGGTTCCCCCGCCTCTGTAGAGGGAAAAGTGCACTCCCATGGGTGGTGAAGTCAGAGCATGCCTGGCCCTTGTTCCAGAGTGAAGACTTCACCTGAAGAAAAGAGGAAGGCATTCTGAGCCAGGTGGGATTAAACATCTCTAGATTTAAGCGGGAGGGAAAGGGAAATTTTTCAGTAGCTGAAGGTTGGTGAATTTTGATACAGGGAACAAATGAGAGAGACTAAAAGCAATTTATTTTATTTTTGCACTGGACTACATATAAATTTTTTGTTCTAATTTCGACGATGCCAACTTTGCTGATACATTTCTTCGATCCACTTTTTAAAGTGAAGCAGTCCTGGATTTGTATGAAGATTGGAGCACAGCTAGCCATTGGATTAGACATGTCTTTGAATTTTGTGGCTCGGTTGCAGTACAAAAATGTGCATTTTACAGCAGACATGCATTTCAGAACATACAGAATGTATATTTGGTTGGGTGGGATGGATGAGTACAAAATGTGTACTTTAGGAGAAAGGGCATACAATTTAGATGTGAAATCTTGCTGCTTTTTGTTATCTACAGAAAATGGGACAGAATGGATCTCTTAAGTGCCCATGAAGCTGCCATGCATTGGAAATTGGCAAAGCCACCATTCCCAGATGGATATGTTGATAGAGAGCTTACATACCAAGGGGTTCAATCCAGCAAAACTGAGGGTTTATCCACACTTCCTCTTGTCCTCCTGCTTTCACCTGGGAAAAACAACTCTTTAGCCTTCAAACAGAGCAAACAGCAATTTGGGTTTTCTTTGGATTGCCGTTTTGCCATTTGCTCAGATTTAAAGCAAAAGAGCAAGTTTTCCCTGGAAAAGGAGCAGAAAAAGGGGAAAGGGCTCAGACCTGTGCCTTCTATGCATGGGACAAGAAAAAGTCTTGGTGACTTCATAGAAACGGCCATCTGGATCAGACTTAAGGCATATTTCGCTCACTAAGATGCAGTAATGGGCAGAGGATATAAAGCTTTTAGAGAGGAACCAGACACAAGTCTGTGGAGGTTGTAACCGTCAGTGCCTAATACTCATGAATGCTGCCTCTGTGTTCAGAAATCAACAGATGAAGCTTCAGCATTGAGGACACAATTGCTCACTGATGTCTGGAGACAATGACAAAGTTACAGAACACAGGAGGAGGCGGCCATATAAGCTAGAGCCTGCCACTAATCTGTGCCCTTTCAATAACATGGCAAAAGGGAAACCATAAAAAGCAAAAAGAGGGGACTGAAAAAATAGAGGTAAAGAACTTGTTTGGTATGCAGAAGGTTTAAAGTTCAGTCTCTGACATCTGGAGACAAAGACGGAAGAGGTAGCATATTCCCGTGGAAAAGTCTGAGCCCTTGGGGATTTGCTGGCAGTCAGAGTAAGGCAATACTGTGCTAGATGAATCAACGGTGAGACGTATAAGACTGCTTCCTATGTTATGCAGAAAAAAATGGGGGAAGATAGATGGTGACTATGCAGACAAAAGATTGTAGTGGATGAAATATTTAGGTCAGACTAGATGTGTGCCTTTGTTTCAGTAAGAACTGGAAAATTGAGTGAATGTTGGTCACTTTTGTTATTCGCCATGAGCCAAGCACCATGGACAGAAATGACTCCTGAATGAACAGATAACAATTTATTTGGTTCCCTTCATGTTTTCCCTCTTCCCCTTGCTTGCTCTTCTGTTTTGATTCCATCAGCCAACAAAGTGGGGCATGGCTGGGTTAGGCTAGGCAATTGTAGTTTGAGGCAATAGGGGTGTGCAATGAAGGAGGAAAGAGGGAAGGAGAGCAGGGTGTGTAGGTGGGTGGGTGGGTGGGTGGGTGAGTGTGAGAGAGATTGACACTGCAACTCCCCAGACCAAACCAGACATAGAATTCTTTTCTTAAAATATCTGTGAATGATTATGGGAACGAGGCATACAAAACCGCCAAGAGCCCCTATCACTGCTCATTCAGCTGCATGCAAAGTTATAAAAGTGCTTCAAAAACTCACAAATGTATTTCTTCGGTTATTGCTCTATGGCAGGCAACCAGCATCAAAAAGCGAAGGAGACCCATTTGGAGAAATCATATAGGTTAATTAGTCACCAGCTTGTCAACCAGAGCTGGAGTTACTAGGCAGTAACAGAGGGCCACACCTAGAGACCAATGCCCAACCTCTGGATCCGTGCACCAGCAAACGTTGGTGTGCCATCAGGCAGAACAAACCTACAGAAGGGTTGCGGAAGGGAGGGAGGTGGTGGTAGCCAGTGGCGTCGCATGGGGGCGGGGGGGATGGAGCACCCTGGGTGCCATGTCTGGGGGGGGGGTGACAAGAAGGCACCCGGTGGGGAGCTTGCCCCGCCACCCCCGAGTTCGGCAGTGCAAGCAGACATTGTGCTGCCACCGCATGTGGAGGATTTTCCGTTCACAACTGCAGATGCGAGCAGAGGACCCCGCCACCACCCATGTGGCATTCAAGCGGTGCCACTAGTGGGCGTTTCAGGATTCTAGGTGGGAGGTAGGGGGTTCTATGACACAAGCTGAATCCTCCTTCCATCGAGCACTAGTGGGCGGTAAGAAAATTTTACCATCAAGAAAGATGCATTAGTGAGGATTAGATGCATTAGACAGAGGATTGAGGATAATTTAAGGAGCAACAACACAAGACAGATGTGGCAGGGGATTCAGCATATTACCAACTACAAACCTAACCTTGGTGCTGTCGACGGTGACCCTTTGCTGGCGGAGGAGCTTAACCTCTTCTTTGCTCGCTTCGAGAGGGAGCCACCTGAGACGTCGGTATTACAGCCACCAGCCCATAGGGGCCCCTCATTCACTGTAGAGGAGCACGAGGTGAGACAGGTATTGAGGATGGTGAATCCGAGGAAGGCTGCTGGACCTGATGGCATCACTGGAAAGGTGTTGAAGGGCTGTGCGGATCAGCTGGCGAGGGTCTTTACTAAGATCTTCAACAAGTCCTTACACCAGTCTATTGTCCCACCCTGCCTGAAGTCGTCAACTATTGTTCCTCTGCCTAAAAAACCCACTATCAGTAGTTTGAATTACTACAGACCAGTTGCACTGACTCCAATCATCATGAAGTGTTTTGAGAAACTGGTGCGCCGTCACATTATTTCCTGTCTTCCACCAATTTTTGACAACTACCAGTTTGCATAGAGGGCAAATAGATCCACAGAAGACGCTATCACCACCACTCTCCATGCTGCTCTGTCCCATCTGGAGCAGCCGGGGAGTTATGTGAGGCTGCTGTTTGTGGATTTTAGCTCTGCTTTTAACACTATCCTCCCCCATAGACTGGTGTCCAAGCTAGAGGTGATTGGACTCTCCAACTCCACCTGTCTCTGGGTTTTGGATTTTTTGTCAGAACGTTCTCAGAGGGTTAGAGTAGGGTCACATATGTCCAAAGCCCTTAGCCTTAACACCGGCTCACCACAGGGTTGTGTGTTGAGTCCCCTGCTCTTTACTCTCTACACGTATGACTGTACAGCCATCTATTCCAGCAACAAAATCATCAAGTTTGCTGATGACACTACGGTGGTGGGGCTCATTTCAGGAGGGGATGAGTCCGCCTATCGGGACGAGGTGGAGCGGCTCTGTGTTTGGTGTGGAGAGAACAATCTGGCTCTTAATACAGCTAAGACCAAGGAATTGGTGGTGGATTACAGGACAAAAAAGGCGGTCATTCAGCCCTTGTATATCAACGGGGAACGGGTGGAGAGGGTGGCGGAATTCAGGTTTTTGGGAGTGACTATCGATCAGGGCATGACTTGGAGCGCAAATACCACTGCTCTGGTGAAGAAGGCTCAGCAGAGAATTTATTTCCTCAGACTTTTAAAGAAGAACAATCTGAGTGAGAAACTGCTGGTGTCCTTCTACCGAGGCTCCATAGAGAGCATTCTCACATACTGTATTTGTGCTTGGTTCTCCAGTTGTACAGCTAGGGAGAAGAAGGTGCTCCAGAAGGTCATAACCACAGCCCAAAGGATTATTGGTCATCCTCTCCCATCTTTGGAAGAACTGTACGGTTCCCGTTGTCTTAGGAAAGCAAACAACATCCTGCAGGATTCATCTCACCCGGGATACAGTCTGTTTGCACTACTGCCTTCTGGCAGGAGATATAGAAACATCAAGTCAAGGACAAATAGACTGAAAAATAGTTTCTATCCAAGAGCTGTGGCCTTTTTGAATGCTGTAACTCGATAGTGTGACCTGGAAGTTTGATGGGTGTGGGTGTGGGTGTGGGTGTGGCTGGAATGTGGTTTGTTTGGTTGTTGTTGCTGTTTTGCTTTTGTTGTTTTTTTAAGGGATGGCATCCAATTTCGTTGCACTGTGCAATGTTGCACTTGTGTAATGACAATAAAGAATCTATCTATCTAGTGGGCGTTTCAGGATTCTAGGTGGGAGGTAGGGGGTTCTATGACACAAGCTGAATCCTCCTTCCATCGAGCACTAGTGGGCGGTAAGAAAATTTTACCATCAAGAAAGATGCATTAGTGGGTGGTAGGTATAAAAAGGTTGACTACCCCTGGTCTACACTGATGGGCAAAGGCTTTCCAGGCTCTTTTCTAGAACCACCATACTTTCCAAGGGCCCCAAGTGCCCCAATTGTCCAGGGACAATCCTGGAATCATGAATCCTGGAATCATGGCTACTGATTTGTTTCTTTTGTTTTTAAAATGCTTTTTATTAGATTTTTCCATTGTTAGTCATATACATAGTCAAATTCTTATTTTTAACATATACTATACATATTTATAAACCAGATCTTTTTCATAATTCTTCCCCAGTGACTTCCCGCCACCTCATTACAGCATCTTCTATCTTCTTTTTCTTTTCAATTGTGTTGTTTATCTTTATTATCTTTATGTTACAAAATATATAACTTATCTATCTAAATTGTGACTTTGTGAAATTTATTCAACACATATCAAGGGTTTGATTTGAGAACAATGCTTTCCCAAATAGCTATTTACACATTCCCATTCCTTTTAAAGTTTTTGGCAGGGTTGATACCTTATTGCCACTGTCAATTCCAAATATTCACACAGGTTTTTTTGCTATTCTCTCATTGTTGGTGTAGTCTACCCTTTCCTTTTCTTTGCCATTAACATTCTTGCTGCGGTTGTAGCATACAAGAACACCTTTTTCTTCTCCTTTGGGATATTGATTTGCATAATGGCTAGGAGAAAGGCTTCAGGGTCTTCCCCCCCAAATGTTTGTCTAAACATTTTTTTAAATTCGTCATAGAAAGTATTCCAAAATATTTTTTATTTCATCACAACTCCACCACATGTGGTACATTGTTCCTTCCCCCTGATTACACATCCAGCAAACATTTGATTATGATTTATATATTTTAGCCAATTTGCTGGGGGTCATGTACCACCTATACAGCATTTTCATGAAATTTTCCTTTATTGTATAGCAGGCCGTGAATTTTTAGTCTTTTTGCCACAATCTTTCCCAATTCTCCATCTGGATAGGATATCCAAAATCTTTTGCCCATTTGATCATCACTTCTTTGATCTCCTCGTCCTCTACCTCCCAATCCAGCAATAATCTATATTTTCTTTTTTTGTAATAATTCCTTTTCTAATTTTGATATTTGCTTTTCAAATACAATTTTCTTATTTAATTTAAACACATAATTTAATTCATGCTATTGTAACCAATCTGTACAATAATGTCTAACTGCTTCAATTTTTTTTTCAGTTTTAATTGCCTTTGTTCTTCTTTATATGTTGCCCAAATTGGTTCCATATTTTTTCTCTTTACTGAAAAGACCTCCATTGGTGAAAGCCACCAAGGTGTCTTTATATATACAAAGTCTTTATATCTGACCCATATTGTGTATAGAGATTTTCGAATTACATGGTTTAAAACCCCCCTATGTACTTTTGCTTTATCGTAACCTAGATATGCGTGCCATCCAACATGCCATCTGTATCTGTTGTCCCATCCTTCTATGTCCAATATATCTGTATTTTTCAATGTCATCCATTCTTTTAGTCAACATAAACATGAGGCTTCATAATAGAGTTTCAGATCTGGCAAGGCGAAGCCCCCTCTTTCCCTTATATTTGTTAATAATTTATATTTAATTCATGGTTTCTTTCCTTGCCTGGCTACTGATTTGATCCCACATTGTCCCTATTTCCCCTGCCAGTGCTGCCACCACTGATCTCAGGAAGGAGGATGAGCTGGCGCTTGTTCCGAGCGATAGCGGCAGCGGTCAGGGAGCACCCTGTTGCCTCTCTGTGTCTGCCGCTGCAGGGTGGGGAACAGGCTGGGGAAGGAGGTCCCAGGTTTATTTTAATTTGCAATCTGCCCTCAGAACCCAGAACATATATATTCTAAACACCTGTCATAGTCTGTGCAGCCTGAAAACCTCTTCTGTCCAGGACAGCACATTCTGCAGCAAGCCTCTGAGCACATGTGCATCTTTAAAGCACACCTGAATACAAACTGCAACTGATGTGGAATAATGTGAATGTCTCCTTTCCAGGTTCATCATCCCTATTGTGCTCCTCAGTCTCCGATCTGACCGTTCTCACAATGCTTATACTGCAGATCAGCGCTGTGATTTGTGCTTTCATTAGCCTCCTCCTCCTCCTCATCGCCGTAGGCTCAGACTACTGGCTGCAAAGTGCTAATGAGAACAGTGGCCTCTGGGCAATTTGCAGTATTAAGAATATCTGTGTTCCATATTTTTTTCTTGGAGTACCAGGTAAGTTCTTCTCTGTCTTGTGCTAGGAGTACTTAAGGTGTGGTATTCCAAAGCTGATTGAACTGATGTTCATTTCTAAGGTATGCAGCAGTGGGGGGCCCAGTTGATCCTTCCTCAACCCTGGGTGCCAGCACAAAATGGCTGCTGTGGGTGGGCAGCAAAAAAATTAAAAGGAGATGGTAGTTCTTACCACTGAGGCTGGATCTACACAGATATGAAAAATGCTATAAAAACACTATAAAAAATATAGCTCCCAATGATGTTTACCATTGATGACGGAACACTGCTCTACTGTGCCCTCTCATGGCACATTTAAAGAACACATTTTTAACATTATAATTGACCAGTGTAGATGAGCCCCCCTTTCCACAAAAAAATCCCACTTGCCTCCGATTTTTAATATATGTTGTCAGGAAGCCATTTTTTTTTTTTGTCTGCCAAGAAGCCCCTACCTTATATACAAGCTTGCATGTTGGAAAGGATCCTGGGAGTGCTTTGGATTGCACTGTGATGGCCTGGGATTCAGAATCGGATGCTGAACCTGAGGGATCCCAGACTGCACAGGATTCCCCACCTCCAGAACCAGCTGAGCCAGGCCTGGGGCATGAACCTGAAGGGTCCTCACCTGTGCTGGATCCTCAGCTGCAGGCATCAGCTGAGTCTGCTCTGGCTCCTGAGGAGGACCTATTGCCTGCAGGTGCTCCACTCTCAGCCCTGTCAGAGGAAGCTGAGGTTGCCTCTGGGTCCGGTAAACCTCCAGCCTCTCCTGAGCTGCAGATAAAAGCCAGCCAGCCCCAGTCCCAAGTTGTGGGAGCAACATTGTTGGTTGCTAGTTCCTGCCTGAATCCTGTCCTGCTTTCCTGCCTGAGCTCCTGACCCACCCTGGTTCCCTGCTTGCATGCCTGTTCCTGACTTCACTTGACTCACTGCCCTACACCCAGCTTCAGCTAGTACAGACTGCCTCCACGTTGCACCTTTGAGCACGGACCGGACTTGGACCATGCCTCTCGGGTAACCCACGGGACCAGCACATGCACACTCCATTTGCACTGTGCTCTTGGCAGGTTTACTGTGCCCCGAAGTCACTCGGTGTGAGTTAGGTGTGTCTTTCTTCAGTTCTGTGAAGCTGTACATTGCAGGAGAAGATGGGTGGCTTTGGGCAAGTTGCACAGAAGAGATGCTTCTTCGCCACAACCAGTCTTCAAGTTGGCAAACCTATGATAAGCCTCAAAGGATACTTAGAAGAATACAGACTAAACCAGTTGCCTCTCCTGATGGCATCTCTCAGCAGCTTAATAGAGATATAAACCAGCATGGGGGAAAGAATGAACCCCTGTGGAGTACAGTGGGTTATGCAACAATCCTGTAACCATGGTGCTGAATAATAGGAGGCCGGCCCATTAGGGGAAATAGAGTATTGGCCCATCAACGTTCATCTGCTTTCAGCCAACACCCACCTACCACGGGTTGGCTGTGTCTCACATTCCCTCTTGCTCCACTTACTTTTGGTCTTCCTGCCATCTGCCCTACCAGTACTCATATGCTTCAGCCACCACTGGTGACAGCCTCCCTTTCAGGACTGACCAAGCAGGTATGAGTAGAAGCACCACCAGGAAATCATGCCCTCAATGTTTTTAATTACTTTTTTGTTGTTGGAGATTCCTTTAAATGCGAATATTTATTTGGACTTTTCTATTAAAAAATACAGATTAATTCAGAAACAGGACAGAGAGCATGCAAAACTGATATGTGTCAGATAAAAACGGATCTACCCATCCCTGGTGGAAAGTATTACATGGGATGTCTACAGGGCTATTGTCAAATCCCACAGATGCATTTAACCTTTTTTCTTTCTCTTCCTTGTTTCCTGAAAGCTTTCATTGATGCTACCCGAACCTTCATGTTTTTTGCGGTGATTGCTGGAGCCATATCTTGCATTTCCCTTTGTGGCAACTTCTTTTCCTTCCAACTTCGCTCCATCTCCAAGACCAAGAGCTCAGCTATAGCCAGCCTCGTTGCAGGTATCATGGGGGTTCTGAACATCTGCGTCCACACTAAGCCCAAGCCCCTGAAACCCCAGAAATCAGCTAACCCAGAAATAGTACCCCGGGTTAAGAACTTTGCTTCAGGATGAGAACAGAAATCGTGTGGTGGCGGCACGGTGGCAGCAGGAGGCCCCATTAGCTAAAGTGGTGCTTCAGGTTAAGAACAGTTTCAGGTTAAGTATGGACCTCCGGAACGAATTAAGTACTTAACCCGAGGTACCACTGTATAGGGAGGGTGGGCGGGTGGTCCGGTGGACGAAACGAAACAGAAGAATCTCAAAACGCAATGTGCAGCGGTATATATCTATCCCTTGGAAGCAATTTCTGCAACCCCATTGGCCGGAACAGGTCCCATGCTTCCGAGGGACCAGTTGGGTAGCTGTGGCAATCCAAACGTAGCCAGCCCAGAAACAGAGTCAGTTGTGGTGACTTCACTGCAATACTTGCTCTCTGGGAGGAGAACGCGATTTCACAAAACACTATTGGCAGAACTAAGTTATACTCAGAATAGACCCACTGAAATCAATGGATATGGTGCATAGCAATGTCCTCCCCACCTTCAGTTTCAGAGTTACAAAAGATAGGGAGGAGATGCAAGGGTTTTCATAGCCCTGCCAGGGCAGGTGCTTTTCACTTGCTATGTTGGAGTAAGAAAGCAGCCGTGTGGGGTTGCTTCAAAAGCCACACTGTGGGGAGCAGTTGCTTCCATTGAATGAAAACCACACACCCCTTCTTAAGTATGGCATGCTTCTAAAACCTTCCCCCTTTCATCTCATGCTGCCACAGCCAATTGGGCTGAGGAAATTGACTGGCAGGAATAACAACACTGGGAGATGGCCAGTTGGACTGCTGGTAGATCTGTGCCTCTGGATCCTGGGAGTATGAGCCACTCAGGTGGTTGGCAGAGGAGCCAGCAGAGCAGGGTAGTGGCTGCCACCTGTTCCAGCTGTCCCTCTACATTTCACCTAGACCACCCATCTACCACCTCTCATCACACTCTATATTAGATCGCCACTTGTCTCTGTTCAAGTGAACTGCAGAGTGATGGCACATCTATCTTTTTATTATATGTTACACATACTGTAAAAGGATAGCCAAACAACTGCATAGGGCTTTGTACACTAATTTTGAACCTTGCACAGGGGCTGATTGGCAGCCAGTGCATTTCTTTCAGCCGCAGTATATAAGTCAGTCATATTCCACTCCAATGAGTAGTTGATCTTCTCCATTTTGCACTAACTGTAGCTTCCAGCTCAGCATCAAGGATTTAACTAACAAGTAACTTGATATCCTGATGTATTTTTTCTTCCTAGCTCTTTGTGTCATGATTGGCATGGCCATCTTCACAGGGCAGACAGGAGGAATTGCCCCTTATGGATGGGCTTTTGGCTTGGGCTGGGCCTCCTTTCCTCTCTTCCTTATGACTGGTGAGTATTTGTCGAATGCTGGAAATGTACATCTTTATTTAAAGGTTTACCTTTGTGTAGAGTAGTCTGCTGCGTTATTTAGCTTAGAACAGTTTGGAGCTGCTCTACAGTGTGTCGATTTGAACACAGATGAATGCAGGTGTGTGCAGTGGCGTAGCGTGGGGGGTGCAGGGGGGGCCGGCCACACCGGGCGCAACATCTGGGGGTTAGGGTTAGGGGGCACAAATCCACGGGTTAGGGGGCGCAAATCCACGGGTTAGGGGGTGCAAATTACTTGCCTTGCCCTGGGTGCTGACAACCCACGCTACGCCACTGGGTGTGTGTTCCCTGTAGAAGATTCAAAATGCACCTTGTAGTTCTGTGGAAGAGAATATATTTTTGCCCTCTAGAACAACAAGTTTGTGACATCACTGATGGGAAGCGAGGTCAGCAGTCCAGATATCTTGGGTGGTGTTTTATTCTGCTCCCCCTGTTGCCCTAACCAGTCCCTTTTCTCTCCTGACAGGTGGGCTGACTTTCGCCTTGGATAGGGCTGTGCCAACAGCAGCATGAAGAAAAGGCTGTGCTTCCACTTCAGATGACACCTGGGGGCACACAGACCCAGCCTGCACCGGGGCGAGTTGGAGCTGGGGGGGAACTGAATATAATGTAGGGCTGCCATATTTCAAAAAGTGAACATCCGGACACAAAAGTTGTTGAACCTCTGTTTTGTCTTTTTGGCCAAAGTTGTTGATCTTTCTTTGCAAAATCCCTAAGGGTTTTTGAGCTATCTTTACTGAAATTTGAGCTATCTTTACTGAAATTTGCTGAGATCTACACTTCTGACATGAACCAAATACCTGCTATGTCTGGGAAATTCCGGATGTATGGCAACTTTAATGACAAAACTGATATTGTTATAAGTCTGGCAAGGTGGTTAAGAAACTCCAATTGGTGGGGGAAGGATGATTAAAGTATCATATTAGCGTAATGTATGCTGCTATTACCAGTTAAGAATGATGATGAACATTATTATAATTATTATGTAAATTTATTTATTTTGTTTTTTCAAATTAAAAATTTACAATAACATATAAATATACAATATAGAAATAAGATTCCACAGAATCTCCTGGAGTTCCCTCCACCCATTTGTGGGTCCTGTTGTTAGTCCTTTCCTCCTGCGTATTCTATAATAATCCAAATGGTTTGCATCTTCCTTGTGTCCAAAATTCAGCATTAAACTACAACTGTTATTCCAATCCCACTAATTATTATTTTTAGCTGTTTACAATGGTTTTTAATATAGATTATAAATTTCCCCCATTTCTTATTACAATTTTGGTCTTCCTGATTTCTGATCCTTCCTGTCATTTTTGCCATTTTGGCATAGTCCATCAATTTGATCTGCCATAATGATGAACAATATTATTATTCCTTCAGTAGCTGGGTTAAAGATAAGGAATGAGTAAGCCAGGCATCTTCTATTCATCAAGCTGAAAAGAAGGCCTATGAATTAAATGATATGCCTCTATGTTTCGTATAGCCTGGTTATAAGGGTGGAAGTTTGGGTTTGGATTTAGAATCAAGAGGTCTAATTTTGCTCCCAGCAGGCTTCCCTGCAAAGCCATAGGAAGCAATGGAACCTCTCTCTTCTCTATCCCTTGATATGTGGCTCTTTCTCTCCCCCATGCAAGTTTTGGGAGAAAAGCAGTTCTTCTTAGATGTGACTTTCTCTTTAGCAGAAGGTTCCCATACACAGCCTATTTATTCCTCCCAATATACTAGCAGGAAGGTTATGTGAAGGTTAGATCATTCAGCATCCATCCTGATCTTTCTTGGGGAGTCATATTACAACAAACATTCATCCTGCCTTCGCCCTGATTTGTTTGTCAAGTGTTTATATGTGTTCCCAGTAATAACTCACTCATTTCTCACTTGTCAATGCATTTCCCAGCACTCCTCCCCAATCACACAAAGTCTGGGTTGTACCCCACTGAATTCCATTCAGAGTAGATTCATCGAAATTAATGAGCCTATGTTAGTAGATTAACATTGGCTATAATTCTGATTCATTTATATATATATATATTAAAAATGGATTTGTTGTCCCAGGGTAATAGATGGCTTTAACCCACATTATTTATATGCAACCTCAAATTTAGGGTACACAGTCTGGAGGCACCTTGAGTAAGCTTTCTAAATTTACCTCAAATGGAAGTATTTGGGAAAAACAAATATCCACCACACATGCTTAATGAAAATCCCCCCCCCCCCAAAAAAGCCAATGGGTATTGATGTTGACTCAGCGGAAGAGACGGTAGAGCATGACGGTAGAGCATGAGATTCTTAATCTCAAGGTCTTGGGATCGATTCCCATTTGGGCCAAAGATTGCAGGGGGCTGGACTAGATGACCCTTGTGGCTAGATGACTCTACAATTCTATGATTTTATAATAAAGAAGCTACAATGAGGAAAGCATCTGAGCAGCTTTGGGAACCTCAAGCTGATGGGCCAGACATCTGCTCCACTGCCTCCACTCCTTACCCTGCTCCTAGCAGTTAGATCTAATTATAGTAGTGCCAGCTGGCCAGGGGAAGATAAGAATTTATGCCCTGGCTTCCTCCTGTGGTTTGATTTGCAGAAAACAGCAAGTGTAGATTTCGCTCTGGACATGTCTGCAGATGCAGATGCCGCTCATAATGAGATTCATCTGCAATAACAGCAGAGCCAAGATTTGGGTGGATGCAAGCGATTTTATTCTCAAAATGCTTCACAAACAAGTCACAAAGAGCTACCGTTGGTTCTATCACCTCCTTGGAGCCAGGATACACCCCAGAAAAGCTCTGCCTGGTGACATAATGAGGATGCAGTGGAGGGAGCAATGTGTGCCTTCTTTGCTGCCTTCACTGCCTCTAGGTCGGCTCGATAATGAGCCCTTACCAGTGTTCGGGTCTTTCCTCCACTTGTGTTCAAACTGTCTCCCAGCTGTTTCCTTGTCCTAAGCTGTGGAGCAGTCATGAATGCTGCCTCTGTGTTCAGAAATCAACAGATGAAGCTTCAGCATAGAGGACACCTTTCCAGTGTTTGGTTGCATTCATATGGATCTTTCCTCCACTTGCGTTCAAGCCATTTCACAGCTTGTTTCCTCGTCCTAAGCTCTGGAGTATAACAGGGGGGCAAACGGGCTTCACAAAGTGGGAGGGGGCGCTCAGAGCGATTGTGTCAATAGCCCTAGCCATTCAGGTGTTCCAGAGGTCACCCAGAGCTTCGACATGGGCGCCAGTCATATTAGCCAGAAAACCTCCCAGAACCATTTGGAATCCCACTGGATCCATCAGCCTCTGGGGGCGGACCTTCCGAATAGGTTCCCCCGCCTCTGTAGAGGGAAAAGTGCACTCCCATGGGTGGTGGCGTCAGAGCATGCCTGGCCCTTGTTCCAGAGTGAAGACTTCACCTGAAGAAAAGAGGAAGGCATTCTGAGCCAGGTGGGATTAAACTTCTCTAGATTTATGCGGGAGGGAAAGTGAAATTTTTCAGTAGCTGAAGGTTGGTGAATTTTGATACAAGGAACAAATGAGAGGGACTAAAGGCATTTTTAATTTTTTTATTTTTTTTGCACTGGGCTACATATAAACTTCTTTGTTCTAATTTTGAAGATGCCAACTTTGCTGATACATTTCTTCAATCCACTTTTTAAAGTGAAGCAGTCCTGGATTTGTATGAAGATTGGAGCACAGCTAGCCATTGGATTAGACATGTCTTTGAATTTTGTGGCTCGGTTCCTGTACAAAAATGTGCATTTTACAGCAGACATGCATTTCAGAGCATACAGAATGTGTATTTGGTTGGGTGGGATGGATGAGTACAAAATGTGTACTTTAGGAGAAAGGGCATACAATTTAGATGTGAAATCTTGCTGCTTTTTGTTATCTACAGAAAATGGGACAGAATGGATCTCTTAAGTGCCCATGAAGCTGCCATGCACTGGAAATTGGCAAAGCCACCAGTCCCAGATAGATAGGTTGATAGGGAGCTTACATACCAAGGGGTTCAATCCAGCAAAACTGAGGTTATCCACACTTCCTCTTGTCCTCCTGCTTTCACCTGGGAAAAACAACTCTTTAGCCTTCAATCAGAGCAAACAGCAATTTTGGTTTTCTTTGAATTGGCGTTTTGCTGTTTGCTCAGATTTAAAGCAAAAGAGCAAGTTTTCCCTGGAAAAGGAGCAGGGAAAGAAACGGCCATCTGGATCAGACCTAAGGCATATTTTGCTCAGTAAGATGCATGGGAAGAGGATATAAAGCTTTTAGAGAGGAACCAGACACAAGTCCATGTATTTTGTAACCGTCAGTGCCTAATACTCATGAATGCTGCCTCTGTGTTCAGAAATCAACAGATGAAGCTTCAGCATTGAGGACACAATTGCTCACTGATGTCTGGAGACAAAGACAAAGTTACAGAACACAGAAGGATGTGGCCATATAAGCTAGAGCCTGCCACTAATCTGTGTCCTTTCAATAGCAGGGCAGAAGGGAAACCATAAAAGGCAAAAAGAGGGGACTGAAAAAATAGAGGTAAAGAACATGTTTGGTATGCATATGGTTGAAGTTCACAAAATATATAACATATCTATCTAAATTGTGACTTTGTGAAATTTATTCAACACATAATAGCAATTTACACATTCCCATTCTTTTTATAGTTTTTGGTAGAGTTGAAACTTTATTGCTGCTGTCATTTTTGCCAATTGGAAATATTCACACAGTTTATTTTGCTATTCTCCCTTTGTTGGTGTAGTCTCCCCTTTCCAATTGTTTGCAATTAACATTCTTGCTGCCGTTGTAGCATACAAGAACACCCTCTTCTTATCCTTTGGGATATTGATTCACATAATGCCTAGGAGAAAGGGTTCAGGGTTTGTTTGATTTCCCAAATGTTTGTCTAAACATTTTTAAAAATTTGTCATAGAGAGTATTCCAATATATTTTGATTTTATCACAACCCCACCACATGTTGTACATTGTTCCTTCCCCCTGATTACACATCCACCAAACGTTTGATTTTGATTTATATATTTTAGCCAATTTTCTGGGGGTCATGTACCACCTATACAGCATTTTCATGAAATTTTCCTTTAATCTATAGTAGGCTGTGAATTTTTAGTCTTTTTGCTACAATCTTTCTCAATCCTCCATCTGGAAATGATATCCAAAATCCTTTGCCCATTTGATCATCACTTCTTTGATCTCTTAGTCTTCTATTTCCTAATCCAGCAATAATCTATATGTTTTGATGATATTTTCCTTTTGTTCTGTAATAATTCCTTTTCTAATTTTGATATATCTAATTTTCAAATCCTTTTTTTCTAATTTAAACACCTCATTTAATTGATGATATTGTAACCAATCCGTACAATAATGTCTAATAGCTTCAAAATTCCCCAGTTTTAATTGGCTTTGTTCTTCTTTATATGTTGCCCAATTTGGTTCCTGAAAACCTCTTCTGTCCTGGACAGCACAATCTGCAGCAGGCCTCTGAGCACATGTGCATCTTTAAAGCACACCTGAACACAAACTGCAACTGATGTGGAATAATGTGGATGTCTCCTTTCCCCAGGTTCACCATCCCTATTGTGCTCCTCAGTCTCAGATCTGACCGTTCTCACAATGCATATACTGCAGATCAGCTCTGTGGTTTGTGCTTTCATCAGCCTTGTCCTCCTCCTCATCGCCCTGGGCTCAGACTACTGGCTGCAAAGTGACAATGCGAACAGTGGCCTCTGGGTAGCTTGCGGCCCTGTCATTTCGATCTATACTTGTTATTCACCTTCGATTAATACCGTACAAGGTAAGATCTTCTCTGTCTTGTGCTAGGAGTACTTAAGGTGCAGTATTCCAAAGTAGATTGAACTGATGTTCATTTCTAAGGTATGCAGCAGTGGGGGGCCCAGTTGATCCTTCCTCAACCCTGGGTGCCAGCACAAAATGGCTGCTGTGGGTAGGCAGCAAAAAAATTAAAAGGCGATGGTAGTTCTTACCACTGAGGCTGGATCTACACAGATATGAAAAATGCTATAAAAACACTATAAGAATATAGCTCCCAATGCTGTTTACCATTGAGGATGGATCACTGCTCTACAGTGCCCTCTCGTGTCACATTTTAAGAACACATTTTTAACGTTATAATTGACCAGTGTAGATGAGTCCCCACTTTCCACAAAAAAACCCTCTTGCCTCTGATTTTTAATATATGTTGTCAGGAAGCCATTTTTTTTTTGTCTGTCAAGAAGCCCCTACCTTATATACGAGCTTGCATGTTGGAAAGGATCCTGGGAGTGCTTTGGACTGCACACTCCATTTGCACTGTGCTCTTGGCTGGTTTGCTGTGCCCCGATGTCACTCGGTGTGAATTGGGTGTGTCTTTTTTCAGTTCTGCGAAGCTGTGCATTGCAGGAGAAGATGGGTGGCTTTGGAAAACTTGCACAGAAGAGATGCTTCCCTTTTGCAAGTAGTCTTCAAGTTGGCAAGCCTATGATAAGCTTCAAAGGATACTTAGAAGAATACAGACTAAACCAGTTGCCTCTCCTGATGGCCTCTCTCATAGAGATATGATCCAGCATGGGGGAAAGAATGAACCCCTGTGGAGGGCAGTGGGTTATGCAGCAGGCCAGTAACCATGGTGCTGAGTAATAGGAGGCCGGCCCATTAGGGGAAATGAAGCACTGGTCCACCAACTGCAGGGCTATTGTCAAATCCCACAGATGCATTTAACCTTTTTTCTTTCTCTTCCTTCCTTCCCAAAAGGTTTCTACCATGCTACCCGAGCCTTCATGTTCTTCGGGATGATTGCTGGAGCCATATCTTGCATTGGCCTTTGTTGCAACTACTTTTCCTTCCAACTTGGCTTCATCGCCAAGACCAAGAACTCCGCTAAAGCCAGCCTTGTTGCAGGTATCATGGGGGTTCTGAGCATCTGCGTCCACACTAAGCCCAAGCCCCTGAAACCCCAGAAATCAGAGCTGTAGACACCTGCAGCCAATCGGAAGCCGTGTCTTGGTTGTCCAATGTTTTTGGAAGTTGAACAGATTCCCTTTGACAACCAAGGTACGACTGTATAGGGCTTTGTACACTAATTTTGAACCTTGTACAGGGGCTGATTGGCAGCCAGTGCATTTCTTTCAGCAGCAGTATATATGTTGGTCATATTCCACCCCAGTGAGTAGTTGATCCTCTCCATTTTGCACTAACTGTAGCTTCCAGCTCAGCATCAAGGATTTAATTAACAAGTAACTTGATATCCTGACGTATTTTTTCTTCCTAGCTGGTTGCGTCCTGATTGCCATGGCCATCTTCACTGGGCGTACAGCGGCAGCAATCAGCAGTTCTACCTGGTATTATGGATGGTCTTTTGGCTTGGGCTGGGCGACCTTTCCTCTCTTCCTCATAACTGGTGAGTATTTGTCAAATGCTGGAAATGTACAGCTTTATTTAAAGGTTTACCTTTGTGTAGAGTAGTCTGCTGCGTTATTTAGCTCAGAACAGTTTGGGGCTTCTCTACAGTGTGTCCATTTGAACACAGTTGAAAGCAGGTGTGTATTCCCTGCAGAAGATTCAAAATGCACCATGTAGTTCTGTGGAAGAGGATATATTTTTGCCTTCTAGCACGGCAATTTGGGACCTCACTGATTAGGAAACAAGCTCAGCAGTCCAGATATCTTGGATGGAGTTTTATTCTGCTCCCCCTGATGCCTTAACCAGTCCCTTTTCTCTTCTGACAGGTGGGCTGACTTTCGCCTTGGATAGGGCTGTGTCAACAGCAGCATGAAGAAAAGGCTGTGCTTCCACTTCAGATGACACCTGGGGCACACAGACCCAGCCTGCACTGGGGCGAGTTGGAGCTGGGGGGAATTGAATATAATGTAGGGCTGCCATATTTCAAAAAGTGAAAATCCGGACACAAAAGTTGTTGAACTTCTGCCAAAGTTGTTGAGGCTTTTTGTTTGTCTTTTTAGCCAAAGTTGTTGATCTTTCTTTGCAAAACCCCTAAGGGTTTTTGAGCTATCTTTACTGAAATTTGCTGAGATCTGCACTTCTGACATGAACCGAATACCTGCTATGTCTGGGAAATTCCGGATGTATGGCAACTTTAATGACAAAACTGACATTTTTATAAGTCCAGCAAAGTGGTTAAGAAAATGGAACTTATTTACTGATCAGTGTAGAACAGAACTTCTCCAATTGGCGGGGAAAATATGATTTGCTTAATGTATGCTGCTATTACCAGTTAAGAATGATGATGAACATTATTATAATTATATTGTAAATTTATTTATTTGGTTTTTTCAAATTAAAATTTTACAGTAACATATCAGTATACAATATAGAAATAAGATTCCACAGAATCTCCTGGACTTCCCTCCTCCCATTTGTGGGTCCTATTGTTAGCCCTTCGCTCCTGTGTATTCTTTAATAATCCAAATCTTTTCATCTCCATTGTGTCCGAAATTCACAGTTCTTCTGGCATTTGAATCAGTCTTCTTGGATGTGACTTTCTCTTTAACAGAAGGTTCCCACACACAGCCTATTTATTCCTCCAAATATTTTTGCAAAAAACTTATTTGATGGAAATTGTTGTATATTGCTTTTTCTATGTCCCCCCCGAAGCTTTAATGAAAATCTCTCCCCCCCACCAAAGCCAATGGGTATTGATGTTGACTCAACTGAACAGTTGGTAGAGCATGAGAATCTTAATCTCAAGATCTTAGGTTCGAGTCCCATTTGGGCCAAAGATTACAGGGGGTTGGACTAGATGACCCTTGCGGCTAGATGACTCTACAATTCTATGATTTTATAATGAAGAAGCTACAATGAGGAAAGCATCTGAGCAGCTTTGGGAACCTCAAGCTGATGGGCTAGACATCTGGTCCACTGTCTCCACTCCTTACCCTGCTCCTAGCAGTTAGATCTAATTATAGTAGTGCCAGCTGGCCAGAGGGAGATAAGAATTTATGCCCTGGCTGTTTAGGTTATTGTGGTAGTTTAATGTGCTAAGGTTGTGTTTTGTATTGTTTATATATTTTATTGTATTGTATTGTATTGTTTTTTCTTTTTTCGTTCTTCTTTCTTGTTCTTTTTCTCTCTCTTGTCTTTTTTTTCTTTTTCTTCTTTTTTGTAAGTTTTAAAAGTAATAAATATTATTTTTTAAAAAAGAATTTATGCCCTGGCTTCTTCCTGTGTCTTTAGCTATGGTTTGATCTGCAGAAATCAGCAAGTGTAGATCTTGCTCTGGACATGTCTGCAGATGTATATGCCACTCACAATGAGATTCATCTGCTATAACAGCAGAGCCAAGATTTGGGTGGGGTGCAAGTGATTTTATTCTCAAAATGCTTCACAAACAAGTCACAAAGAGCTACCATTGGTTCTATCACCTCCTTTGGGCCAGGATACAACCCAGAAAAGCTCTGCCTGACAACATAATGAGGATGCAGTGGAGGCAGCAAAGTGTGCCTTCTTTGCTGCCTTCGCTGCCTCTAGGTCGGCTCAATAATGAGCCCTTACAAGTGTTTGGGTCTTTCCTCCACTTGTGTTCACACTGTCTCCCAGCTTGTTTCCTTGTCCTAAGCTCTGGAGTAGTCATGAATGCTGCCTCTGTGTTCAGAAATCAACAGATGAAGCTTCCGCAGAGAGGACACCTTACCAGTGTTTGGTTGCATTCATATGGATCTTTCCTCCACTTGCGTTCAAGCCATTTCACAGCTTGTTTCCTCTTCCTAAGCTCTGGAGTACTGTTTCATTGTGAATTTTAAGGTAGTGGCTGGTTTTATGATACATCTTTATTGTTTGATGTTCCTGTATCCGGTAAGTTGGTTTTTAAAAAATGCTTGAAAAGGTAAATGATTAAGCGGTGTAGGAACGTCTTAAATAAATAAGAAATAAAATTGTGATGTAAATCAGTTTCCGGCTCCACAAAGTGGGAGAGGGCTTTAAGAGTGATCATATCAATAGCCCAAGCCATTCAGGTGTTCCAGAGGTCAGCCAGAGCTTTGATAGGGGCGCCAGTCATATCAACCAGAAAACCTCCCAGAACCATTTGGAATTCCACTGGATCCATCAGCCTCTGGGGGCGGACCTTCTGAATAGGTTCCCCCGCCTCTGCAGAGGGGAAAAGTGCACTCCCATGGGTGGTGGAGTCAGAGCATGCCTGGCCCTTGTTCCAGAGTGAAGACTTCACCTGAAGAAAAGAGGAAGGCATTCTGAGCCAGGTGGGATTAAACTTCTCTAGATTTATGCGGGAGGGAAATGGAATTTTTTCAGTAGCTGAAGGTTGGTGAATTTTGATACTGGGAACCAATGAGAGGGACTAAAAACGATTTATTTATTTTTTGCACTGGGCTACATATAAACTTCTTTGTTCTAATTTCGACGATCCCTACTCTGCTGATACATTTGTTCGATCCACTTTTGAAAGTGAAGCAGTCCTGGATTTGTATGCAGATTGGACCTCTGTTATTGCTCTATGGAAGGCAAACAGCATCAAAAGGCAAAGGAGACCCATTTGGAGAAATCATTCACCAGCTTGTCAACCAGAGTTGGCGTCACTAGGCAGTAACAGAGGGCCTCACCTAGAGACCCATTCCCAACCTCTGGATCTGTGCACCATGAAACGTTGGTGTACCATCAGACTCAACATACCTACAGAGGGGGTGGGGGTGGGAGGGGGTGGTAGCCAGTGGCATCACAAGGGGTGCATGTGCCATGTCTGGGGGGAGGGTGACAAGAAGGTACCCGGTGGGGTCCTTGCCCTGCCTCCCCTGGTCTCTGCAGTGCGAGCAACCATCGCGCCAAATGTGGAGGATCCTTCGTTCACAGCTGCAGGCGCAAGCAGAGGATCCAACCACCACCCATGTGGCATTCAGGCGGGGCCGGCAGCAAACTGCTACATACAACGCATTTACGGTGTCGCACACATGCGCTGTACATAGTGGTGCCACACATGCGCCCTACATAGCGACGTCACACATGCTTCTCACGTAGCGGCGCAATGCATGTGCACCCGGTGGTTTCTCTGCCCTGGGTGTCAGTTAGCCTTTGTTCGCCCCTGGCGGTAGCAGCACAAAGTTGTTAGACGACACATTATTTCATTTAGGTACTTCATTTAGACTTTTTTTTCTTTCCCCTTGATCCCTTGTTTCAGCGATCTACTAAATGCTTTGTCTTGATCTGGAAGGAGACCTAAAACTTAAAACTTTGAAATTCTGCATTTCCAGCACAGTTCCTGGATAGGAACCTGACAGGGTGGAATCCAGATTAAATAATTTCAGATTCCCCCTACCTAGGGGAAAGCTGAAATGCTAATATAGTTTCAGTGGTGAAATTGTGTTGTGTTGGGAACAATGTTTTCCCAAATAGCTATTTACACATTCCCATTCCTTTTAAAGTTTTTGGTAGGGTTGATACCCTATTGCCGCTTTAATTTTTGCCAATTCCAAATATTCACACAGCTTATTTTGCTATTCTCCCTTTGTTGGTGTAGTCTCCCCTTTCCAATTCTTTGCCATTAACATTCTTGCTGCGGTTGTAGCATACAAGAACACCTTTTTCTTATGCTTTGGGGTATTGATTCACATAATGGCTAGGAGAAAGGCTTCAGGGACACCCCCCCCAAATGTTTGTCTAAACATTTTTAAAAATTCATCATAGACAGTATTCCAAAATATTTTATCCCGAGCATGTACATGTGGTACATTGTTCCTTCCCCTTGATTACACATCCAGCAAACATTTGATTTTGATTTATATATTTTAGCCAATTTTCTGGCAGTCATGTACCACCTATACAGCATTTTCATGAAATTTTCCTTTATTGTATAGCAGGCTGTGAATTTTTAGTCTTTTTACCACAATCTTCCCCAAACCTCCATCCGGATAGGATATCCAAAATCTTTTGCCCATTTGATCATCACTTTTTTGATTACCTCGTCCTCTACCTCCCAATCCAGCAATAATCTATATGTTTTTGATGATATTTTCTTTTTGTTCTGTAATAATTCCTTTTCTAATTTTGATACCTCTCGTTTTCAAATCCAATTTTCTTATCTAATTTAAACACATCATTTAATTGATGATATTGTAACCAATCTGTACAACAATGTCTAATTGTTTCAATTTTTTTTTTAATTGGCTTTGTTTTTCTTTTAGAGTTTTTCTATATGTTGCCCAATTTGGTTCCATATTTTTCCTCTACCATAAAGGCCTCCATTGGTGAAAGCCACCATGGTGTCTTTATATATGCAAAGTCTTTATATCTGACCCATACTGTGTGTAGATATTTTTGAATTACCGTATTTTTCGTTCTATACGACGCACCCGACCATAAGACGCACCTAGTTTTAGAGGAGGAGAACAAGGGGGAAAAAATCTCTCCCTCTCTGCACAGCGCCCCTTCAGCATAGCGGCAGGAGAAACGGAGCGCCTTCCATTTCTCTTCCCACTTCGCTGAAGGGGCGCTGCGCAGAGAAGGAAAGCTGCACAGCGCCTCTCCAGCGAAGCAAAGCCAGGAGAGCAAGAGGGGTCGGTGCGCACAACCCTTCTTGCTCTCCTGGCTTGAGGGATAGCCGCCAGAAGCCTCCGGAGCGCAGCGGGAGTGCTCCTGCTGTGCTCTGAAGGCTTCGTGTTGCTTTCGCTGAAGCCATGGAGCCTGTATGCGCTCCATAAGACGCACACACATTTCCCCTTAATTTTTGGAGGGGGAAAAGTGCGTCTTATAGAGCGAAAAATACGGTATATGGTTTAAAAAACCCCTATGTACTTTATCGTAACCTAGATATGCGTGCCAACCAACATGCCATCTGTATCTGTTGTCCCATCCTTCTATGTCCAATATATCTGTATTTTTCAATGTCAACCATTCTTTTAGTCAACATAAACATGAGGCTTCATAATAGAGTTTCAGATCCGGTGAGGCGAAGCCCCCTCTTTCCTTTATATCTGTTAATAATTTATATTTAATTTGTGGCTTCTTGCCTTGCCTGGCTTCTGATTTGATCCCACAATGTCCCTATTTCCCCTGCCAGTGCTGCCACCACTGAGCTCAGGAAGGAGAGTGAGCTGGCGCTTGTCCCGAGCGATGGCGGCAGCGGTGAGGGAGCACCCCGTTGCCTCCTGGTGTCTACCGCTGCCTGCCTCCTCCCTTGAGCAGCTCGTAGCTGTTTCTGGAAAGCGGGCAAGAAGGATGTGTACTTTACATATTATACATAAAGTTTATTGCACTAAGCAATACACAATATATACCCTTTATGAGAACAGGGTGGAGAAGGAGGTCCCAGGGTTTTTTTAAATTTGCAAACTGCCCTCAGAACCCAGAACATATAAAATCCAAAGGCCTGTTGTAGTCTGCGCAGCCTGAAAACCTCTTCTGTCCAGGACAGCACAATCTGCGGCAGGCCTCTGAGCACATGTGCATCTTTAAAGCACACCTAAACACAAACTGCAACTGATGTGGAATGATGTGGATATCTCCTTTCCCCAGGTTCATCATCCCTATTGTGCTCCTCAGTCTCAGATCTGACCATTCTCACAATGCATATACTGCAGATCAGCGCTGTGATTTGTGCTTTCATCAGCCTTCTCCTCCTCCTCATCGCCCTGGGCTCAGACTACTGGCTGCAAATTGGCCTCTTGAACAGTGGCCTCTGGAATGTGTGTACTCCTAATTGCAAACCTATCGGAATGGTTGTGGCAGGTAAGATCTTCTCTGTCTTGTGCTAGGAGTACTTAAGGTGCGGTATTCCAAAGATGATTTGACTGATCTTCATTTCTAAGGCATGCAGCAGTATGTGGGGCACTTGATCATTATTCAACTCCCTGAAAGTCCAGTGTGACTAGAGATAACATATTTACTCTGTCTGAGGCACTGGGAATCATATTTTGATAAATGTGCCCTGGAAGCCAGTACAAAATAGCTGCTGCGGGAAGCAAAGAAATAGGCGACAGTAATCTGCAGCAGTGAGTCCCATCTCTGCCTTTACTATGGTACTGTATAATTTATGTAGGGCTGGACTGAGAGGTTTCGGCACTTGAGGAAAACAGAAAGTGCTTCTTCTTCTGTAGCTTCCTGCTTGCGGTAGCTACCACCTGCAAGTACACCAGCATTGCTGTGTCACACCTGAAACATCACCAACAACAGGATGCCTTCACTGCTATGGGGAGGGTTATGGGTAGACTTGGCACAGTCGCAATGAGCTTCTGGCCATGTCTGGAGTGTAAACAAGGAGCTGGCGAGGGCGTGAGGATGTGAGTTCCCACATCTCCTTTGGAACACAGCTATTTCTCTGCCAGGAAGTGTTTTCCTTCCCTGACTTAGAGTATAACATCTGAGCGAATACTGCCCAAGGGCCTGCCCGAGATTCAGCCAAAAGACACTGCACTGCTCCTTCAAGTCAAAAATTCCTTCCTTGCACATGGATCTGTCAAATGAACTGCTGCAGTGCTTGAAATGTCAAGTACGTGAACCAGCAACTCCTGCATCTCTCAGGAGGGCTGGGGCTGTGAGAGACAACAGCAGCCACCCAGTGAGGACATATTGACCTATTTGGAAATAACGCCTAGCTGCTTCAACAGCCAGGTGATGCAGCTGCAGGCTGGCATTTCTTGGAACGCTGGAGAACAGGGGTTAGGGGAGACTCTGAGCTGTTTTGATGATTGCACCGCTGCCTTTTTAAAATAGTGTTTTGAACTTATTGTAACCTGCCTCAAGAACTTTGGTTAGTAGGTGGGGTAGGGATATTCCTAAATAAATAAAATAATCATGGTGCTGAGTAATAGGGGGTTTGGGCTGGGTGTTTATCAGTATTCAGATGACACCCAGCTCTACCTCTCTTTTAAATCAGAACCAGTGAAGGCAGTGAAGGTCCTGTGTGAGTGCCTGGAGGCGGTTGGAGGATGGATGGTGGCCAACAGATTGGGGTTGAATCCTGACAAGACAGAAGTACTGTTTTGGGGGGACAGGGGGCGGGTGGGTGTGGGGGACTCCCTGGCCCCGAATGGGGTAACTGTGCCCCTGAAGGACCAGGTGCGCAGCCTGGGAGTCATTTTGGACTCACAGCTGTCCATGGAGGCGCAGGTCAATTCTGTGTCCAGGGCAGCTGTCTATCAGCTCCACCTGGTACGCAGGCTGAGACCCTACCTGCCCATGGACTGTCTCGCCAGAGTGGTGCATGCTCTAGTTATCTCCTGCTTGGACTACTGCAATGCGCTCTACGTGGGGCTACCTTTGAAGGTGACCTGGAAACTGCAATTAATCCAGAATGCAGCAGCTAGACTGGTGACTGGGAGTGGCCGCCGGGACCACATAACACCGGTCCTGAGAGATTTGCATTGGTTTCCAGTACGTTTCTGAGCACAATTCAAAGTGTTGGCGCTGACCTGTAAAGCCCTAAACGGCCTCGGTCGTGTATACCTGAAGGAGCATCTCCATCCCCATCATTCACCCCCACTGAGATCCAGCGCTGAGGGCCTTCTGGTGGTTCCCTCATTGTGGGAAGTGAGGTTACAGGGAACCAGACAGAGGGCCTTCTCAGTAGTGGCGCCTGCCCTGTGGAATGCCCTCCCTTCAGATGTGAAGGAAATAAGAAGGTGTCTTATCTTTAAAAGACATCTGAAGGCAGCCCTGTTTAGGGAAGTTTTTAATATTTAATGCTGTATTGTTTTTAACATTCGATTGGAAGCTGCCCATAATGGCTGGGGAAACTCAGCCAGATGGGCGGGGTATAAATAATAAATAAATTATTTATTTATTTTAGGAGCCTGATCCATTAGAGTAAATGGGGCACTGCCAACCCCCACCTGCCAGGGGTTGGATCTGCCTGACATGGCCTCTGGCAGTGCCTACTGTTGGTCTCCCTGACTGTTATGGGCATTTAACCCCCTTCTTCCTTTCTCTTCCTTCCTTCAAGATTTCTTCCATGCCACCCGAGCGTTCATGTTCCTCGGGATGATCGCTGGAGCCGTCTCTTGCATTATTCTTTGTGGAACATTTTTTGACTTCCAGTGTGGCTTCCTCTCCCGGGCCAGGACCTCAGCTATAGCCAGCCTTGTTGCAGGTATCCTTGGGGTCATATGCATCTGATTCCACAGTCCCCTCAAGCCCCTAAACTCAAAGCTGCAGACTGTGCCTGAACAAATCCCACAGATCCTACGCCAACAAAACTTGAGCTGAAAGGAAAAGTCCACACGGAATCCTATTGGTGGACTCCAACTAAGTCATATTCAGAATAGACCCACTGAAATGTATTACGATGATAAAAGGTACAATTCAAACCCTTACTCTCCATCCCAGGTATTTAGAGTGTGGTGGAGCCACTACTGCATACCCAGTTCATCTGGAAGGTATGAATCTGCTGTAGGCCTCTCAGGAGGGTGAACTTCTGATGCTTCTTTCTGCAACAACTGCAACATCAGAAGTTAAAAGTAGGAGTCTAGAAAAGGGCTGTGGTCTAAATCACTGAGCCTCTTGGGCTTGCTGATCAGAAGGTCGGCTGTTCGAACCCCCACAACGGGATGAGCTCCCATTATTCAGTCCCAGCTCCTGCCATCCTAGAAGTTTGAAAGCATGCCAAAAAGTAGATTAAAAGTAGATTAAAAGGTACTGCTGCAGCAGGAAGGTAAACAATGTTTCCCTGTGCTGCTCTGGTTTCAGTGTTCCGTTACGCCAGAAGCGGCTTAGTCCTGCTGGCCACATGACCTGGAAAAACTGTCTGCGGACAAACACCGGCTCCCTCGGCCTGTAAAGCAAGATGAGCACCGCAACTCCAGAGTCGTCCGCGACTAGACTTAACTGTCAGGGATCCTTTACCTTTACTAGAAAAGGGCTTAGTGATCTCCCTAAATACTTATTTCCGCTTCCATTTCCACCAATGTCAGAGGTGCAAAGGAGAAGAGCCAGTTCAGAAAACCCTTCATGAGCTTCCCCCTTCCTCTTTGCTCCTCCAATATTATGGTGCAAAGAAGAAGAAGAGGATCACAAAGGATCTTCAAAGCCTCCCCAGAAATGGCTCTTTTCCTACTGCAATATTGGAGATGGAAAAGAACTGTATAGAGCAGCTTCCAGCTCAGCATCAAGGATTTAATTTACAAGTAACTTGGTATCCTGATTTATATTTTCTTCCTAGCTGGTTGCGT
>NC_138511.1:76527940-76635440 GCF_964252035.2 Podarcis erhardii
ACAGCCTGGTTATAAAGGTGGAAGTGTGGGTTTGGATTTAGAATCAAGAGGTCTAATTTTGCTCCCAGCAGACTTCCCTGCAAAGGAAGTCATAGGAAGTAATGGAACCTCTCTCTTCTCCATCCCTTGATATGTGGCTCTTTATCTCCCCCATGCAAATTTTGGGAGAAAAGCAGTTCTTCTTAGATGTGACTTTCTCTTTAACAGAAGGTTCCCACACACAGCTTATTTATTCCTCCAGATATACTTGCAGAAATCTTATGCGGAGGTTAGACCATATCCGGTCTTCATTCAGCATCCATCCTGATCTTTCTTGGGGAGTCATATTACAATAAGCATTCATCCTGACTTTGCCCTGATTTGTTTGTCAGGTGTTTATATGTGTTCCCAGTAATAATTCACTCATTTCTCACTTGTCAATGCATTTCCTGGCCCTCCTCCCCAATCACACAAAGTCTGGGTTGTACCCCACTGAATTCGTTTCAGAGTAGATTCATCAAAATTAATGAGCCTGTGTTAGTAGGTTAACATTGCCTATAACCCTTTATATTTTTTTAAAAAATGGATTTGTTGTCCTAGGGTAATAGATGGCTTTAACCCATATTATTTATGTGCAAATTTATGTCCAAATTTAGGGTACACAGTCTGGAGGCACCTTGAGTAAGCTTTCTAAATTTGGAAAAACAAATATCCACCACACATATTGGCGCTACCAATTTTGTATAAATACAGTTTTTTAAAAAAATGCTTATTATTTTCTTTCAGTGACTGCTGTGTGCAAAATGATTTTAAAAATAAATGAAATAAAAACAACATCCAAATACTCTCAGAGTTTCATGAGTTGCTCTCAAATGAGGGTCTCTAGACCAGGGTTTGCTAAACTTTGGTCTCCAGCTGTTGTTGGACTACAACTCCCATCATCCCTAACTAGCAGGCCCAGTTCTACAGAAAATAGAAGATTTGGGTGTTATTGTGGAGGAAGGGTTTTGCATAGTTCTGTAAAGCTGATAGAGCACCAGAAGTCTTCCCACCCCCTTTCTTTTCTTGTTCCTTCTTTATTTCCTTTCTTTTAGTTGTTATGTTTAAAAAAATGCATTGTATTTGATGGAAACTGTTGTATGTTGCTTTTTCTGTGCCCCCCAAGTTTTAATTAAAATCTCTCCCCCCCCAAAGCCAATGGGGATTAATCTTGACTCAGCTGAACAGTCGGTAGAGCATGAAAATCTTAATCTCAAAGTCTTATTTTCGAGTCCCATTTGGACCAAAGATTACAGAGGGTTAGACTAGATGACCCTTGCGGCTAGATGACTCTACAATTCTATGACTCTAAAATAAAGAAGCTACAATGAGGAAAGCATCTGAGCAGGTTTGGGAACCTCAAGCTGATGGGCCAGACATCAGGTCCACTGCCTCCACTCCTTACCCTGCTCCTAGCAGTTAGCTCTATTTATAATAGTGCCAGCTGGCCAGGGGAAGATAAGAATTAATGCTCTGGCTTCCTCCTGTGGTTCGATCTGCAGAAACCAGCAAGTGTAGATTTCAATTTGCACATATTCTGCAGATGTAGATGCTACTCGTAATGAGATTCATCAGCTATAACAGCAGAGTCAAGGTTTTGGTGGATACAAGCAATTTTCTTCTCAAAATGCTTCACAAACAAGTCACAAAGAGCTACCGTTGGTTCTATCACCTCCTGTGGGCCAGGATACACCCCAGAAAAGCTCTGCCTGACGACATAAGGAGGATGCATTGGAGGCAGCAAAGTGTGCCTTCTTTGCTGCCTTCACTGCCTCTAGGTAGGCTCAGTAATGAGCCCTTACCAGTGTTTGGGTCTTTCCTCCACTTGTGTTAAAATTGTCTCCCAGCATGTTTCCTCATCCTAAGCTCTGGAGTAGTCATGAATGCTGCCTCTGTGTTCAGAAATCAACAGATGAAGCTTCAGCATAGAGGACACAATTGCTGACTGATGTCTGGAGACAAAGACGAAGTTACAGAACACAGAAGGAGGTGGCCACATAAACTAGAGCCTGCCACCAAGCTGTGCCCTTTCAGTAACAGGGCAACAGGGAAACCATAAAAGGCAAAAAGAGGGGACTGAAAAAATAGAGGTAAAGAACATATTTGGTATGCAGAAGGTTGAAAGTTCAGTCTATGACATCTTTAGTTAAAAGAAGGAAGAGGTAGCAGATCCCAGTGGAAAAGTCTGAGCCCTTGGGGATTTGCTGGCAGTCAGAGTAAGGCAATACTGTGCTAGATGAATCAATGGTGAGACGTATAAGACAGCTTCCTATGTTACGCAGAAAAAAATGGGGGAAGATAGATGGTGACTATGCAGACAAAAGATTGTAGTGGAGGAAATATTTAGGTCAGACTAGATGTGTGCCTTTGTTTCAGGAATAACTGGAAAACTTTTTTTATTCGCCATGAGCCAAGCACCATGGACAGAAACAACTCCTGAATGAACATATAGCAATTTATTTGCGTGGACAGGCGGAGTCCCCAGATCCCGAGTGGTCCCCCCCGTCATGTGGAATAACGACTCTAGACAACGTGCTATGGGATTAAATTGGCCACAACTTTATTAAATTTCAAATGTGGGTAGGCCTTGGCTCAGGCATTGGGCGTTCTCCCTCCCTAGTCCCCGGCTGGGGACCTAGGGACCATCAGGGTTATCCAGTGTGTGGGGGGGGGGATGGGCCGGCTCTGGAGAACATATGTTCAAGCAGAGATAGCCACCCCCGTTACGCCGCCGCAGGGGAGAGCAATGACGACCTTTCGGCGTACGGCCAAAGCCTCCCTTCAAAAACCCCTTTAACGGGGAACCCTGGTATCGCCGCCGCAAAGAGGAAGATGGACTAAAGGATTCCGCCCAAGGCCTGATACCGCCCAAGTTGTGACGTTTTGCTACGGGAAAGGCGAAACCTGCCAATGCAGGGAAATTCCTTTCCGGCCCTTTAACAGCGACCTTATCGTAGCAGCGCCCGCATACCTGTGGAGACAGGTTAACCTGCAAAACCTATGAAGAAAAGTTAACCTGCAAAAGAAGACATTAACTGAGGGTGGGTAGGGTGGGAGAAGCTCTGGAGCCAAGTGAGGATTACCAATTAAGATCCACCCTCTATTGTGTGGGCAGGTAATCCCTCCCCCTACCTGGCCTGGTTTCCCTGGCAACGCTTCCCCCAGGTGGGATTGGACAACTCACTGGGGTAGGCGGGGACCTCCAGGTATCCCACCTGAGGGAAGGCAAAGCCTATGCTGATGGGGCCACTCCAGATCCAGGGCTGCACGCGTCCACGCAAAGTGCGCCCCCCGTTTTAAGTGGGGAGCGGTCATTGGTTCCCTTCGTGTTTTACCTCTTCCCCTTGCTTGCTCTTCTGTTTTGATTCCATCAGCCAACAAAGTGGGGCATGGCTGGGTTAGGCTAGGTGATTGTAGTTTGAGGCAATAGGGGTGTGCAATGAAGGAGGAAAGAGGGAAGGAGAGCAGGTTGTGTGTGTGTGTGTGTGTGTGTGTGTGCTTGACACTGCAACTCCCCAGACCAGACCAGGCATATAATTCTTTTCTTAAAATATTTGTGAATGATTATGGGAATGAGGCATAACTGACAAAAGCCCCTATTGCTGCTCACATATTTTCATCTGCATGCAAAGTTATAAAAGTGCATCAACAACTCATGAGAAGCATTTGATTCACAAATGTATTTCTTTGGTTATTGCTCTATGGCAGGGAAGCAGCATCAAAAGGCGGAGGAGACCCATTAGGAGAAATCATACAGGTTAATGAGTCACCAACTTGTTAATCAGAGTTGGCGTCACTAGGCAGTCACAGAGGGCCAGACTAGAGACCCATGCCTAGTCTCTGGATTCAATCTTGCCTGATTGTTCCTCCTCCTGCTCCTCCTCCTCTACTGTTGCCCTTCTGGGTCAAGTCAAAGGTCCATCTAGCCTCAGTCACAGAACGTTCTCACAATGCATATACTGCAGATCAGTGCTGTGGTTAGTGGTTTCATCAGCCTTCTTCTCACTCTCATTGCTCTGGGCTCAGACCACTGGGTGCTAATTGGCAATTTGAACCGTGGCCTCTGGAAATTTTGTCGTCCTTCTGCTTCGAGCTATATTTGTATTACATATTCGATGGATCTAGAACCAGGTGAGATCTTCTCTGTCTTGTGCTTGGACTACTTAAGGTACGGAATTCTAAAGCAGATTTGTCAGGGCTGCCCAAGGTCCCAGCTCACAAAGGACCAACGCCAGTTCTTGTTATATACAAAAGTCTTTATTAAGGTTCAGTTTCGATTTCAAAGCCGCGGCGCGCAGCTCTACGTCTCAACGCTAGACTGCTGAAGCTCCGTCTGAATCTCCTCCCCCCAGACACCAGTTTAAGACTCTAGCCTTGCTCCACCTCTTCCTCTGCTCTTTCCTCCTCTGGGTCCGTCTGCCCGCTGGGGTGTTGCCCCTTCTGGACTCTTCTGATGCTGAGTCCCCGGATTCTTCCCCCTGCCTCCGGCGTGCTTTAGGACCTGGCTCCCAATCCGGGCTTCCAGCTGTCCCGCGCGCCTGTACATTTGAACTTGGCGCGCGCGCCCAGCCGGCAACCTTCCTTCTGACCGTTTCACTGCTCCTGTCACTGCTTCCCCCCTCGGGGGGGGGGTAGCTGGACCTGACTTCCACTCTGTTCCCTCACTCTCCGATGGAGGCGTGGCCAGCTCTGACTCATTTTCTCTCCCTACTGGAGAAGACGCTGGCCCTGATTCATGGGACTCCTCCCCCCCACTCTGCTCTGGTGGGGGAACTGGTCCTGATCTCCCGCTGCTGCTTTGGGAGTCCCCGCTGGCCCCTTGCTTCTGGTGTGTCCCCCCTGGGACCCCCCTTGCCCTGGCCACCGGCGCCCCCCTCTGGGAATCTTCTGAATCGCTGGAGAAGCTCATGGAATCTCTCGGGCCACTGTCATACTCCCCTAAGCTGCCCTCAGATTCCTCCCCTTCACTCTCCGTTTCCTCTCTCCCCTGTGTCTCTGCTCCTGAGCCCCTGACAAGATTGAACTGATTTTCCTTTCTAAAGCATGCAGCAGTGTGGGGGGGGGGGCAGTTGATCCTTCTTCAACCCCCTGAAAGTCCAGTGTGACTAGTGATAACACATTTACCCTGTCCTTTTTTCGGGGGGGGGGGGTAAAATAGTAGGTGCTGGGACTCATATCTTGATAAAGGTGTCCTGGGTGCCAGCACAAAATGGCTGCTGTGGGCAGCAAAAAATAAAAGGAGATGGTAGTTCTTACCACTGAGGCTGGATCTACACAGATATGGAAAATGCTATAAAAACACTATAAAAATATAGCTCTCAATGCTGTTTACCATTGATGATGGATCACTGCTCTACTGTGCCCTCTCATGTCACATTTTTAGAACACATTTTTAACGTTATAATTGACCAGTGTAGATGAGTCCCCACTTTCCACAAAATACCCCTTGCCTTTAATTTTTAATATATGCTGTCTGGAATCCATTTTGGTATGCAAAGGAGCCCCTACCATATACAACCTTGCATGCTGCAAAGGATCCTGGGAGTGCTTTGGACGGCACACTCCATTTGCTCTGTGCTCTTGGAAGGTTTGCTGTGCCCCAATGTCACTTGATGTGAGTAGGGTTTGTTTTTCTTCAGTTCTGCGAAGCTGTGCATTGCAGGAGAAGATCGGTGGTGTTGGGCAAGTTTCTCTGAAGAGATGTTTCCCTACCACAACTAGTCTTCAAGTTGGCAAACCTATGATAAGCTTCTTCTGCTTCTTCTTTAAATAAGAATAAACATGTGCATCCCAGCACCGAGACCATTCCATTGTAATTATCCAACCTCCCGAAATTTCAGCACCTCTTGTGGTGGTCCGACTCCTTTGTTTCAACAGTACAAACTCCACAAACACCCTCCATTTCCCCCCCAAATCATTTCTCCTGCATATTCCCCCTCTTACATTAATGGCACATGTTAGTAAAGGTAAAGGGAAATCTGACCACTAGGTCCAGTCGTGACCGACTCTGGGGTTGCGGCACTCATCTCGCTTTATTGGCCGAGGGAGCCGGCGTACAGCTCATGTGGTCATGTGGCCAGCATGACTAAGCCACTTCTGGCAAACCAGAGCAGGGCATGGAAACGCCGTTTACCTTCCCACCGGAGCGGTACCTATTTATCTACTTGCACTTTGACATGCTTTCCAAATGCTAGGTTGGCAGGAGCTGGGACCAAGCAACGGGAGCTCACCCCATTGCAGGGATTCGAACCGCTGACCTTCTGATCAGCAAGTCCTAGGCTCCGTGGTTTAACCCACAGTGCCACCTGCGTCCCTAATGGCACATGTTAATTTATTGTTAATAGCTATATCCCACACCCCTTTACACCATTCTTTCATTTTATATTCTGCTTGCCCCTTCCACTTCCTAGCTATCATAATTCGTGCAGCTGTCAATCAATTAGTGAGCAAGTCCTTTATAGCCTGTGAACCTTCCACCCCATCATAAATTGATAATAATGCTACCTCTGGACTTTTGGTCAGCTTTAACCCAGTGATTTCTGTTATCTCCTTAAACACCTTTTGCAAAAATAAAAAATTGTACATATTTGCACCTCCACAGGTGAACATAATTCCAGGTTTCCTGGCATCCCCTCCAACATAACACTGAATATTTCTTGTTTATTTGATTTGATCTGACTGGTGTTAAATGCCATCTCCTAATTAATTTATAATAATTTTATTTTATTCTTATAGACAGCATTTTCAACATACGTTTCTCCCATAATTCCTCCAGCTGTCACTATGTAACTGCACTGTTGTTTTCTTTTCCCACACCTCTTTTAATTGATTTCCTTGATCCTCCATTTCTATTAATATTTTATAAATTTCACTGATTTCCCTTTTTATAACTGTATTTTTTCCTTTATCTCTCCTTTTTATATATTTTATTTCCAAATTTTGTATATTCTTTGTAGTTCTTGTTTTCCCTTGACCACTTCTTTGTCCATTGCTCCAGTTGTATACCGTTAAACCAAGTTATTTTACTTCCTTTTAGAGCTTCTCTTATTTGTTCTTTGCTTCTCATTTTCTCCACTCAGTCCTTTATTTTAAGTATTTTCTTCTCTTTCGCTTTTCAATTTACTGGGAAGTCTTCTGTCATCATCACCGGGGTTAGTGGGGAATTTGCTAGTATCAATTTTCCTTTATATTTCTCCCATATCTCAATGATATTTCTTAATAAGGGATTTTCAATATTCTGCCACCATTGTCTATTTGGTTTGATAAAAAACATATTCACTAACTTCTCCCTCATTTCCTGTGTACCACTCTCTAACCATTCTATCGCTCCTTGTTTTGTTATACCATCTATGATATATCTTAATCATACCATCTTCTTTTATTAATTCTAGGTTTTTTATCCCCATTACAAAATTTATTAATCATACTTTGCCAAACCTTTATCCCCGTCTCCGTTATCTTAATTGGTAACATTCTAAATAAAAAATTTACTCTAGAAAAATTTTCATTTTAATTATCACTAGTCTTCCAAACCATGAAAGCTTAATTTTCTTATATTCCTCCAGCTTTTCTTTAATTTCCTTCTTTAATTTGTTAAGGTTCTCTTGATCTAAATTTTCTAAATTTCTTGTTATATTTATTCCCAAGTACTTCATTACATTTCTTAGTTTTATATCTATTTTTATTTCCTTCAAAATGATAAGCTTCTAAGGATACTCAGGAATACATGCTATACACATTTTTGTCTACTTGAAGAAGCCATGGTCCAATCTGAAAAATACAAATATTTAGGTTACAAAACTATAAAAATAAAGAAAAATTAAGTTTGCAAAACAATAATTACCATGTGGTGTCAGTGTCCACTTATCCCCAGTGTAAATATGACATATCGGCAAAAGTCAGAAATTGAAAAATAACTATAGCACGTACATGAAAATCGATTTCAGATTTGAAATCAGCATTGAAAGAACATATAAGAACAGTTGAAAAATCTCATGCAACAGAAAATGGAAAAAAAAATTGTTCCCCAGTATACTGTGTATCCCAAGGGAATACATTTTTTTGCATACCTCCAACTGTACATAGATATACATGTCATTTTCAATGCTATACATGTCATGTTCAATGCTATATAATGTCATGTTCAATGCTATATAAGTAACTTACATTTATACTTATATTGTACTACTTTGGCTATGTGTTTAATAAAATATTGGATTCTTGCATTGTGAAAAACAAAGATTATGGTGAAAAGTGAAAAACATGAATTGCAAAAAAAAAAAAAAAAAATGGAGCTTACAGAATACATACATCGTGATCAGGCAGGTTTTCTTCCAGGGAGACAAATGAAGGATAATATAAGAAACATTATAGATGTAATAGAATACCTGGGAGTAAGAAATGAAGAACAGGCAGCATTGATGTTTATAGATGCTGAAAAAGCCTTTGACTCTTGTCTCTTGGGAATTCATGAAAAAAAATCTTGAAGAAGAATTTGGACTTTGGAGAAAATTTTGGGAGAGGGATTCAAGCAATATATTTGGACCAAAAAGCAAAATTAATTGTAAATCAGATGGTAACAGATGAATGTAAGATACAGAAGGGAACAAGACAGGGATATCCTTTAACACCATTATTATTCATTTGGGCAGGTGGCAGGCTTCAAATTAAATAAATATAAGACAAAACAGTTAGTAAAAAACCTATTAGAAAAGGATAACAAAGTATTTAACAGAGTGTAGAAAAAGAGATTCATAAAAAAGTTAAATATTTAGGAATTTGGCTCACAAGCAAGAATATAAATACAGTGGTATCACTGGTTACAAACTTAATTCGTTCTGGAGGTCCGTTCTTAACCTGAAACCGTTATTTACCTGAGGTACCACTTTAGCTAATGGGGCCTCCCGCTACCACAGGGCTGCTGCCATGCAATTTCAGTTCTCATCCTGAGGTAAAGTTCTTAACACAAGGTACTACTTCTGGGTTAGCGGAGTCTGTAACCCAAAGTGTTTGTAACCGAGGTGTTTGTAACCCAAGGTACCACTGTATCTTTAAGGATAATTATGAAAAGATTTGGAATGAAATAAAAAAAGAATCTAGAAATATGGGATAGAATGAGATTATCATTATTAGGGAGAATTGCAGCGATTAAAATGAATGCATTGCCAAAAATGTTTTTGTTAAAGTCAGTGCCAGTTATACTACTTGTGGCTTGTACGAGTCTGCTCTTTTATTTGATTTGTTTTGTTGTGTTGTGTTTCATGATGGGCGTAAAGCTGAATAAACATTTGATTTGATTTGATTTGATAGTAATAAGTAACACAGCTTGCTTCAAGAAATGGCAAAAAGATATTTCAAAATTCATTTGGAAGGGGAAGAAGCCAAGAATAAAATATAAATTACTTACAGACATTAGAGACAGAGGAGGCTTCGCTCTTCTAGAATTTAATTATACTATGAAGCTGCTGGTATTGCTTGGATCCGAGACTGGATTAAACTAGACAATATGGATATGTTAGATCTTGAAGGACAATATAACAGATTTGGATGACATGCGTATTTGTGTTATGATAAAGGGAAAGTACATAAAGGATTTTATAACCATATAATTAGGAGATCACTTTTAAAAGTTTGAGAAAGATATAAAGACCTATTGGAAGCACCATCAAGAAGAAAGGTAAACAGGAAAGAAAAATGGCCTACATACAGAGATAGTTTAATAGAAACAGAAGGGAAATTATAATTGAAAGAGCTTGAAGACATTGAGAATATGTAATAGTATTATCAATTAATGAGGTATTTAAAGAAGATAGTAAGAAAGGGTTTAGCTATACTTTATCCATATTTCAAAGAGAAATTATACATGATAACACACAAAACACTGAAGATGTATAGTGTATTGCTAGAGTGGGAAACTAAAGATGAAGAGGTTAAATGTGTGATGATTAAATGGGCTCAAGATTTAGGACATAACATACAAATGGAAGACTGGGAAAAGCTATGGAAAGTGAATTTAAAATTCACTGATTGTATAGCTTTGAAAGAGAATTACATGAAAATGATATATTGATGGTATATTATTCCTGTTAAAATGGGAAGAATGTATAGAACAAGCTCCAATAAGTGTTGAAAGTTTAAAGAGAAAGAAGACATGTTTTATCACATGTGGTGGAATTGCGTGGACAGGCGGAGTCCCCAGATCCCGCACGGTCCCCCCGTCATGTGGAATAACGACTCTAGACAACGTGCTATGGGATTAAATCGGCCACAACTTTATTAAATTTCAAATGTGGGTAGACCTTGGCTCAGGCATTGGGCGTTCTCCCTCCCTAGTCCCCGGCCGGGGACCTAGGGAACATCAGGGTTATCCAGTGTGTGTGGGGGGGGGTGGGCCAGCTCTGGAGAACATATGTTCAAGCAGAGATAGCCACCCCCGTTACGCCGCCGCCGCAGGGGAGAGCAATGACGACCTTTCGGCGTACGGCCAAAGCCTCCCTTCAAAAACCCCTTTAACGGGGAACCCTGGTATCGCCGCCGCAAAGAGGAAGATGGACTAAAGGATTCCGCCCAAGGCCTGATACCGCCCAAGTTGTGACGTTTTGCTACGGGAAAGGCGAAACCTGCCAATGCAGGGAAATTCCTTTCCGGCCCTTTAACAGCGACCTTATCGTAGCAGCGCCCGCATACCTGTGGAGACAGGTTAACCTGCAAAACCTATGAAGAAAAGTTAACCTGCAAAAGAAGACATTAACTGAGGGTGGGTAGGGTGGGAGAAGCTCTGGAGCCAAGTGAGGATTACCAATTAAGATCCACCCTCTATTGTGTGGGCAGGTAATCCCTCCCCCTACCTGGCCTGGTTTCCCTGGCAACGCTTCCCCCAGGTGGGATTGGACAACTCACTGGGGTAGGCGGGGACCTCCAGGTATCCCACCTGAGGGAAGGCAAAGCCTATGCTGATGGGGCCACTCCAGATCCAGGGCTGCACGCGTCCACGCAAAGGGCGCCCCCTGTTTTAAGTGGGGAGCGGTCATTGTAAAGTAACCAAAGCTATTGGGAAATTATTTACAATGAAATGAAAAAAAATGTTTAAGATCACTTTTGTTAAAAGATCAGAAGCTTTTTTGCTAGGCATTACAGGTCAAGACTTGCCAAAGGAGTGGAAGAAACTGTTTATGTATGCTACAACAGTGGCTAATATATTAGTAGCCCAAAAATGGAAAGACGACAATGTACCAGCGAAAGAAGAATGGCAAGTAAAACTGATGGAATATGCTAAAATGGTGCAGCTCACCGGAAAACTTAGAGATAAGGACAATAGAGACTTTTAAAAAGACTGGGAACCGTATATGATGTACCTACAGAAACAATGTAAAGAAGCAGACTCACTTGCAGGGTTTGATTAAGCACTTACAATTAAGAAATCAAGTATAAAGGTTAGGAGGCAATAATTGGGAAAATAATAAAGTGGAAGACGTTCTTTGGAAAACATGGTATAAAAATGATATAAAGGCAATAATACTAAACTACAAATTAAGGTGGAATAAAACAAGCAGAAGAAACAAATACTTAAAGAACCAGAAGAGGAAGTTGAGGGAAGTTGGGGGTGGGGGGTGGAGACTGGGATTTCTATATGTGTCCCCTCCTTTCCCCCCTGTGATAATGATGATTGTGCTGAATATAAGAATGTAAAACTGAATAAAAACTATTTTTATATATACAGTCATACCTCAGGTTGAAGTAGCTTCGGGATGAATATTTTCGGGTTGCGCTCCATGGCGACCCAGAAGGTACGGGTTTTGCCGCCTGCGGATACGCAGATGCTCCAAATGACGTCACAGGCATGCGCGGAAAGCAGCGAAATGCGACCCACGCATGTGCAGACGCCTCTTACGTTTACTTCAGGATGTGAACGGGGCTCCAGAATGGATCCCATTCGTATCCAGAGGTACCACTGTATACAGATTAATTCTGAAACAGGACAGAGTGCATGCAAAACTGATATGTGTCAGATAAAAACTGATTGATCCATCCATGGGGGGGAATATTACATGGGACGTCTGCAGGCTATTGCCAAATCCCACAGATGCATTTAAGCTTTTTTCTTTCTCTTCCTTCCTTCCTGAAAGATTCGTACCATGCTACCCGAGCCTTCTTGTTCTTCGGGATGATTGCTGGAGCCATCTCTTGCATTGGTCTTTGTTGCACTTTCTTTCCCTTCCAACTTGGCTCCATCTCCAAGACTAAGAGCTCAGCTATAGCCAGCCTCATTGCAGGTATCATGGGGGTTCTGAGCATATTTGTCCTTGTGAGTTGTAAATTGTGTTATACTACTTGTGGCTTGTACGAGTTCGCTGTTTTATTTGATTTGTTTTGTTGTGTTGTGTTTCATGATGGGCGTAAAGCCGAATAAACATTTTGATTTGATTTGAGCCAGCCTCATTGCAGGTTTCATGGGGGTTCTGAGCATCTATGTCCACACTAAGCCCAAGCCCCTGAAACCCCTGAAATCAGAGTTGGAGACTGTGTTTAAACAGATTCCGTGCCAAGAAGACTTGAGCTCAAATGGAACATATTCATTTCACAGAACACTATTGGCAGAACTAAGTTATACTCAGAATAGACCCACTGAAATCGATGGATATGAATAAGGGTGAAAAAAGCCCTTCCCCCTTTCCACCTCCAGTTTCAGAGTTACAAAAGATGAGGGGGAAGATGCAAAGGGCTTTCATAGCCTTTCCAGGGAGACTGTTTTCCACCTGCTATGTTGGAGTTAGAAAGCAGCCATGTGGGGTGCCTTCAAATGCCACACTGTGGGGAGCAGTGGCTTCCATTGAATGAAAACCACATCCCCCTTCTTAATAATAATAATAACAAATTTTTATTTATACCCTGCCCTCCCCGGCCAGAACCGGGCTCAGGGCTGCTAACACAAATAAAATTACAATAAAACGTAATAGAAAAAAAACACCAGTTAATTAAAATACGGGTTAAAATATAGGTTAGAATACAATTTAAAATGCAGCCTCATTTTAGTAGTAGCCCAAAAATCAAAACCATAAGGGGAAGGAAACATAAGGGTCAGACTGAGTCCAAACCAAAGGCCAGGCCCTGCGGAAAGATGTCAAATCCCACAGGGCCCTGGTCTCTTGTGACAGAGCGTTCCACCAAGTTGGGGCCAGTACTGAAAAGGCCCTGGCCTTAGTTGAGACCTACCTAACCTCCTTGCAGCTCGGGACCTCCAAAGTGTTATTATTTGTGGACCTTAAGGTCCTCCGTGGGGCATACCAGGAGAGGCGGTCCTTGAGTATGGCTTGCTTCTAAAACCTTCTCCCTTTCACCTCATGCTGCCACAACCAGGCAGGATGAAGAATTTGCCTGGCAGGAGGAGCAACACTGGGAAGTAGCCAGTAGAAGCTGGCAGATCTGTGCTTCTGGATCCTGAGAGCATGAACCACTAAGGTGGCAGGCAGAGGAGCCAGCAGAGCAGGGCAGTGGCTACCACTCGTTCTGGGTATCTGTCAGCGAATCCCCAGTGCTGACGAGAAGCAGAGGCAGGCATAGAGAGAGAACAGTTAAAAGTGGAAGGCAGAGAGGAGGGGGAGAGCAGCTGTAATTTGAGCTCTTAACACAGGGGAGAAGAAAGACAGGGCCAGAGTGAAAGGCTGCTGCGTGAGAGCTCAAATAGTGAGTCCGATCTTGGAATGCAGGAAGTATTCTCTCCCAAATCTCATTGAATCACAAAAGTGATGGCAGAAATGACTGGCAGAATATGAGATCAAGGAGAAGAGCAGGTGGAAGAAGATTGGAAGAAGTTCAAAAACTACTTACAAAAACATTGCAAAATCTTTGAATGTTGAGGACACTGAAATGAAAAGAAGAGGTTCAAGTAACTAAGATACTGTAAATAAGAATATGAAAGAAGGGATAGATATTGGATGAAAATTTGAATAATATAATATTTGAAGGAACTTTTAAAGGATAAAACTAATATAAATGAATTTGCTAAATTAAATTTGAAGTGGAATACAAGAAAGGAGGGCGGGTGGAAGTCAAGAGAATAAGGCTATGAAGGACATGAATTTGAAAAGAGTGTTCTTTTTTTCTTTTTTTTTCTTCTTTTTATATGTTAAGTGTTTGTATTTTTGTGGTTTGTATTTTTTTGTGTGTGTGCTTTTCCTATTTATTGTTTATAATTTTTTTTATTGTGGAAATTTAATAAAATATCATTATATATATATAAAAAAAAGAATCACAAAAGTGGCCGAGACGCGTGGAAGATACCAGAAAAAAGGTGGGGGGTTCAGTGTTGGGGAAGGGGAAGGAGCTCAGTCCGGGCAACATCCATCCTAGTTTGTTATTTTAGCAATAAATCTGAAATAATTAACAGCCAGAGTCGTCTCACGTTTGTGGGATAGACCAAGCCATAACATTATCCCTCTACATCTCATCTGGGCCACCCATTCACCACCATATTTTACATCGCCACCTGTTTGTGTTCAAGTGAACTGCAGAGTGATGACACATTTTTTTATTATATGTAACTGATACATATATAAAAACAGTTAAACAATTTAATATGAAAACAATTTGAAAAATAACAACCATAAATATGAAAAACTGTTTAGAACAGCATTACACAATGCACAATCAATTCAAATCCAGGACAGGTACTAACTGGGATAAAGACTTTAGCAGGTTTGTTGAATGCGGAACATCTTTAGCATGCACCAGAGAGACAATAATGGAGGTGCCTGACTAATATATATTGAGAGGGAGTGCCAAAGTGTAGGTGCCACTACATCAAAGACCCGATTTTGACATCATGTGGAGCGGACCTCCTCATAGCCTGGGACCTGCAGGATGCCATCTCTTGCAGCGCACAGTTAGTCAGTTTGGGATGTAGGGGGTGAGATGATGTTTTAGGGCTCACAGGTCCATAGCAATATAGGGCTTTGTACTAATTTTGAACCTAGCACAGGGTTTGATTGGCAGCCAGTGCATTTCTGTCAGCCGTAGTATATATGTTGGTTATATTCCACCCCAAGTGAATACTTGATCCTCGCCATTTTGCACTAGCTGCAGCTTCCAGCTCAGCATCAAGGATTTAATTAACAAGTAACTTGATAACCTGATTTATATTTTCTTCCTAGCTGGTTGCGTCCTGATTGCCATGGCCACCTTCGCAGGGTGTTTGACACCACAGAGCAGTTCTGAATGGTCTTACGGATGGTCTTTTGGTTTGGGCTGGGCCACCTTTCCTCTCTTCCTTATTACTGGTGAGTATGTGTGAAATCGGAAATGCTGAAAATGCACATCTTTATTAAAAAGTTTGCCTTCGCGTAGCATTGTCAGCTGCATTATTTAAGTCTGGGGCTGCTCTACAGTGTGTCCAGATGAAAGCAGGTATGTGTTCCCGGCAGAAGATTCAAATTGCACCTTGTAGTTCTGTGGAAGAGAATATATTATTGCCCTCTAGAACGGCAAGTTTGTGACCTCACTGATGAGGAAGCGAGGTCAGCAGTCCAGATATCTTGGGTGGTGTTTTATTCTGCTCCCCCTGTTGCCCTAACCAGTCCCTTTTCTCTCCTGACAGGTGGGCTGACTTTCGCCTTGGATAGGGCTGTGTCAACAGGAGCATGAAGAAAAGGCTGTGCTTCCACTTCAGATGACACCTGGGGGCACACAGACCCAGCCTGCACCGGGGCGAGATGGAGCTGGGGGAATTGAATATCATGTAGGGCTGCCATATTTGAAAACATGAACATCCGGACACAAAGGTTGTTGAGCTTTTGTCAAGGTTGTTGAGGTTTTTTTTAGTTTTGCCCAAAGTTGTTGAGTTTCCTTTGCAAAATCTCTAAGGGTTTCATCTTCAATGAAATTTGCCAAGATCTATACTTCCGATATGGCCCGAATACCCGCTATGTCCGGGATATCCCGGATGTATGGCAGCTTTAATGACAAATCTGGCATTTTATAACAAGTCCAGCAAGGTGGTTAAGAAACTGGAAGTTATTTACTGAATGCTGTAGAACAGAACCTCTCCAATTGGTGGGGGAAGGATGATTAAAGTATTGTATTAGCTTAATGTATGCTGCTATTACCAGTTAAGAATGATAATGAACATTATTATTATTATTATTTTGTAAATTTATTTATTTGGTTTTTTCAATTAAAATTTTACAATAACATATCAATATACAATATAGAAATAAAATTCCATATATAAAAGGACACAGATTCTGAAGCCTAAAAGACAGCCTGGTTATAAGGCTGGAAGTTTGGGTTTGGATTTAGAATCAAGAGGTCTAATTTTGCTCCCAGCAGACTTCCCTGCAAAGCCATAGGAAGCAATGGAACCTCTCTCTTCTCTATCCCTTGATATGTTTCTCTTTCTCTCTCCCATGCAAGTTTTGAGAGAAAAGCAGTTCTTCTGGCATTTGATTCAGTCTTCTTGGATGTGACTTTCTCTTTAGCAGAAGGTTCCCATACACAGCCTATTTATTCCTCCCAATATACTAGCAGGAAGGTTATGTGGAGGTTAGATCATTCAGCATCCATCCTGATCTTTCTTGGGGAGTCATATTACAACAAGCATTCATCCTGCCTTCGCCCTGATTTGTTTGTCAGGTGTTTATATGTGTTCCCAGTAATAATTCACTCATTTCTCACTTGTCAATGCATTTCCCAGCACTCCTCCCCAATCACACAAAGTCTGGGTTGTACCCCACTGAATTCCATTCAGAGTAGATTTATCGAAATTAATGAGCCTATGTTAGTAGGTTGACATTGGCTATAACCCTGATTCCTTTATATATATATTAAAAATGGATTTGTTGTCCCAGGGTCATAGATGGCTTTAACCCACATTATTTATGTGCAACCCCAAATTTAGGGTACACTGTCTGGAGGCAGCTTGAGTAAGCTTTCTAAATTTACCTCAGATAGAAGTATTTGGAAAAACAAATATCGACCATGCATATTGACGCTACCAATTTTATATAGAGTTTTTTAAAAATGCTTATTTTTTCTCTCAGTGACTGCTGTGTGCAAAATGGTTTTAAAAATAAATGAAATAAAAACAACATCATACTCTCAGAGTTTCATGGTAAAGGTAAAGGGACCCCTGACCATTAGGTCCAGTCGTGACCGACTCCGGGGTTGCGGTGCTCATCTCACTTTATTGGCCAAGGGAGGCGGCATACAGCTTCTGGGTCATGTGCCAGCATGACTAAGCTGCTTCTGGCAAACCAGAGCAGTGCATGGAAATGCCGTTTGCCTTCCCGCCGGAGCAGTACATATTTATCTACATGCACTTTGATGTACTTTTGAACTGCTAGGTTGGCAGGAGCTGGGACAGAGCTCACCCCGTCGTGGGGATTCGAACCGCCGACCTTCTGATTGGCAAGTCCTAGGCTCTGTTGTTTAACCCACAGCGCCACCCACATCCCCAGAGTTTCATGAGTTGCTCTCAAATGGGGGTGGGAAACCTGTGTTTGGCAGATTCTTCTCTTCATTTAACACAGAGTTGGCACCGTGAAGCTTACAGTCTCTGAATTATAGATAAGTGGAGAGACAGGATTGTGATCCGTCTCTAGACCAGGGTTTCCTAAACTTTGGTCTCCAGCTGTTGTTGGACTACAACTCCCATCATCCCTAAGTAGCAGACCCAGTGGTCAGGGGTGATGGGAATTGTAGTCCAACAACAGCTGGAGACCCAAGTTTGGTAAACATTGGACTAGACAATCAATTAGATGTTACACCAGAAACCAACCTAATACAAAGCGAATGGGGAAACACTGTTGTAGACCAAGATGGGGTGGGGGCTGGGGCTTCTTCAGTCCCATGGCCACAGTCTCTTCTTTGGCAACCTTTTTGGGGGGCCGTGTCACTCTTACTTTCATAGAACAGACCACATTCCACCCATGCAAAAGGCAGAGGTTTCTATACTGCTAGAATCACACATGCATGGAGCTCATTTCTCATTTGTTACTCAACATACAGTGGTACCTCGGGTTACAGACGCTTCAGGTTACAGACTCCGCTAACCCAGAAATAGTACCTCGGATTAAGAACTTTGCTTCAGGATGAGAACAGAAATCGTGCTCCGGCGGCACGGCGGCAGCAGGAGGTCCCATTAGCTAAAGTGGTGCTTGAGATTAAGAACAGTTTCAGGTTAAGAACGGACCTCTAGAATGAATTAAGTTCTTAACCCGAGGTACCACTGTATTCAGGTAAGGGCTGTAGCTCGGAGGCAGAACAACGACTCTGCATGCAGAAGGACTCAGGTTCAGTCCCAGGTATCTCCAGGTAGGGATGGGAAAGACCCATGCCACAAATTCTGGAAGACTGCTGCTAGTAGACAATACTGAGCTTGATGGCAGTGGGGGCATGGCCAAGCTGTTCTGCTTATCTCCCCATCTTCCTCTCTTGTACAGATACCATGAAAAGAACTGCCTTTTTACAAATGCTTAGTACCGTACTGTAATGGTTCTAGGGGTTGCTCATGCATAAATCGGCGCCACGCTTGGCTGGGTTACCTGGGTGAACGCTTTCTGTCTGGACAGCCACTCACCCGTGGCTGTCTCAATCGCTGGCAGAATCCGTCAGTGGGCATTTCTTGAACTTCTTCCAGCAAAGAAGCTCTTTGAGGCCTAGTCTCCGCCTACTCTCCCTGCGCAGAAGCCTTCTGCGCAGGGAGGGTGTGGGCAGCGGAGGACCCGTGCTCTCCCCGCTGGTCTCCGGCGAGGAGTCATGGAGCACCCTTGCCAATTCCCCCATCTGCCCCCCTTCTCCACTGGTGCTACGCTGATTTCCTTCCCCAGAAGATAGGCTGCTTCTCTCCCTCCCGGGACACTCTCCGGAATCCCTCTGGAGCCCTCCCTCTCCCTCTGGCTCCGATGGCAGTTCCCTGACACGTACATAACTAAATTGAAAATGGGTCCCTGCTGTCACAGTCATTTCTCTGACAGGAGAAATGTTGTGTGGCCCCTAGAAAAGAGGAGACTGAGAGGATATATGATAGCCATCTTCTAATATCTCAAAGGCTGTCACATGGAAGATGGAGCAAGCTTGTTTTCTCCTGCTCTGGAGGGCAGGCCTCGAACCAGTGGTTACATGAAAGGAGATTCTGACTGAACATCAGGAAGAACTTTCTGACAGTAAGAGTTGTTTGACAATGGAAGGGTCTCTCGCAGGAGGTTGTGGAGTCTCCTTCCTTGGAGGTTTTTAAGCAGAGGTTGGATCCTACATTGCAGGGGGTTGGACTAGATGACCCTCGGGATCCCTTCCAACTCTGCAATTCCATGATTCTATTATTATTATTATTATTATTATTATTATTATTATTATTATTATCATCATCATCATACCAGCTGACTTGATGTACATCCCTTGCAAACCATCCAGAGAACCCAGAGTAGAGTCGTACCTTGGTTGTCAAACAGCTTAGTTCCCAAACATTTTGGCTCCCAAAGTTAATGCCGCAAACCCAGAAGTGACTGTTCTGTGAACTATTTTTGGAAGCTGAACGTCCGACAGGGCTTCCGTGGCTTCGGATTGGCTGCAGGAGTTTCCTGCAGCCAATCAGACGCCACGCTTTGGTTTTCAAACGTTTTGGAAGTCTAACGGACTTCTGGAACGGATTTCATTTGACTTCCAAGGTACGACTGTATATGAATATTGGATGAATTTTTTAAGCAACAACAAACAACAACAACAAGAAGAAGAACTGACCATAATAATAAATACATTTAGGCTGAGATCTTAATTACAGCTCCCACGATCTCTCACTGAGGCTGTGCTGTAGTCAGGGGCGCCAACTATAGAGGGCTGAAGCCCCTTCAATATTTGAGGGCAGGGGGTGAGGCCCTCCCAGTATTGAGGGGGCTCCAAACAAATTAGCTGCTTGCTGCACCCTCTGCACTCCCCGTCCCCTGCCACTGGCAGGTAAGTGCTGGCACGCCAGACAGGAACAGGATATATGTAGGGTGATCTTTACTTTCTGTGCTTTGCAGCCCCTGCCACTGTCAGGGCACAGTGGGGATTTCTGCAAGGGGGGAGCCTGAGTCCCCCCCCCGCACTGCATACCCGAGGCAACAGACCCCTGGCACCCTCCACCTGGTGCATGATGTTGTGTGTATGATGTCACACAACGCTGGACCCCCTCGATGTTGGTGCCCCTGGCTGTAGTTCAACGACATCTGGAAAGCGGAAGGTCTAGCGCCTGGGCCTAGCACAGAGCGCACTGCCTGATGACATCATCTGTTTGTGACAGCACAATGTTCAGAAGGCATCACTTCGCATGTGCGACTTCGGAGCAGTGGCAGTTGGCCATTGGCTGGGCAAGCGGCACTTTAGCAGGGCAGCGCACACCCATGCTCAGTCAGCAGCACGCCTGAAGTAACGTGAACATCTCCCTTCCCTGGGCTCATCATCCCGAATCCGCTTTGCAGTCGCAGACCCGACGTTTCCATCAATGTGCAGCCTGGAGGTTATCACAGAGATTTTTGCTGTCATCTGCTTTCTTCTTCACATCGCTGCTCTGTCCTCAGAGCACTGGCTAACGAACGTCAATGCACACATGGGGCTGTGGGCAGGTTGCCATGGAACACAGTGTGTATTGTTTGGGATACAAGTTCCACGTAAGTTCGTCTTTGCCTTGGGCTATGAGTAATGGAGGTGTGGTACCCTGAAGCGGCTTAGAGCTGTTCTTATTATTTATTAGTAAAGGTAAAGGGACCCCTGACCGTTAGGTCCAGTCGTGGCCGACTCTGGGGTTGTGGCGCTCATCTCGCTTTATTGGCCGAGGGAGCCGGCGTACAGCTTCCGGGTTATGTGACCAGCCTGACTAAGCCGCTTCTGGAGAACCAGAGCAGTGCATGGAAATACCGTTTACCTTCCTGCCAGAGCGGTACCTATTTATCTACTTGCACTTTGACATGCTTTCGAACTGCTAGGTGGGCAGGAGCTGGGACTGAGCAACGGGAGCTCACCCCGTCGCGGGGATTCGAACCGCCGACCTTCTGATCGGCAAGTCCTAGGCTCTGTGGCTTAACCCACAGCGCCACCCGCGTCCCCTTATTATTTATTACCCCAGTGCTATTTTTCCAGAAGAGGAGGTGCCACATCTCCCCACGAATGCCTGTCTTGGTCTCTTATGATGTCAATGGTGCCCACCTGAGAGGTGCCGGAATTGAGTTCTGGCTGGAAAAAAAACCCTGACTTACGCTATGTATGTGCTGCTCTTCAGACGGTCCTTACAAAGCGCTTTTCATAAGTTTATTACAAGAAGCATCACTTTACAAAATATTAATGTTACAACAGTGTGGCTAAGACAACTTGTTTGCTTGCAAGAAGCTGCTCCTTCTTCCTTCCCCTCAGAGCAAGATGGTCCTTTAGATACTTCTGTGGGAGCTGGGTGGTGACAGTTCCTTCTTTCCTCAGTCCTCTTCATTTTGAATGTTTCCTGCAGTTTGGTCCTTCAGTCTGCTGATAGTTCAGAGTGACTAGGGATAATGCTACACAGACACACACACAGTGCCAGATTAAACCCAGTGAAGGCCCCTGGGCAGCTGAAATCAGGAGGAATCATAATTTATCCAGTGCGCTCTAGTGGGATAACATTGAGGGAGCAGATAAAAACTGACCTCTCTGTCCCTGGAGAGAAATATTGCATGGGAAGTCGGCTGCGCTATCGTCTAGTCCCATTGATACATTTAACTCCTGTTTTCTCTTCCTTCTGTCTAGCTTACATGCAGGCTACCCGAACCTTGATGTTGTTGGCATTGTTAGCTGGAAGCTTCTCTTTGTTTAGCATTACTTCCATCTTCTTCCAGTGCCCCTTAGGCTGCATCTCCAAACCAAGGATCTCAACAATATTCAGCACCATCGCAGGTATGGTGGGGGTGTCATAAGCATCTGCTTCCACAGACAGCCAAGCTGTAGCTCAGGGCTACAGCATCTGCTCTGCAGGGAGAAGGTCTCAGCTTCGGTCCTCAGCATCTCCATGAAGAAGAGACCCCTGGCCTCAATCCCCCAGAGCTGCTGTCTGCCACTTTAGGCAGTACTGGGTGAGATAGGCCAATGGTTCGGACTTAGCATAAGGCAGCTTCCTACGTTCCTTCGTGTTTGGTAACTAACTCAAAGCCAACCCTTGACTTGGAAAAATAAAACAAAATAACCCCCCACTCCCCAGATCCTATGCCAAGAAGGCTTGAGCTGAAATGGAAAGCTGAAATCAATACACATGGCAAACTTAAGTCCATTGAATACAAGGCTTCCCCTCTGATTAGGGCTGATACCACCCGAAATCCACCAAAAATAAATCTTAGATGGCCTTAAAGATGTGCACAGGATTACAACCCCTAAGGTGGCTTGAAAGGGGAATCCTGCAAATTCATGGACAATAAGGCTATCGGAGGGTTGCAACAGGTTTAGCAGCCTGGGACTGGAAAAAGAAGAGGAGGAAATTTATTTATGCTATCCAACTTTTTTCTCCAACGTGGCTCACCCTCACAACAACCCTGCGGGCTGAGAGACTTTGACTGGATCAAGGTCACCCAGTGAGCTTCATGGTGGAGGGGAATCTGAAACCTGGCTTCCTGGGTCCGAGTCTAACATTCCAACAACTATGTCATACTGGCTGTCAAGCAAGCATAAAGGTAGAGGTAAAGGGACCCCTGACCATTAGGTCCAGTCGTGGCCGACTCTGGGGTTGCGGCGCTCATCTCGCTTTATTGGCCGAGGGACCCGGCGTACAGCTTCCGGGTCATGTGGCCAGCATGACTAAGCCACTTCTGATGAACCAGAGCAGCGCACGGAAACACCGTTTACCTTCCCGCCAGAGCGGCACTATTGCTGAGCTCAAGATAGGAAGCCTTATATTGAATCAGCCCAGAACTCATACCCTCCAAGTGTCCCTATTTCCGAGGGACGGTGCCAGAATGATGAAAACTATCCCGACTTCTGATTTGATCCGGGAATGTCTCTATTTCCTCCCCTAGTGCAGCTGCCTCTGAGTTTGGGGAGGAGGATGAGCTGGTGCTTGCCCTGAAGAGCAGTGGCGGCTGCAGTGGCAGCTGCAACGGAGCACCCCATTCCTCTCTAAAGTGGCTACCAACCTCCTCCCTTTGACAGCTCTTAGCAGCTGTTGGAGAGAGGGCAAAGAGGAGAGGCTGCCACCACTGAGGCCCAGCTAATGCACCAGCTCTGAGGCGCAGGCAGAGGGTAGGGCTGCCCTGGGCAGGAAGAAAGAGGGGGAAGAGTGGAATGCAAAGAGCCTAGAATTTGTTTTTATAAATGCCTCGTGCATCCACATCTAATCTTGCCCCTTTCTAAAAGTTATGTACTGGTATGTGCCAAAGAATACAGTAAACCTGGGATTAAGGAGTTTTCTCAGGACAGCAGAGGGTGTGTCAGAGACCAGGCTGAGGAGAGCTACTCTGATGAGGAACAGTGTCCAGGATGCAGATGCCCAGGAGCAGTGGAGCATTATATATTTGGAGCAGTGGTTTGCAGAGGGAACTAGTTTGGAAGACAACAGCTGGGCACAACTCAGTGGGGAACAGCTAGGAGAAGAAGAACAGGGGGAGAGAGAATTAACAGACTCCCTTTCGTTGCAAAGTGTCCAAGTGCTCAGTCCAAGGTCAAGGAAAGCAGATAAGGTAGCTACACAGAAAGTCAAATGGTTGCAAGATCAGGTTGCCAGATGAGGAAGTGGTGGGGGTGGCTGGGGGGGGAGTGGGTGGAAACTTTAATTGGGAGCACCTTTCTTCTGAGAATGGAGTCTTTGTTCTTTCACTGTGAACCTTAAATTCTCTTTAACTGATAAGAGACTATATTCACTTTGTTCTGCTTATCCACGGCCAAACAGAGAGAGGAAGCCGCTTCCTCGAAGCCTGACAGGGTTGCTTCCTGGTGGTGCAGTGGGGGTGGGGAAACACAAATTGGGGAGGTTGAGGACGGTCAGTTGGGTTTGTGAGTGTCCCTATTTTCACCTGAGGACTGTTGGAGGGTATGAGTACTGTCTACACTGACAGGTAGCAGTTCTCCAGGGATTCAGGCAGGAAACATTTCCAGCTTGGATGAGCTCAGGATTGAACCAGTTGCTCTGCTTTACAGAGCAACTGCACTTCTGCTTACATGTTTCTCAGAGGAATTAGATCGACACTAGGGGAAAGGGGAGCCTGGCCTATATGAGGCTCTAAGGAGTTTTATTTGCTCCTAGGCTTATTTGTTCTGATTTCTGTATGCGTCTTCACCAGCCATATGCGACCAACTGATAATTCGGGGTGGTCCCTGTACTTGGCCTGGGCCTCGATTCCTCTGTGCCTTGTAACTGGTGAGTATGCGTGCCATGGGACATACTGCAATGTATTCACAGAATCTGAAATATACTCGGAGTCGAGTGTGGATTTCATGCTCTTTATTCAGCTCATAGTAGTGAGGAATGGAAGTTTCCCCGAAATGTCTGCTTTATATACATTATTTACACAATGGGCCCATGTGATTGGCTAATTCTGGGATTCTCCTATAGGCCAATCAGGTTGCAGAGTCACTTCCACCTGGAGTTGGATTGGATGGCTCCTGCAGACCATTCAGACTGCTGCATTCTGGATCGTATTGTTCTAAGACCAATCAGACCACTGCATTCTGAATCCTATTGTTCTAGGGCCAATCAGACGGCTGCATTTTGGAGCCTATTCAACTCAGTACATAACAGAATCGTAGAGCTGGAAGGAACCAAAAGGGTCAGGGGTACAAGGGGTGCGCGGTACCACAGTGTAAAATTCTGGGGGTGCCAGGTGCCTGCCGCTGAAGCCGTTGAAGCTCTTAACTGTCTACCTGTTGTGAATTAATTTGAGGCATCTTGTGTGAAGCCGTGACGGGGCCAGAGAGGGGTGTGCGCTGATGGCGGTAGCCCGGCTGTGGCCACATGGCTGCACCCAGGGGACCCTGGCCCTCCCGCTGGCTTGCGAGGAGGTGCTTCCCAGAAGCGCTTGTCCGCAGCTGAGGCCCTTCTTCCACGCTGAGGTGCCGGCGCTGCGGGAGGGGCAGGAGCAAGCGGGGACCCCCTTGAGCAGGAGCAGGTCACAGAGGGCGGCCAGAGGAGCTGCAACTTGGCGAGCCTGAGGCACAGCTGCAGAGCAGCCAGTCTGGAGTAGCGCTCGCCCCACTGCCAGTGCCGTGCACCCACGGCTAGCATTGCGCAGGCGGCGCTGAGTCAGCCCCGTGCCTGGCAGGCTGCTTGCTGCTCCCCCTGGCTTGGCCCAGCCCCCGCCCACAACTGCAGGGGTGGGAGAGAGAGAGAGGCACCTCCAGAAGAAAGAAGGGGCAGCAAGGTGTGCTTCCTCCTGCTCTGCCGCCTTCAAGACCCTGCTTCCCTCCTCCAGCCCCACCATCATATGTACAGGCCTCTCCCTGACACTTTCATGATGGGCCATAGATTATTTAATGGCCATAGGCCTAAGCAAAGAGGAATGTTTTTGCCTGGCACCTAAAGACATGTAATGAGGGTGCCAGGCGAGCCTCTATCGAGAGAGCGTTCCGCAATCAAAGAGCCACCACAGAAAAGGCCCGTTCTCTTGTTGCCACCCTCCAGACCTCTTGTGAAGGAGGCACATGTCTCAGACGGTGTATCATTCTGCTCCACCTATTGCCTCAACCAATCTCTTTTCCCTCCTGACAGGTGGGACTGCTTTGGTATTAGATACTGCGATGTTAGACTGAGCAGGAGGATGTGACTGTTCTGCCATTTCCGATGATGTCTGAAGCTACATTGATAAGGTGTGGTGCAGAGATAGCCTGCACTGGGAGCGAGCTGGACCTGGAAGAAGAAGCTGTATTTTTTCCTTAGTGGCAGAATTAATGCATTATTTGCCCCCCCCCCCTTATAATATTATTGCTATATATTTTGGAAAGTGGTTTGTCCCTTTGTCCTCTGTGAGTTCGAACGCTTCTAATGATATTGTTACCAAAAAGCAGGAGCCAGCTTTTGTATGTCAGGATACCGCTGGGCACCATTTTCAATCCAGATAGTAGAACACAATGGTCCAAACCGAAGGTGATGTTGCCAGATGTGCCACAGTGATTTCCAAGAATGAGGCGCTGCTTTGGGTCAATGTTTGGAAACTGCCGCCTGCCATTTTTAATTCCAGATGGCAGGCTGAAATGCTCCCAACTGCACTGGTTATATAATTTATAATAATAATTTATTATTTATACCCCACCCATCTGGCTGGGTTTCCCCAGCCACTCTGGGTGGCTCCCAACCGAATATTAAAAACACAATATAGCATTAAACAGTAAAAACTTCCCTAAACTTACCTCTGAAGATATCATCGCCCAATTTCATATGGCAGTTCCTAAGATGGAAGAATGGGTTTTGGTTTATGTGTGGATACTGTTAGATGTTATTTTTGACCGAAGTGTTTCAAACTGCCCTGACTTGGGCACCTCTCAAGATATCAGGGCCCAATTTTGTGTGGTTGTTCCTGAGACCAAGAAGGAGATTATGGTCTATATTTGGATACCATTGCATTCCAGTTTGAATACAGATAGTAGGCTGCAGTCATTTTAATCAGATTTGGAAGAAATACCTGTCAGAGCCACCCTGGGTCCCAGCTCACAAGAGACCAAAGTCCAGTCCAAGCTATATACAAAAGGTTTTATTGAAGATCATTGTCGTCATTACATCCAAACTCCGTGGCTCCGCATCTGTTACCCTTAGATGTTAGAAGTCCCCTCTGAGTCCGTCCCTCCCCTGCACCAATTTAAGAGGCTTGTGCTGCTCCACCTTTTCCTCTCTTTCCTTTTCCGCAGGGTCTTCCTGCCCCCCTGTGTTCCCTCCTTCCGGGACTCCCCAGAGGCTGAGTCTTCTCCTGCCTGCTCCCCCCTCCTTCGTGCTTTGGCACCAGGCTCCTCCCCAGAGCTCTCCCCACTTCCGCGCGCCTCCACATTTGAACTTGGCGCGCGTACGTTGCTCCTGACCTTCCTTTCAACAGCCACACTGCTCCCGGTACTGCTTTCCACCCCTTCCGGCAGGACGTCTTGCCCCGATCTCCTTCCCCCCTCTGCTCCTTGTTCTGTTCCTCCCGACACACTGGTAACTCCACCCTCTTCACTCCGTTCCGGTGGAGAAGCCGGTCCCGATCTCCAACTCCCACTGGCGGTTCCCCCTACGTTCCCCTGCTCCTGACTGCTTCCCCCTTGGGCTCCCCTTGGCTTGACCAGGGGGGCTCCCTTTTGGGAATCCTCCGATTCACTGGACGGACTCATGGACCATCTCGGGTCATTGTCGTCCTCTTCCTCGTCAGCCTGGAATCCTTCTCCCTCACTCTCGGTCTCCTCCCTCCTCTGCGCCTCTCTCCCTGAACCCCTGACATCCATCCCCCCTCGAAGCCCCCCCTTCCCCCCTCCCCCCCATCGGGTGCGGGTTGTGGGAACTGCAGCTCCTCGGAGGTAGATGCAGGATACAGTTCGGCTACGTCCATGTCCTCTGCTGGCAGCTCGGTGTACGTGTGTTCGAATTCGGGTTCTTCACCCAAAATGTTCGCAGTTCCCTCTTCCATTGCTACTTCGTCTGGTGCTGCCGGCCAAGGCCCCTTCAGCCATTTCTTGCGCCAGGCTTCCTCTGGTTGCTCATCCCACCAATAAGAGGGCTCTGTGTCCACCCCCGAACACGATCCCCTGGGCGAGTTTGAGTCCGGCGTTCTTTCCTCGGCTGAAGAAAAGCCGTGGAAAGTGCTGCCTGAACATGTGGGGGTAAAGAGCCAGTCATCGAAGTACTCGGCTGGCATGGGTCTATGTGGGAAAAGGGCATGGAACTCGTCCTTTAAAAGAGGTTCGTCTAAAGCGTAGTCCGGCACCCACCCACTGGCACTGACTGGTGCACCCTCTCTGACTAGAAAGTATTCTATTCCCTCTTCCCCCCATCTCGAGTCCAGGATCTCTGTGACCTCGTTGAGTGGTTCGACCCTAGGCGATCCCTCCCTCCTAGGTGACTCTGTGCGTGGCTGCGGTACTGTTTCAGACTCCTGAAACCTGTGCGGGGCCTTGTAGGGAGTGAGCACCGACCTATGAAAAACCGGGTGGACTCTGGAACCTTCGGGGAGGGCCAGTCGAAAAGCCACGGGGTTGATCTTAGCCTCCACCTGGTATGGTCCTAGCTGCCTGTGCCCTAGCTTCTTCTTGGCCAACGACTTGGCTGGCATCGCCTGGGCCGCTAACCACACCCAGTCCCCCACCTGGATGTCCTCTCCCACTCTTCTGCCTTTGTCTGCCTGCACCTTATATGCTTGTTTGGCTAGCTCCAAATGTCTCCGCAGCTCCTCGTGCACCTCTTGTAGTTCTGCAGCGAACTGGTCGGCCTCTTGCGGCTCCCCCTCTCTTGGTGCTACGAACCCCGGGAAGGTCCTGGGATGACGTCCATTGTTCGCGAAGAACGGCGTCACCCCCGTCGACGCATGCTTCGTGTTGTTGTAGGCAAACTCCGCCATCGGTAGGTAGTCCACCCAAGCTGCGGGTCGCTGATTTGCGTAACATCTCAGGTACTGCTGCATGATCGCGTTGACCCTCTCGGCTTGGCCGTTGGTTTGTGGATGTCTTGCCGACGCTAGGTTGATCTTGACGTGCAGGATACCTAGGAGCTTCTGCCAAAAATTGGAAATAAACTGGCGCCCCCTGTCGGACAGGATGGCCCGCGGCAGCCCATGCGCCCGGAACACGTGGTCGATGAAGAGCTTGGCGGTCTGTTCCGCCGTCGCCACCTTCGCGCAGGGAATGAAGTGCGCCATCTTGGTGAACAAGTCCACCACCACCAGTACCGCCGTCTTGCCTCTGGAACTGGGCAGGTCAGTGACGAAGTCCAGCGCCACCCTCTCCCACGGTTGCTGTGGTGTTTCCAGTGGTTCCAGTAAGCCCGCCGGCTTCTGGTGTACTGGCTTGGACCTCTGACAAGTGTCACATCTTGCGACGTACTCCGCTACTTCTCCTCGCATCTGGGGCCACCAAAAGTCCCTGGCCACCAGTTCCATTGTCTTCTCCCTGCCGAAATGGCCCGCACTGGGAGCGTCGTGCAACTGCTGCAGAACCTTTGCTCGGAGCTCGTCGCTCGGCACGTAGAGGGCACCCTTGTGAGTTAACAGTCCGTCGCGTAACTGGAACTCATCGTCTCTCAGCGAACCCCTACGCAGCTCCTCTATTTTGGATTGTGCAAACTGATCTACCTGCAACGCGCGTCGTACCGCGTCCAGGTCGACAGCGATGGCAGCGCACGCCCACGCCTGCGGTGCAAAAATGTGCCTGGCTGCTATTGGCGCCGCTTCCTCAAGATATTGCGGTTTCCTGGAGAGCGCATCGGCTATAACGTTGGAGTCCCCTGGGACGTACTCTATCCTGAAGTCGAAATCCGCGAAGAACTCTGCCCAGCGCATGTGTCTTTGGCTCTGGAGTTTCGCCGTGCGCCAATACCCTAAGTTCTTGTGATCCGTGCGGACCTGCACTGTGTGCTTGGCTCCAATGAGGAAATGTCGCCACGCTTTGAACGCTGCGTGAATGGCTAACAGCTCCCTGTCCCATATGGTGTAGTTTTGCTCCGCTTTGCTGAGCTTTCTGGAGTAAAAGGCACCGGGTCTCCAGTTTCCATGTGGATCTTCTTGCAGGAGTACGGCTCCAACCGCTCTGTCTGACGCGTCGGTCTCTACTCGTATGGGCTTGCCTGGATTCACGTGCAGCAGCTGCTCCTCGGAGACGAAAAGGCTTTTAAGCTTCTGAAAAGAGCGCTCCGCCTGTTCCGTCCACACGAACCTCTTTTTCTTGGAACTGAGAGTGTCCGTGATCGCTGCCGTCTCCTTTGCAAAACCTCTGATGAATTTGCGGTAGAAGTTGGCGAAGCCGATGAATCTTTGGACTTCCTTCCGATTGCGAGGGCTCTTCCAGTCCAACACCGCGCGGACCTTGGCGCTGTCCATGGCCAGCCCCTTGTCGGACAGCTTGTAGCCTAGGAAATCCACGTCCGTCACATCAAACTGGCACTTCTCTAACTTGGCGTAGAGCTTGTTCTCCCGTAGTCTCTGCAGGACTTCCTTTACGTCCTTCTCATGGGCCTCCTCCGTTTCCGAAAAGATCAGGATGTCGTCGAGGAAACACACGCATTTCTTGTAGAGAAGTCCCGCTAGCACGTGATGCATAAATGCTTGGAAGACGTGAGATCCATTTTGGAGACCAAATGGCATAACTCTGTATTCGTACGTGCCCAGAGGCGTGAACATGGCCGTCTTCCACTCATCGCCCTCCCGGATGCGTATGAGGTTATACGCTCCACGCAGATCCAATTTGGTGAAGATCTTCCCCTTCCTTACGGTTGCCAGGAGATCATCTATCTTGGGCATGGGGAAGGCCTTGGGTTTGGTCTTACTGTTTATGAATCGATAGTCCACAATGAGTCTTTTTTGGGGCGTGTCCTTTTTCTTTACAAAGAAAACAGGACTGCCCCCCACCGCTTTCGATTCTTGGATGAATCCGCGCTTCAAATTGTGCTCTATGAGCTCCCTGAGTTCTTGCATCTCGTCCTCAGACATGGAATACAGCTTTGCAGTCGGCAACTGCGCCCCTGGCACCAGGTCGATGGCACAATCATAAGGCCTGTGGGGCGGCAACTGGTCAGCTTCCTTCTCGCAGAAAACCTCCAGGAACCCCTCGTACTTGCGGGGTACTGCCTGCACCATGCCAAGTTGCAACTGCTGCTCAGCTCCCTCCTCCTGGCTGGACTGGATGCAATGTTGAGCACAGTACGATGAGCAAAAGGTGATCTGCCGTTGGTACCACGCTACAGCAGGACTGTGTCTCTCCAGCCAACTCATGCCTAATACTATAGGCGTGTCTGAAAGGCGGGTGACATTGAAGCTGATGACTTCTCGATGATTTCCAATCCTCATCACCATGGGAGGCGTCTGTTGCACAACTTGTCCTCCTAGCAATTTCCTGCCATCCACCGTGACTACGTTCAGAGGTGTTGTCGCTGGCAGAAGCGCTATGCGATGCTGCTTGACAAAGTGCGTCCCCACAAAATCTGCGTTGCTCCCAGAATCAATCGTGATGGGGACTTCCAGGGTGGTTCCATTCGGCAACTGAAGTGTTGCAGTGAGCTGCACCGCTGGCTTGGGTGGTAAAGGGTCTGTGCGTTGCAAAAGCGCTGGGGACTGCTCTACAGATTCGCCTGGCTGAGCCCCAGCAGCTCTGCTTCCAGCCAGGCACTGTCGTTTCCCTGAGGTTGCTCTGCTTGCATCATTTCTGCTGCAACAGTTGCTAAAGCTGCAGTGTGTTTCTGCAGCCTCTGGGGACACTCTTTCGCCATGTGCTGTGCACTGTCGCAAATGTAACACTTCCTGGTCCCTCTAGGAGGCTTTGCCTTTACTGCACCGGAAGCTGGGGCTCTGGCTGTTGCTTGAGCCTTAGCACCACCAAGTTCCATGGGCTCCTCCCCCTGCCTTCCCAGTGGCGAAGGATGTGACTGACTGAACTCCCTGGGGATGAAAGAAGACGTCCTCGCTGGTGGACGCACCTGACGTTCTTCCTCAGTGTGCCAAGGACGTCCCTCGTGCCGTATCCCAATCGCCAAAGCCCTCTGCACAAGCTCCTCCAGGGTCTGGGGTCTGTCTCCCCTGGCAAGTTCATCCTTAATGGGACCGCTGAGCCCCTCCCAGAACAAATCCCTCACAGGTGCACAATCCTTCTCCCAGCTTAGCGCAGTCAGTAAAGCAAAAAATCTGGAATGGTACTGACGCACAGTGGCTTTGCCTTGCCGCAATCCAAAAATTTCCCTGCGTGCAAGATCCACATCTACAGTTGACTGGAAGCAGGCATCCATCGCTTTAATGAATTCATCTGCATCGCGGCGGGCAGGGCCATCTTCACGCCACAAATTGCGCAACCAGTCTCTGGCCGGCCCATGCAAGTGAGAAACAATAAACCCCACTTTCTCCTCCTCATCTTTAAAGTCATGACGAAGCAAGTGCAATGCATACAAAACGTCTGCTCTGAAACTGGGGTAGTGCTTCAGGTTCCCATCAAAGTGGGTGACTAGGCTGCCCCCCCTCCGTCCAAGTCCAATCCCCTCTGATCTGGACCCTGGGAACCCTTCCCTGCTTGCACGTTCCCACCTTGTTTGCAGGTCCTGGCAGCGCTTCTCCATTTCGTCATGCTTCTTCTGAGACGCAAGGACTGCAGCAGTGAGTTCGGAAACTGTAGTTCGCAGCACTGTCAACTGCTCCTCCGCACTCATGGCTGTCACCGTTCGTGAGCTTTGCAAAAAAAAAAAATTTGCGTTCTTTGGAGGGGACTTACTGTCAGAGCCACCCTGGGTCCCAGCTCACAAGAGACCAAAGTCCAGTCCAAGCTATATACAAAAGGTTTTATTGAAGATCATTGTCGTCATTACATCCAAACTCCGTGGCTCCGCATCTGTTACCCTTAGATGTTAGAAGTCCCCTCTGAGTCCGTCCCTCCCCTGCACCAATTTAAGAGGCTTGTGCTGCTCCACCTTTTCCTCTCTTTCCTTTTCCGCAGGGTCTTCCTGCCCCCCTGTGTTCCCTCCTTCCGGGACTCCCCAGAGGCTGAGTCTTCTCCTGCCTGCTCCCCCCTCCTTCGTGCTTTGGCACCAGGCTCCTCCCCAGAGCTCTCCCCACTTCCGCGCGCCTCCACATTTGAACTTGGCGCGCGTACGTTGCTCCTGACCTTCCTTTCAACAGCCACACTGCTCCCGGTACTGCTTTCCACCCCTTCCGGCAGGACGTCTTGCCCCGATCTCCTTCCCCCCTCTGCTCCTTGTTCTGTTCCTCCCGACACACTGGTAACTCCACCCTCTTCACTCCGTTCCGGTGGAGAAGCCGGTCCCGATCTCCAACTCCCACTGGCGGTTCCCCCTACGTTCCCCTGCTCCTGACTGCTTCCCCCTTGGGCTCCCCTTGGCTTGACCAGGGGGGCTCCCTTTTGGGAATCCTCCGATTCACTGGACGGACTCATGGACCATCTCGGGTCATTGTCGTCCTCTTCCTCGTCAGCCTGGAATCCTTCTCCCTCACTCTCGGTCTCCTCCCTCCTCTGCGCCTCTCTCCCTGAACCCCTGACATCCATCCCCCCCTCGAAGCCCCCCCTCCCCCCTCCCCCCCATCGGGTGCGGGTTGTGGGAACTGCAGCTCCTCGGAGGTAGATGCAGGATACAGTTCGGCTACGTCCATGTCCTCTGCTGGCAGCTCGGTGTACGTGTGTTCGAATTCGGGTTCTTCACCCAAAATGTTCGCAGTTCCCTCTTCCATTGCTACTTCGTCTGGTGCTGCCGGCCAAGGCCCCTTCAGCCATTTCTTGCGCCAGGCTTCCTCTGGTTGCTCATCCCACCAATAAGAGGGCTCTGTGTCCACCCCCGAACACGATCCCCTGGGCGAGTTTGAGTCCGGCGTTCTTTCCTCGGCTGAAGAAAAGCCGTGGAAAGTGCTGCCTGAACATGTGGGGGTAAAGAGCCAGTCATCGAAGTACTCGGCTGGCATGGGTCTATGTGGGAAAAGGGCATGGAACTCGTCCTTTAAAAGAGGTTCGTCTAAAGCGTAGTCCGGCACCCACCCACTGGCACTGACTGGTGCACCCTCTCTGACTAGAAAGTATTCTATTCCCTCTTCCCCCCATCTCGAGTCCAGGATCTCTGTGACCTCGTTGAGTGGTTCGACCCTAGGCGATCCCTCCCTCCTAGGTGACTCTGTGCGTGGCTGCGGTACTGTTTCAGACTCCTGAAACCTGTGCGGGGCCTTGTAGGGAGTGAGCACCGACCTATGAAAAACCGGGTGGACTCTGGAACCTTCGGGGAGGGCCAGTCGAAAAGCCACGGGGTTGATCTTAGCCTCCACCTGGTATGGTCCTAGCTGCCTGTGCCCTAGCTTCTTCTTGGCCAACGACTTGGCTGGCATCGCCTGGGCCGCTAACCACACCCAGTCCCCCACCTGGATGTCCTCTCCCACTCTTCTGCCTTTGTCTGCCTGCACCTTATATGCTTGTTTGGCTAGCTCCAAATGTCTCCGCAGCTCCTCGTGCACCTCTTGTAGTTCTGCAGCGAACTGGTCGGCCTCTTGCGGCTCCCCCTCTCTTGGTGCTACGAACCCCGGGAAGGTCCTGGGATGACGTCCATTGTTCGCGAAGAACGGCGTCACCCCCGTCGACGCATGCTTCGTGTTGTTGTAGGCAAACTCCGCCATCGGTAGGTAGTCCACCCAAGCTGCGGGTCGCTGATTTGCGTAACATCTCAGGTACTGCTGCATGATCGCGTTGACCCTCTCGGCTTGGCCGTTGGTTTGTGGATGTCTTGCCGACGCTAGGTTGATCTTGACGTGCAGGATACCTAGGAGCTTCTGCCAAAAATTGGAAATAAACTGGCGCCCCCTGTCGGACAGGATGGCCCGCGGCAGCCCATGCGCCCGGAACACGTGGTCGATGAAGAGCTTGGCGGTCTGTTCCGCCGTCGCCACCTTCGCGCAGGGAATGAAGTGCGCCATCTTGGTGAACAAGTCCACCACCACCAGTACCGCCGTCTTGCCTCTGGAACTGGGCAGGTCAGTGACGAAGTCCAGCGCCACCCTCTCCCACGGTTGCTGTGGTGTTTCCAGTGGTTCCAGTAAGCCCGCCGGCTTCTGGTGTACTGGCTTGGACCTCTGACAAGTGTCACATCTTGCGACGTACTCCGCTACTTCTCCTCGCATCTGGGGCCACCAAAAGTCCCTGGCCACCAGTTCCATTGTCTTCTCCCTGCCGAAATGGCCCGCACTGGGAGCGTCGTGCAACTGCTGCAGAACCTTTGCTCGGAGCTCGTCGCTCGGCACGTAGAGGGCACCCTTGTGAGTTAACAGTCCGTCGCGTAACTGGAACTCATCGTCTCTCAGCGAACCCCTACGCAGCTCCTCTATTTTGGATTGTGCAAACTGATCTACCTGCAACGCGCGTCGTACCGCGTCCAGGTCGACAGCGATGGCAGCGCACGCCCACGCCTGCGGTGCAAAAATGTGCCTGGCTGCTATTGGCGCCGCTTCCTCAAGATATTGCGGTTTCCTGGAGAGCGCATCGGCTATAACGTTGGAGTCCCCTGGGACGTACTCTATCCTGAAGTCGAAATCCGCGAAGAACTCTGCCCAGCGCATGTGTCTTTGGCTCTGGAGTTTCGCCGTGTGCCAATACCCTAAGTTCTTGTGATCCGTGCGGACCTGCACTGTGTGCTTGGCTCCAATGAGGAAATGTCGCCACGCTTTGAACGCTGCGTGAATGGCTAACAGCTCCCTGTCCCATATGGTGTAGTTTTGCTCCGCTTTGCTGAGCTTTCTGGAGTAAAAGGCACCGGGTCTCCAGTTTCCATGTGGATCTTCTTGCAGGAGTACGGCTCCAACCGCTCTGTCTGACGCGTCGGTCTCTACTCGTATGGGCTTGCCTGGATTCACGTGCAGCAGCTGCTCCTCGGAGGCGAAAAGGCTTTTAAGCTTCTGAAAAGAGCGCTCCGCCTGTTCCGTCCACACGAACCTCTTTTTCTTGGAACTGAGAGTGTCCGTGATCGCTGCCGTCTCCTTTGCAAAACCTCTGATGAATTTGCGGTAGAAGTTGGCGAAGCCGATGAATCTTTGGACTTCCTTCCGATTGCGAGGGCTCTTCCAGTCCAACACCGCGCGGACCTTGGCGCTGTCCATGGCCAGCCCCTTGTCGGACAGCTTGTAGCCTAGGAAATCCACGTCCGTCACATCAAACTGGCACTTCTCTAACTTGGCGTAGAGCTTGTTCTCCCGTAGTCTCTGCAGGACTTCCTTTACGTCCTTCTCATGGGCCTCCTCCGTTTCCGAAAAGATCAGGATGTCGTCGAGGAAACACACGCATTTCTTGTAGAGAAGTCCCGCTAGCACGTGATGCATAAATGCTTGGAAGACGTGAGATCCATTTTGGAGACCAAATGGCATAACTCTGTATTCGTACGTGCCCAGAGGCGTGAACATGGCCGTCTTCCACTCATCGCCCTCCCGGATGCGTATGAGGTTATACGCTCCACGCAGATCCAATTTGGTGAAGATCTTCCCCTTCCTTACGGTTGCCAGGAGATCATCTATCTTGGGCATGGGGAAGGCCTTGGGTTTGGTCTTACTGTTTATGAATCGATAGTCCACAATGAGTCTTTTTTGGGGCGTGTCCTTTTTCTTTACAAAGAAAACAGGACTGCCCCCCACCGCTTTCGATTCTTGGATGAATCCGCGCTTCAAATTGTGCTCTATGAGCTCCCTGAGTTCTTGCATCTCGTCCTCAGACATGGAATACAGCTTTGCAGTCGGCAACTGCGCCCCTGGCACCAGGTCGATGGCACAATCATAAGGCCTGTGGGGCGGCAACTGGTCAGCTTCCTTCTCGCAGAAAACCTCCAGGAACCCCTCGTACTTGCGGGGTACTGCCTGCACCATGCCAAGTTGCAACTGCTGCTCAGCTCCCTCCTCCTGGCTGGACTGGATGCAATGTTGAGCACAGTACGATGAGCAAAAGGTGATCTGCCGTTGGTACCACGCTACAGCAGGACTGTGTCTCTCCAGCCAACTCATGCCTAATACTATAGGCGTGTCTGAAAGGCGGGTGACATTGAAGCTGATGACTTCTCGATGATTTCCAATCCTCATCACCATGGGAGGCGTCTGTTGCACAACTTGTCCTCCTAGCAATTTCCTGCCATCCACCGTGACTACGTTCAGAGGTGTTGTCGCTGGCAGAAGCGCTATGCGATGCTGCTTGACAAAGTGCGTCCCCACAAAATCTGCGTTGCTCCCAGAATCAATCGTGATGGGGACTTCCAGGGTGGTTCCATTCGGCAACTGAAGTGTTGCAGTGAGCTGCACCGCTGGCTTGGGTGGTAAAGGGTCTGTGCGTTGCAAAAGCGCTGGGGACTGCTCTACAGATTCGCCTGGCTGAGCCCCAGCAGCTCTGCTTCCAGCCAGGCACTGTCGTTTCCCTGAGGTTGCTCTGCTTGCATCATTTCTGCTGCAACAGTTGCTAAAGCTGCAGTGTGTTTCTGCAGCCTCTGGGGACACTCTTTCGCCATGTGCTGTGCACTGTCGCAAATGTAACACTTCCTGGTCCCTCTAGGAGGCTTTGCCTTTACTGCACCGGAAGCTGGGGCTCTGGCTGTTGCTTGAGCCTTAGCACCACCAAGTTCCATGGGCTCCTCCCCCTGCCTTCCCAGTGGCGAAGGATGTGACTGACTGAACTCCCTGGGGATGAAAGAAGACGTCCTCGCTGGTGGACGCACCTGACGTTCTTCCTCAGTGTGCCAAGGACGTCCCTCGTGCCGTATCCCAATCGCCAAAGCCCTCTGCACAAGCTCCTCCAGGGTCTGGGGTCTGTCTCCCCTGGCAAGTTCATCCTTAATGGGACCGCTGAGCCCCTCCCAGAACAAATCCCTCACAGGTGCACAATCCTTCTCCCAGCTTAGCGCAGTCAGTAAAGCAAAAAATCTGGAATGGTACTGACGCACAGTGGCTTTGCCTTGCCGCAATCCAAAAATTTCCCTGCGTGCAAGATCCACATCTACAGTTGACTGGAAGCAGGCATCCATCGCTTTAATGAATTCATCTGCATCGCGGCGGGCAGGGCCATCTTCACGCCACAAATTGCGCAACCAGTCTCTGGCCGGCCCATGCAAGTGAGAAACAATAAACCCCACTTTCTCCTCCTCATCTTTAAAGTCATGACGAAGCAAGTGCAATGCATACAAAACGTCTGCTCTGAAACTGGGGTAGTGCTTCAGGTTCCCATCAAAGTGGGTGACTAGGCTGCCCCCCCTCCGTCCAAGTCCAATCCCCTCTGATCTGGACCCTGGGAACCCTTCCCTGCTTGCACGTTCCCACCTTGTTTGCAGGTCCTGGCAGCGCTTCTCCATTTCGTCATGCTTCTTCTGAGACGCAAGGACTGCAGCAGTGAGTTCGGAAACTGTAGTTCGCAGCGCTGTCAACTGCTCCTCCGCACTCATGGCTGTCACCGTTCGTGAGCTTTGCAAAAAAAAAAAATTTGCGTTCTTTGGAGGGGACTTACTGTCAGAGCCACCCTGGGTCCCAGCTCACAAGAGACCAAAGTCCAGTCCAAGCTATATACAAAAGGTTTTATTGAAGATCATTGTCGTCATTACATCCAAACTCCGTGGCTCCGCATCTGTTACCCTTAGATGTTAGAAGTCCCCTCTGAGTCCGTCCCTCCCCTGCACCAATTTAAGAGGCTTGTGCTGCTCCACCTTTTCCTCTCTTTCCTTTTCCGCAGGGTCTTCCTGCCCCCCTGTGTTCCCTCCTTCCGGGACTCCCCAGAGGCTGAGTCTTCTCCTGCCTGCTCCCCCCTCCTTCGTGCTTTGGCACCAGGCTCCTCCCCAGAGCTCTCCCCACTTCCGCGCGCCTCCACATTTGAACTTGGCGCGCGTACGTTGCTCCTGACCTTCCTTTCAACAGCCACACTGCTCCCGGTACTGCTTTCCGCCCCTTCCGGCAGGACATCTTGCCCCGATCTCCTTCCCCCCTCTGCTCCTTGTTCTGTTCCTCCCGACACACTGGTAACTCCACCCTCTTCACTCCGTTCCGGTGGAGAAGCCGGTCCCGATCTCCAACTCCCACTGGCGGTTCCCCCTACGTTCCCCTGCTCCTGACTGCTTCCCCCTTGGGCTCCCCTTGGCTTGACCAGGGGGGCTCCCTTTTGGGAATCCTCCGATTCACTGGACGGACTCATGGACCATCTCGGGTCATTGTCGTCCTCTTCCTCGTCAGCCTGGAATCCTTCTCCCTCACTCTCGGTCTCCTCCCTCCTCTGCGCCTCTCTCCCTGAACCCCTGACAATACCTAATAGGGTTGCGCACTGGACTTGACTAAACTACGAATCTCAAAGAGAATTGGGCTAATTTGGACAGAACTGGGCTTCAAAGAAGTCAGGTTAAGGCAGCCCTGGTTCACCCCAGGTTGGGCCTCCTGGAGCTAACTGAAGCTCGCTGGCAGAGGAACAGGGGTGCGGGTGGCGTGCCATGCCCCTGGGATGCACGGCAGCCATGCCCCCGCCCACTCTCCGCTCCCCCCCCCGAACTTGAAGCTTTGCCACTGCTGAGGCTATAAGGTTTGAGATCTTGGGTTGGAAGAATGAGAGGCAAGCAACAACTGCAAAGTGTTGTTGTTGTTGTTTTGTCGTTTAGTCGTGTCCGACTCTTCATGACTCCATGGACCGGAGCACGCCAGGCGCTCCTGTCTTCCACTGCCTCCCGCAGTTTGGTCAAACTCATGTTGGTAGCTTCGAGAACACTGTCCAACCATCTTGTCCTCTGTTGTCCCCTTCTCCTTGTGCATTCAATCTTTCCCAGCATCAGGGTCTTTCCCAGGGAGTCTTCTCTTCTCATGAGGTGGCCAAAGTATTGGAGCCTCAGCTTCACAATCTGTCCTTCCAGTGAGCACTCAGGGCTGATTTCCTTAAGAATGGAAAGGTTTGATCTTCTTGCAGTCCATGGGACCCTCAAGAGTCTCCTCCAGCACCATAATTTAAAAGCATAAATTCTTCGGCGATCAGTACCGAACCTTGTTTGTTTGTTGCCTAAGTACCGAACCTTACATTTGCCCCTGTTGAATATCACTTTCTAAGTTTTAGCCCAGTTCTCCAATCTGTTAAGGTCATCTTGAATCCAAATTCTGTCATTGGCTACCCCTTCTGGTTTGGTGCCATCTCCAAATTTGATGAGCATCCCCTCAATTCCTTCGTCCAAGCCGTTTACAAATACATTGAACTAAAGGTGAACTGAACTGAATCTCTCCCCCATTGCTACCTACACATGCTTTGGAAGAACGATATTGTGATCTGCAAAAGTGAAAAACAGAGAGGCAGGAAGCTTGGCTTTCTCCTGTGACTTCAGCTGAGCTGCAAACAGTGGCTCTGGCTTTTTACAGTGTGGAGATCAGCAGCAGCAGCAGCAGCAGCAGCTGCTGCTAATGTTTGCAGATCACGCTTCTGCGACAGTTACAAGAGGAGCCCTTGTAAAACAGTTGGTGAGCCTCATAGGTCGTGGGATGAACAGGGAGGCAATAAAAAACTCACTCCCTTTTGTAACAGGATTGCCTCTTGGAGGCATTAAAAGCAAGCAGGAAATAGCACTGTTCCCACTTGCAACTGGTATTCAGGGGCACAGCCATCCAGCGGTGGATATGCCTGCGCTGACCAGGGCGGGCACGCTCCCGAGGGGGGCGTGGCATGGAGAGTGCCCTCCTAGGCATGGGATAGCCACTCGGGTGCCCAGAGTGGTACATGTGCCCTGAAGCCGGGGGTGGAGTAAGCCTCCCACAGGGGCAGAGCAAGCCCATGACGGACATTTGGTGTGCCACCTGCCAGCGACACCCAAGCCTCTCCCAAGCTGTCAAAATGAAGGAGGCACAGCTCCTCCCCTTACCCTGAAGGCTCAGGGTAGGCTTGGGAGTCATGGGCAGGCGGTGCACTGAATATCACCCCCTCAGTGAGGGCACCCGGGGCAGTCCGGAAATGAAATGAAACCTACTTACTGTAGGCACAGCAGTCCAGGTTGTGCTATTAAATTAAGCCTGCCTTTACAACCATTTTCCCCTCCCTGTATGGTTCATAACATCAGAATCAGAAAGTATATCCGTACTTCAGAGTGTCTGACCTGTTTGTTCTAATCTGCAGTAAAATGAAACCTATGCATATATAGAATTCTGACAATCCAAATGGTATGTTTATTTCTCAAGCATATTACAGATGCAGGCAGTATGTGAAGGTGCGACTTGATCTTCCAGATTCTCTTCCAGGGAACCAAAATGCAAATCTCTCAGCCATAATTCCAGGAAAAGTAATGAAAATAAAAGGAATTTCGAAACAAGCAGAGATCCTAAAGGTGGCAGAAATAGATGTCAGGTTCAAAAACTGGGCAGGGAAGTGGCAGGTAGCCCTTTCAGAAGAAATTCCCACCCCTGTGCTCATTGGTTGGGACATTTTAGAACATGTGCAGAGTGCTTTCATAGTTACCAGAGTAAAAGGGAGCCCACAGTCACCTGAACCTGAGGGGGTGGATACAGTAGCAGAGGCAGACACTGCTGAAGGACAGCAAGGGAATGATCAGTGTGAGGAAGGAAAAGACACCTTTTTATTTCCTTTGACTAAAAGTCAAACCTCAAGTTTTGCCAAAAAGCAAAAAGAAGATACAGAGTTACAAATGTACTTTGAGGCAGCCAAGTCGGAGAGGCTGTTAACTCCTGAGTGCCCAGAACAGTTTTGTTTGAGCAAGGACCTTTTATATCGAGAAGTCCTTGACCCACCATGCGGGGGGGGGGGGCGAAGAAGTGAAAAGACAGTTAATAATCCCTCATACCTATGGAGAAAAGATTTTGCAACAAGCCCATAATAGCATTTTTGGTGCACACATGGGAACAACACGCACTAAACGAAGGTTTGCGCAGAACTTTTACTGGCTAGGCATGGGGAAACAAATCAAGCTATATTGCCAGGCATGTGAAATTTGCCAAAGACAAGGTACCATAAGGTGGTTCATGTGAGCATGTTAAAGCCTTATCTTAGACCCGAAGGCTGGACACTGTATGCCATATGTGAATATCCAGACGAAGCCGAGATAACATGCTGGGAAGGGAGAGGGGAGCAATTGTGCAATCTACAAGAAGTAAAGATAGCTCCTACACTAACCCTTAATCAGCAGGTGGAGGTTAAGCAGATCCTACAAGATTACAAGGAAATTTTCAGTAACACTCCAGGTAGAGCTAAGGGAGTTGTACATCATATCGACACGGGAGATGCTAAGCCTATTGCTATCAACCCCTATAGAATAACTGGAGAGTATGTGGGGAAAGTTAGCAATGAGATAAGGGCAATGCTGAAGGCAGGGATTATAACCCCTTCGGAAAGCCTCTGGGCAGCACCCATAGTGTTATTAGATAAACCTGATAGATCTATTAGATTTTGCCAGGATTATAGGAAGCTGGACCATGTCACTAAAGCGGACACATATCCAATGCCGCGTTTAGATGACCTGATCGAAGCTATAGGCCAGTGTCATTACATCACCTGCCTAGACTTAACAAAGGGGTACTATCAAGTAGAAAAGCACCCTAGGGACCAGGAGAAAACTGTGTTCAGAAGTCCTTTAGGGATGTTTGAGTTTAAAGCAATGCCCTTTGGCTTGAAGAAGGAGCCAGATAAGGTTAACTGGACAGCAGCATGTCAGCAGGCGTTTGATGCCTTAAAAAGCGACTTGACATGAAATCCAGTCCTTGTTGCTCCTGATTATGATCGTGAGTTCACGCCTTCACTGATGCATCCAATGCCGGGATCGGGGCCGTGCTGTGCCAACAGGGAGAGAAGGACGACCTGCATCCCATCACCTTCATAAGCAAGAAACTACTACCAAGGGAAAGACATTATTTGACTGTCAGGGAACTGACATCGGAGCCAGAGGTGGAGGCAAGGCTCTCAAGCGATGCTGGAGAGGGGCCCAGCATGGAGAGAGGGAGCTCATCGGCTGGGGAAGGAAATCAGCGCAACACCAGTAGAGAAGGGGGGCAGATGGGGGATTTGGAGAAGAGGCTCCAAGACTCTTCGCCAGAAACCAGTGGGGAGAGCACGGGCACTCCGCTGCCCACTCCCTCCCTGCGCAGAAGACTTCCGCGCAGGGAGAGTAGGAGGAGACTTGGCGTCAAACAATTTCTTTGCTGGAAGAGGTTCAAAAAACGCCCACTGACGGATTCTGCTAGCGACTGAACAGCCACGGAGTGAAGGGCTGTCAGCCAGGACAGGTTTAACCAGGCTACCTAGCCAGGAGTGGCGGTAACTTACGCACGAGCAACCCCTTATCACCATTACATCGACCATCGAGAAGGAATGCCTTGCCATCGTATGGGCATTACAGAAGCTGAAGCCGTACATCTGGGGGTGAACTTTTACGTTATGTACTGACCATTCACCCTTGTTGTGGCTGAGGTCAATGAAGACCAACAGTAAGTTGTTGAGGTGGGCCCTATCACTGCAAGACTTTAATTTTACGATTAAAAATGTGAAAGGGACCCTGAATACCGTCGCAGATGCCTTGTCCAGAAGACCTGCTGTTGAAAGTTAACTGAATACCTAACATGTAACAGGTTTTTGTATATATGTATATTTTACCAGAACACAGTATTTGATGTGCAAATGTTAGATGTGATGTGAAGGGTGAAATGACAGGTTAAGAAATGTTTATTGGCCATAAAGATGTACTGCTGATTGATCAGGAGAATAACTAGGTTAAGTTATCCCTCCTGAGTCAATCTTCTTAAGGGGGGAGGAATGTGGCTTTGCCCCTAGGATGTGTCAATTAAAGGGTTAAAATGGGTGTGATGTGATTGGCCAGTGAGAATGCAAGGGGGGAGTAAAAGATAGAGTGGGAGGTTTTGAAAATCAGTTGAGGTCTGGGGGTTGACAGTTGAGGTTTGGGAGTTGGGAGTTGAGTTTTGTCAGTTGGGAGTTGAGGCTTGGGTGTTGGAGAAGGAAGAGGGAGGCTTAGGTGTGGGTTGGTAGAGCTGTATTGTGAGAGAGTGAGAGGAATTGATAGGTGGAGTCAGATAGATAGTTGGGAATAATTCAGGTTGAAGTTGTTAGGAACTAAGATTTAAGAAACTGTCAAGAGAAATAAACAGAAACCATACGCTTATTCTTGCAGTTTAAAAATAAACTTGATTAGTTGTTTATGTTAAAAAAATATATGCAAATCTCTCTTTACAGCCTCAGTAATACTCCAAATACATTTTGAGGCAATGCAGAAGGTTTCTCATCAAAACGTTCTTCTGTTTCCATCTCTAGCAGTATTCAGTACTGTTTTTTTCTACGCTCCTGCAGCCATCATAGTGCATGGCCATCGTGACTAGCTGCCACTGACAACCTTCTTCATGTGAAATGGCAAGGACGATAAAAGACGCTTTTTATCCAGTCTGGTTCGATTTCATAAAATATATAAATAGAGGAGCAAAGGGAGAGCCAGTGTGGCATAGTGGTTGGAGTGTCGGATCAGGAGCTAGGAGACCAGGGTTCAAATCCCCACTCAGCCACAAAGCATTTCCCCTCCTCTTCTGTGTTTGTTGCCACCAGGGCTGTTTCTACAGTTTGGCTTCAGAGAAAACCTCCGTTGTCTGGCTTGCTATCTTCTGTCGCCAGAACTGACGTGGTTAATCGTAGAATCATAATGGATTAATGTAATTAGTTATGTAATCAATTTCAATGGAAAAGAACATCTAAAACAACGCATGAAACAATGTAATTACTTAAGTAACCACTGCAAACCCAGAAAACGATGATAGCGAGCACTGCTTGTCTTCTCTCGCAATATTTCCATTCCTGATCTCTGGTGAGTAGTCAGATTGCATCAATATTTGCTGCTGTTTCCATCTCTGAGTGAACTCTCTGACATCCCTAGTCCTTTTCCAGATTCCTTCTCCCTCGCACTTGTCAAAAAGCATCCACGCAGTTGCTAACTCTGCGAAAAGAGTCTCATCTAGGCTTTGGTAGGTCGTAGAGTGCAATGTGGCTTAATCTAGAAGCCTAGCTAAGTGGGCCTTTATAAGTCAAAGTAAAACTAATAATAAAGGGTCAGAGTGAAGTAACATGGTACTTAAATCGCCTTCTTTTCAATGTAACTTCCTCATCAAGGTTTTATCGATGCCCTGTGTGACTCTCACAGCAGGCTGAACTTCAAATGTTGGTAGGTTTTTGTACTTACTTATCTCTATGTTGTAAAAAGTTTCACCCTTTATATTGCAGATGACTCACACATTTATGTCAAATATTTGCTGGGTGTACAGTACATTTAGCAGTTGCATACATTTTATCTCTTTTTCGCTATTGCTGATTTTTAATCATCTTTTGATCATTTTTTTAAAAAAATGCGGTAACTGGCTTTTTAATTGATCATTTTAATGTTTTATTCTTTTGTAAACTGCTTAGAGGTTTTTTTGTTACAACCAAGCAGTATATAAATATCGTTACACGAGAAATAAATAAAGAAAATACCAGATGTGCAACCCTGCAGTCAGAAGCAAAGATAATAAAAATTTATCATGCTATCAGATTCCATTGCAAACCTTAGAACAAAGCCTATCTCATATCGGCTGATGAGGGTGGTTTATTTCTCCAAGATTCCATAAATGTCTATCATTTCTGCACATAGCTGCTAAATATGTTTGTCTTCATTATCTGCCTTCTTTCTTTATTTGATGTAAAAATTGGGGTTTGGCCCTGACCACTCCTGGTTGTGGAGCCTGCCGCTACACTCACCTGCTGTAATAAATAAAGTTGTGGCCTAAATTCTGCCAAAAACCAAAATTAAAATTTGAGTTAAGTGTGACTTTATTTAGGGGGGAGGTCTCTGGGTCTGAACACGCAACAGTTGCATTCACACTTTGTGTATCATTAAAGCATCATGGATATGTACTATATCTGAAGTCTGTGAAATGGGCTAAAACCTTTGCGTGTGTAGGTCCCCAGGCCACCCCTCAAATAACTTCACACATAACACATAATTTAGTTTTGGTTTTTTGGGCACTATTTTGGCCACAACTTTATTAAAATACAAAATCAGTGAGTGGTTGTTTAGACATTGGTTATGACTATCTGTCCCCCCGCCTGGGACAGAACTGACATCCCGAGGTCCGATCGGTAGCCAGTAGAAGAGAAAGTCAAACTGGGGGTCATTTGAGCTAAGCGTCAGACCCACGCCGCTCACCCCAGCAGCTCTCTGAAAGCTTGCCGGCCTTGGTCCTATGACAAGGATTGGACGAAATCGTGGCAAGCCCCAGGATTCCTTTAACGGAATTCCCTTCAGCGCAATAGGAGAGGCAGGCACAGCCTATCCTGACCCCTCCACCACCAGCATATTATAACCAATGCCTAACCGCAACCTTACAAGTTGTGACGAGTTGCTGAGTAGTAGGCAAAAACCAAATGGCACAGCCAATCACCAAATGGCAAAATTCCTACTAGGCCCCTGCGCCAAGGCAGACGACCCCATGACAGGCAAAGCAAGGTCAACTGGAAAGAGGGTGGGCGGGCGGGTGATCCGATGCACTCTGCAAAGAGAAAAAGAAACCAGAGTGCACCAATATTTAAAGACTATGGACCCACCCACCCAATTTGCAACATACACTTTGCCCCAGCAACCCGGTTATCCAATCACAATGCCAGGCAACAACTATTAACCTGCCTGGCAACAAGAGGCCTGGCCCGGTGGCCCACACCGCAACACGTGCTCTCATTTATTGGAGAACACGCTTTGTAGAACTAATGACTGCATCTCAGGACTGTTTCAGCATAAAATACCAGAATTAGCCCAAACATGTATTTCCGCTGATCAAGTTTCCCAAACTTACATAACACCATTACTGTTGACTTTCCCTTCTATTCAGAAGCTTTATTTTATTCTGACGCATGTGTGCCTCGGGTTCTGATAAGTTCCCTAAACAAATACTTTCAACGATTAAACCCTCAGCAGGTGGGGCTTTCCTCTTAAGTCAGAATGATTGGATGACAAAGAAGAAGAAGAAGAAGAAGAAGAAGGAGGAGGAGGAGGAGGAGGGAGGAGGAGGAGGTGCTAAAAATTGGACATAGATCAAGAATAAAGAATAGCCAATGTCGTGCTATCCTGGTTTCAATTTCTGGAATCTCCAGATAAGACTGCCAGAAATTCTGCAGTCACTGCCAGTCAGTTCACACAATAGTGAGGTAGATGGGTCAGTAGTCTGACTCTGTATAAGGCAGCTTATATACATGGGTGCTAACTTAGAAACGGCGACTACAGTTTAAATAGATACATCTCACCTCCTTAGGGTATTATACCTGAGAACTGAAGTTAAGGCTGTACAGCCCTTCAAGCAGAGCAAAGAGTCCCCTGCCTTTCTGGGCTCAGGAGCTCATCTGGAACTCTTAAGTGGCTGTTGCCATCATGACAAAATGCCCATCTCACAGACACGAAACTGGCAGTGCTCAGAATCCCTCTCCCAAAACAACAGGTGAAACACCTACATGCAAGCAAAAACAAATGCAAAAAGAAATGAAACACAAAGCAGAAAAAGCAGAGAACAGCCCCCAAAAGCAGGCAATCCCACAAAAAACCCTCTAAAAGTAAAAAAAAAAACACATACCAAACCAACTCTTTTAAAAAAACAAAACAAAAACCAACAACTTAAAAATGGAGGGCTGGGGAACCTTGATGTGTGTCTGAGGGTGTCCACAGATTCTGTCCACAAGTGATACAGAATTTGAGAATATCTTCAAATTGAGAGCGGTCCTGTGTAATATAGGACTCCAAGTAGTTTTGGGGGAAAATATGCCTAAACAGGTAGCCTAAAATGCCATCCCCCAACAAGACAACAAAAGTCTTTTGCGTAAACGAAAAACAAACAACAGAGTTATTAAACACTTAAAATGTGAAGGGCATCGTATCTTGATTTTCCAGGAACTGAGAATGGGAACTTTGACAAACAGGAAATCATTGAAATTGGAAATGGCAGCAGTGTATTCAGGAGATATAAGTCTTTACATTAGATATAAACAAGGAGTTCCCCTGTCAGATGACCATGGCCAGTGAGAGAACTCTTTCATACACACACACACACACACACACACACACACACACACACATCTCACAGTCTGCTAGTATTGGTCAAGGTTGCACAAAAATCAAATACTACAGATTATTCAAAGTCTTGAAGCAATTGAGGATTTTCCTGCAGCTTAGCACTGGACTGGCTAAGCAACGGATCCTAAAGAACAACACAGTAAAATAGTGAGGACAGTGTATTAGACCCCATCAACGAAATGGTAAGGAAAAGAGTCGTTAAATTTATGGAAAGAAATGCTAGATATTCTAATTGAGATTACCTTGAGCGATGTGATACAAAATACTATGGTATAATGGATTAATGTGATAGCCTTCCATGGCCTCACAGTTATGCTTGATGCTCAGTTATATAGGTCAATTCTCTCTCGCTTTGTGCAGATTTTTGGAAAGAGCATGTGAAAAGTCCTCATTTAAATGGTGCACATTTGCGATAAGTTTTTCATGGGAAATGGGGGAATCGCCCATGTACACTAGGCTAGGGCTTAAATATTTTTTCTTCTGTGTGGTTTTATTTTAATTCTGGACACTAGGTGGCAATGTATTATTTTCTTTAAAAGCCATAGCTCTGGGATGTACAGGTTGTTAGGGGATGGGTTGTACCTCTGCCGGGGGACACGTTGTGCTATTTCTGGGGTAGTTTGTCCAAATTTGGTCTTCTCCCCCCGCTCCCTGCACTCAGCTCTCACCTGTGGCTCCTTGAAGCTGTCAGCATGTGACAGTGGCCACATTCCGGGAACGGCTCAAGCAGGTAAGGTGGAGCTAATGGGTCTCAAACCCTTGGTGAGTCAGGGACTTCTGCATGTGAAAACAGGCCCTGGTGGATTGAGACCAATGTGGGTCCAACAGTCAAGAAGGTGGCTTCTGCGCACACTGTAGAGGGAAGTTAGATTCAGATGGGGGTGGTCAACCTGGGACGGTAGCCCATTTAGGAGAAGGATAACTCTGATCCTAAACCTCTACTACCTTATGGGAGAAGGAGAGGCTAAGGAGTAAACCCTATACAAATCCAGAGTGGAGTCCCTAAGACATTGGATGGCGTCTTGTACACCTCCTTCCAGCAACTGCTGCTGCCAAGCTGGTGCCAGGTGTATTCTGTATCCAGGGCAGCTGTCTACCAGCTCCATCTGGTACGCAGGCTGAGACCCTACCTGCCCATGGACTGTCTCACCAGAGTGGTGCATGCTCTGGTAATCTCCCGCTTGGACTACTGCAATGCGCTCTATGTGGGGCTACCTTTGAAGGTGACCCGGAAGCTACAACTAATCCAGAATATGGCAGCTAGACTGGTGACTGGGAGCGGCCGCCGAGACCACATAACACTGGTCCTGAAAGACCTACATTGGCTCCCAGTTCGTTTCCAAGCACAATTCAAAGTGTTGGTGTTGACCTTTAAAGCCCTAAATGGCCTTGGCCCAGTATACCTGAAGAAGCGTCTCCACTCCCATTGTTCTGCCCGGACAATGAGGTCCAGCGCCGAGGGCCTTCTGGTGGTTCCCTCACTGTGAGAAGCAAAGCTACAGGGAACCAGGCAGAAGGCCTTCTCAGTAGTGGCACCCGCCCTGTGGAACGCCCTCCCATCAGATGTCAAGGAAATAAACAACTACCTGACATTTAGAAGACATCCCTGTTCAGGGAAGTTTTTAATGTGTGACATTTTAATGTATTTTTAATCTTTGTTGGAAGCTGCCCAGAGTGGCTGGGGAAGCCCAGCCAGATGGGTGGGGTACAAATAATAAATTATTATTAATATTATTGCTCTGCTTGCCTTTGGACTACATCAGTGAGGCCAAAAGGGATGGTGGTCTTGTCATCTGGGCAGCCCAGGACCACCATACACACTGCCCAGGTTTGCGCCCTGCAGAGGTCACTTTGGTGCTGCTGGCGCAAGCAGTTTGACTTCACTCCCGGAGGCACACTCCATTGTCTCTCAAGACAGACGGATGACGACATGATTCTCAAACTCTTTTTTAAAAATTGCTTAGAATATTTTCCCACCTCCAGGTCATCAGATTCTGAAATTTCCAGGTTTTTCCCCCCAACTAAAGAGATTCATAAAACAAGCATATTTTAGAGATGAATGCATAGGGAAACATTTGGAAAGTGCTTATTTTATAAAAACTGCATGCAAAAATGCATATTTTACAGATGAGTGCATTGGAAATACATTGAAAAGTGTACATTTCCCCTGCATTGCACTTTGGATTTTCCATTGAACTTTTAATAAATAGTGCATTATATTTTTCCTGTCCATTGTCTCAATGCTATCGGTCAAATCTAGTTGTGTCTTCTCTCCATTTTTAAAAAAAAGTTTATTGTTTTTCTTCTTAGAGGTTTAATGACAACCCATGAATAATGAAAGAACAAACACAAACCCTCACTTTGGAACTATGATGTGGCACAGAATATAGCCATGTTATGTAACACACCAAAGAAAAGAGTGGATGCAGCTTATCCAATACAATAAAAGAAAAATAACACCCTATCAGAAATAATAATAATAATAATAATAATAAACAATTATTAACTGTGTGGAGCCCCCTGTTGTCCATCTTGTTCATATGTGTAATAAAACAGTACAATTGCACTGTAAATTGATCTGTGCCTTTTTTCTTTTCTCCCCTTGCTATTTTTAACTTGTGTCTTAAGTTTTTCATGTAAAGCAAGCTGCCACACTTTTGGGAACCATGCCATAAGAGTCGCCCCTTCCAAAATCTTAAAGCCCTTGTTCTCTGCAGCTTCTCCTGCTGATTGATAACATTCCTCAGATACTGTGGGGATTAATATTTAGGTTTCCTTCTGTTCCTCTTTCCCCCTCCCTCTGCATTCCTACGTGCAAGCAGTACCTAAGTTGCAGCCCAAGACCTCTGTCATCGTGGCCGTCTGTTGTCCTCAAGCTCACCAGCATGGCTCTCTTTCTGCTCAGCTCCTCACTGACAATCTCTGCGATCTGTACCAATCACTGGGTCACGAGACCCACTTTGTTGGGCCCTTCCAACGAAAGCCTGTGGGACGTCTGTGCACCGTGGGGATGCAGATTCCTGCCCCGAGGATGGGGTAAGTGGCTCTTTTTGCGGCCAGCAATCCAAACACCCGGTGCATTGCCACTCTTCGCTAGGATTGCCAAATGTTTTTTAAATTGTCAGCTTCTGCTCTTCTGTCTTAAACAGCAGCATGGTCTACAGTCATGAGAAATGTTAAAAATCTATTACTAATTCCTACTCTTTCAAAGGCACAGGAGTTGGCCTGGTCAGTTTCTTCCTTGCCAGTTGACAACCTTATCTCTGGCTCTATTCTTTCTCATGAATTGGGGCCTAGCAACTACCGTATTTTCCCATGTATAAGACAACACCTATTTTTTTGAACCAAAACATTGAGAAATCAAATAATCACTCAATCTTTCAGTCAAAAAGATTTCCAGTTTTGTACCGCTGGAAAACTCATTAATGAAATTTAGGGAGGGTGACAGATTCCAATGGCCTGGAAACAAACCACCTGTGAGAGGTGGGACTCTTTCTATCTCTCCCAGTGCTCACCTCGGGTCTTCTTACCCAGCCTCCCAGAGCAAGTGAGTGAGCAGGCGGGCAAGCCAACAGACAGACTGAGCGTCCCCTTTGGTCTCTGCCTCAACACCAAGTGTGTGGAGCTTTGGGGGGGGCAGTGGGAGATTGAATCACCAACCACGGGAAGGTAACTAGAGTGTTGTTGTTGTTTTGTAACCCCCAAGCATTGAACATCTGTGTATAAGATGGCCCCCAATTTTGGACTAAAAATATTAAGTGAAAAACATCTTCTTGGACACTGAAAAATACCGTATGTTCCAGCGTATTAGGTGACTGGGCGTATAAGACGACCCCCAACTTCTGCTGTTAAATTATAGAGTTCGGCCACCTGCCAAGCACCACCAGGGGCAGAGCGCGCACCCCTCTGTTGCCTCTGCCGTCACAGCAGCAGCAGCAGCAGCCCAAGGTGAGGCGTTTGGTGGGCAGAACGAAACCGAAACCCACCACCCGGAGGGAGGGAGGCCCGGCCCAGTTCCCTCCGGAAAAAGGCTGCGAGCGGCCGCCTTGGCCTCTGCCGCCCTTACCCGTGGGGATGCCCAGCTCCTTGGAGCCCCGGCTGAAGCCACGCACCACCTCGCCACAGCAGGCTCTTCATGGTGCCCACAAGCTGAGTGAAGCCCCGCGCGGCCACGGTGGAGGCCGGATCCGGCTCCCACAATGGCAGCAGCAGGTGGGAGGGCAGGCGGGCAGGTGAGCGCTGTGCCATGGTGAGGAGAGAGCGGCGGCCAACGAACACGCGCTGTGCCGGTACGGAAGAGGCAGGGCCTCGCGCTGCTTCACAGGAGGCTGCGTCCCCTTCAGGTGATCTTCAGGTGATAGGGTTCTTCCAACCCGTTGTGATTCTGTCAATCTCCTTTTTCTTCCCCTTCTGCAGTTTTCAACACCTTTGTCGTAGGATTCCTGGTGGTGGGGGCGATGTTTGGGTTCCTCTGCGCTGCAAGTTTTATGCTCCTCTTCATCTGCACAAAAAGCAAATGGCTACACAAGTGTTTAAGAAAAAAATTCCTCACTCCAGGTATCTCGGACACAGCTTGCCTCCAACTTTTAGGGTGGTGTTATGTGTGCCGGTGTGGTTGCTCAAGAGCAAACAGGCAAGACTCCCACTGGTCTTTTCAAGGCTTTATTATCTGTCCAAAACATTCATTGTGCAGAGCGTCTCAGTTCCATGTCTGCTCAGTCACTAGTAGAATCTGGGAGTGGGCGGTCCTTAATCTTTCCCCAGCATAGCAGTCTTTTGACCCCCATCCTATGCCTCCCCTCTCTGTGCTTAAACAGACTGCACAGAGAGGGCGTGGGCAAAGGGGACCTGTCTCCCCCTCGCTTTGCTCAGGCTCAGTGTTGCGGCTTTCTCTAACATCTTCTGATCCCTGCATCCCTTCCCCACTGGAGCCGTGGCTTCCCTCCTCACCAGCGGAAGAGCTGCTTCCCACGATCTTCGGAGGCTCCCTGTAACACAACTGCTCTTCCACCTCTCGCCTCTGAGCTGATGGCAGCAGTGGCGTAGCGTGGGGGGTGCAGGGGGGCGACGGTACCGGGCGCAACATCTGGGGGGGGTGTGCTCGCACTCAAGTGCTAAAATCCACGGGTTAGGGGGCGCAAATTACTTGCCTTGCCCCGGGTGCTGACAACCCACGCTACACCACTGGATGGCAGTTCCCTGACAGGTGGCTACTTTTCCCAGTGAGATCGTGGCCCTGAAAGAAGCACTTTTTCCATGGGAAAATCGTGCAAGATCACAACAACCAAAACAGTCGCCATTCTGTCAAAGGGATGGTCCTGGTTCTTCCAGGACACTTGTGGGGTATGCCCATTCGCATGATCTGCTTACATCTGTTCTTAATTTGTTTTCGATGTTCGGTTGTGTTTTATTGCTTTTAGACATTTTAAATAGGGTTTTATTTCATTTTAACTGTATTTTTTAAATCGCAAAAATGTTTGCCACCCTGGTCTCCTTCGGGAGGAAGGGCAGGATGTGAACCTAATCAATGAATGAATGAATGAATGAACAAACAAACAAACCTTGGCTGGGTTGGAGCAGAAGGAGAGTCACACACTGCACAAAGGGGCATTAATTCTTCTTCATATGCTTCTTCCTAGCACTCACTACGATGATCGCAATGTCTGTGTATACAGGGAAATATACTAGCGATGTTCCTCTAGAGTTCCGTGGTTGGTCCTTCTACTTTGCCTGGGCTAGCTTTCCACTCTTCCTCAGTGCTGGTGAGTTCAAACCAAAGAGGGTGGATGCTTGTGAATTTAGGATGGACTGTGTAGAGTTTGGACCTCTGTTGACTTTGGAGTTGTGGGTTAGAAATCCCCAACCCCTTGCAATGAAAAATGGACAGGTGGGTGGGGCTTCACTGTTCTTTCATGAATGGAGATCCACAAGCTTGAAGTCACCACCTACCAGCCAATGGGTGGTGACTGGAAACCTGATGTCTGCAAGGATTGGCTGTGCGATTGACTCCCCTGTGGTGAGGGGGTGACTTCACAGCCGGTGGAGGGGTGGTGGTTTCATACTTGCTTCCTGCAGGGACCGATCCAGCCATTCTTCTACCTGTTCCACAACTGACCTCTCCTGCGAGGCTATGTATGGGGAAGTAGGCAAGGTTTGGGGACAGTAGTCCCACAAACCAAGCTGGGACCCACACACAGTGAATGGACTAAGGTCAGATGGATGTATAAAGTTCAAATTGCAAACAAAAAAGCTTGAGAAAGTTCCTTACTTTGACGTTTACTGAACATAATCAACTACCGCATTCCCTTTATATAATTTTGAGGTGCAAATGCTGTTGCTTATGTAGCCAAAACACATTTTTGGGGGTGGGGGTGGGGGGTAACTTTGACAGAAGTATAAAAAAATATTGAGGGGGGAATTAAAGGGGCCTTCTCAGTAGTGGCTCCTTGCCCTGTGGAACACCCTCCCATCAGATGTTAAAGAGAGAAACAATTATACAGCTTTCCATAGACATCTGAAGGCAGCCCTGTATAAGGAAGTTTGTCTGATGTTTTGCTGTGTTCTGCCATATTCTGTTAGAAGCCTCCCAGAGTGGCTGGGGCAACCAAGTCAGATGGGCTGGGTACATGTAATAAATTATTATTATTATTATTATTATTATTATTATTATTATTATTTAGCCAGTGGCTTGGGGGTCTCCCATCTCTGGTGTAAATGCTTTCCTATGTTTGGGGACAGTGTCCAATCTCCCTCGGATTCTGCTTCTCTTCATTCATTTGTCCTCTCTTTCTCTCCCACAGCAATCGTGACAGTGTTGTACCAGAAGTTGCACGAAACTGAAGAACGAGAAGAGAGGCTTGCAGCAAACTCTGTTGGAAACCTAGCATGAACATCTTTGAACTCGGCAAGAGGGAATAAGGCGGAAAACATGACCTCTTACAGCATGGACTACAAATACAGCATCCGCATCTGAATTTCCCTGGAGATTTGTGGCATTCCAAATTACTTGGTGCTGTTTCCAAGGTGGAATAAAGCCACTGGAAATCCTCTACCATTATATTTTGGAGAGTATGGTGTACGCACATTGAGTCCCTTTCGATTATTTGTGCCTTCCAGGACAGCTGTGCTACTAGCACACCTGTTTGCGTTAATTAAAACACTGTGAAAAATAAACTGAATTATTTCATTTAAGGTCTTTCTACTCCACATTTTGCAGCAGAGCCTGATGATGGCTTGTAGTTTAAGCATTAAAAATATAATGTGTTTGCTTGTTTGCTTGTTTGTTTGTTTATCTGATCTAATATGCCCACCCTTTGCACAGGCCATAGGGTGGGGAAGGTTCACAATAAGATCAAGTCGATATATCCCATTTTTATACAGAAACTACTTAAGGTACCTTTTAATGGAGTAACAACATGAACAACAAAAGAGAAAAGGGGCGGTGGATTTTAGCTCCAAGTTTCCCTCTTCCCAGTGGACTTGCAAATTGTAGCTCTGTCAGTGGAATCATATAGGTCTCCTAACTACTCTCAGAACCCTTAGCAAAGTAGAGATCCCAGAATTATCTGGAGGAAGCCCTGACTGTGTAAAGTGTTATGATACTGCTTTAAATGTACAATGGAGACTGGGCCTTTCTCTGGAGAAAGGCTTTTGCACTGCAATGGCTTCAGGATGGGCAGAAATGCAGTCAGGGAAGCAAAACCCTTTGGAGAAGAGTGTTGGGGCTTTAGTTTTCAGTGACATGTAGGGACAGGACAGTAATATGGTTTGGTTCACACTTTCATGCGAGCATCCCTGATTCGCACCTTCCATCCAGCTCCATCAGGCCTCCTCTCCATCAGGCTGCCCCAGCGGAAGAAGCAGGAAGCAGAGCTCCTTCCATCAGCTTTGCTGAAAGACCAGCTGCATCAGGTACCTCCTTACCCCTGAACTGTGCCAGCTGGGGATTATAAGAGCAGCTGTTTAGAAATTGGTATCTGGGTTTGACTTTTTCCTCCTCCCTCCCTCTTCTGTTCTCCTTGTGTGCCCTGGCGTTTTTTGGCGGGAGGCTGGAGCTTAGACTGTAACTATCTTGTTTTAATCGATTGTATGTAAGCCACTCTGCGAGCCTTCTGAGGGGTACATCTGTTCTAAACAGATAAATAATAAATATATGTCGCTGTCCTCAGAAATTCACATGTCTCTGAATTCTGTGACGCTGTTTTCCAACCCCTTCCTCCGCAAATGGGAATAACACTCATGCTTATCCGTTCCATTTTCGAATCACTTCCTATCGGGCACCCATAAGCGATTTACAGTATAATAAAGCCTACATAAAACAGTTACAGTTAAAACAATTTCATACATAAAAACAATTATATATATATATATATATATATATATATATATATATATATAGTTTAAAACAACAGCGGCATGTACATCAATCCACACCCAGAAATAAACAAACAGAAATAAATGTCTCCTTTTGGAAAACTTGCTGAAAGAGAAGTTTTCTGAAAGGGCAATAGAGAAGGTGTCTCTCTGATGTGTAAGGGGATTTTCAAAGGGTATGGGGCCACTCACTAAAGGCCTGATTCTGACATCATGCAGAATTTCACATTGCATACCCACTTTGCCATTTCTCCTTAGTCTGGTTAATGAAAAACTTGCACTTTGCGCCAAGGTAATGGCTGCTTGTTCGCAAGGGGTGTGGTCCATCTGTAATGATGCATTTGCATCAAAGAGCTTTGCTCCAGAGCCCAGCTCAGATTCCAGAGACCTCCAGCAATGTGGCAGATCCTTCTCCTGCTCGGCAGTCTGGGCTGCTGCTTGCTTGGCTCCACAATGCTAATTGCTTCCGTGTGTACCACTAACTGGATTATTCAGCCCACCCTATTCGGCTATTACTATGAAGGGCTCTGGAACTTCTGCATAGCAGAGCAATGTATGAGCCTGAATCGAGATTGGGGTAAGTCTTTCTCTGGTGGCCAGTATGCTAAACTCTTGACGGATGTGGGTGGTGTGTTGTTACCAGATCAGGGTCGGCTCACTGATGAGGCAAGGCAAGGTGCCCACCTTGGGTGCAGAAGCGAAGAGGTGGCACCCACCTCGCCTCCACCTGCCACCCTGCCACCTCCATTCCTGTACCAGGTACTGTTCCTGTGCTTTTGACAGCAGCTTAATCTATATGCATCCAGAGTCCATAATGCTTATCTCTAGCCTGTGAAAAAGACATTGCTGGTTAACTCAGATGTGGCAAGCCTCTGACCCTCCAGATGTTGTGGACTCCAGCCAGCATGGCCAACGATCAGGGATGATGAGAGTTGTGGACCATCAACATCTGGAGAGCCACGGGTTCTCACCCCATGGGGAAACCCAGCCAGATGGGTGGGGCATAAATAATAAGTTATTATTTTGAATTATGGTGCTGGAGGAGACTCTTGAGGGTCCCATGGACTGCAAGAAGATCAAACCTATCCATTCTGAAGGAAATCAGCCCTGAGTGCTCACTGGAAGGACAGATCGTGAAGCTGAGGCTCCAATACTTTGGCCACCTCATGAGAAGAGAAGACTCCCTGGAAAAGACCCTGATGTTGGGAAAGATTGAGGGCACAAGGAGAAGGGGACGACAGAGGACGAGATGGTTGGACAGTGTTCTCGAAGCTACCAGCATGAGTTTGACCAAACTGCGGGAGGCAGTGGAAAACAGGAGTGCCTGGCGCGCTCTGGTCCAAGGGGTTATGAAGAGTTGGACACGACTAAACAACTAAACAACAACAAAAGTTATAACAATACCAAATACATATCCATATACAGAGATTTCTCTGAATCTCAAGACTTTCCACCATTCCCTCCATGGGTCCTATTGTCAGCAAATTATGTTATAGTCTATATTTTGCATCTGTCCATATTACCCATATTATTTGATGCATTACCAGTGTTATTAAAATCTTGCTAATGTTTTCATCTGCTTAGAGTGGTTTCCCAAATAAGTTAGACATTTTTTTCCATTCATTGTTGAGTTTTTTGCCTTCTTGGTTCCTGAGCTTTCTGGTCAATTTTGCCATTTCGGCATAATCCAACAGTTTAGTTTGCCATTCCTCTCTGGTAGGGACTCTTTCTTCTTTCCATCTCTGGGCTAGTAACATCCGTGCGGCTGTTGTCTCATACATAAACAGTCTTTTCTGCTCCTTTGGAATATCAGTACCTACAACTCCTAATAAAAATGCTTCTGGTTTATTTTACAAAAGTTTTTTTTTTGTTTTTTTTGGAAGCATTTTTTTTGTTTTCAATCTTTTGGCCACAACAGTCATGTTTGGTGTAAGGCCCAAAGAGGTACTTAGAATCATGGAATCATAGTGTGTGCACCTTGAAGGTCTTCAAGTCCAACCCCCTGCGATGCAGGAATCTTCTGCCCATGTGGGGCTTGAACCCATGGCCCTGAGATTAAGAGTCTCCTGAGGAAATGAGCAGCTGATGTGGCCGCAATTGCCTCACACCCAGCACTGCTATTATTCATGGACATCCCTGAATGTTGTGCGATTAAGGAGGGATAAAAGGAAGTACTTCTTTACACAGCACAGTTAAACTATGGAACTCACTCCCACAGGAGGCAGTGATGGCCACCAACTTGGGTTGCTTTCAAAGAGGATCAAGAAAATTCATGGTGGACTAGGCTACCAAGCACAATGGGTATGTTCTACCTCCACCACCAGAGGCATCCGCAGGAGGAGAAAGTGGTCCTGTGCTCAGATTTTGCTTGCCGGCTTCCCACGGTCATCTGATTGGCCACTGTGAGAACAGGATGCTGGACTAGGCTGTTGGTTGTATTCTTCTTGTTGTTGACTTCCTTGATCTCAGGACCTCATCCCTGAAGAATATGTTGGATGGTTGGGGTGGGGTGGGGTGGCTAAGGGCTAGAGCAAGTGAGAACCCATCACCACCACAAGTTGCTGCTGCCTTGTGTCCAGTGTTTTTTCTGCAAAAAGAGAAGAGAGGAGAAGAGAAGCCATTAACTCCCATAATCCCAAGATTCCTGACCCTGACCTGAAAGGGATGCCAAAGAATTCTGGTGGGAACTGATGTTTGCTTATTTGTCCCATGTCCGGAGAGAAATCAACCCAGCAGAAACAATCGGTATTCAGTGTTGATCTTGTTTTCTGTCTGCAAATGATATATAATTGATAATTCCTCCCCCGTTTGCACTGTGTTTCCTTTGCATTAGAACAAACAGTAGGGAATAATGTGATTAATTACATAGTAATTTATATAAAATCTGACCATAGTGAAATGAGTCATGTGGGTTGGATTTTTTATTTTTTATTTTTGGAAGACGAAGTGCAGCAGAACTCAAACTGTGCTGCATGCAATCAACATGAGTCAGAATGGAAATAGATGTCTTATTACATTCTGAGCCCCCAAACAGGAATTTATCCCCCATCTCTACACAGGGGGTAATGGTAGAAGGCAAGCATATCTGATTTTCCAGTGTTACTAATTCACTGTTGCTTCTCTTTTGCAGCGTACAAAGTGTTTGTTTTAGGATTCCTGAACGTGGGAACATTTTCTGGATTCTTGTGCAACCTTCTTTCTCCACTCTTGTGGGTGTGTGGAAAGAAGGAGCAGATACGAAGGGCTACCTTCAACTCAACTTTTCTGTCAGGTATTGCAGATACAGAACACCCCCCTCTCCAACTACTCCGATTCTTCTAATATAGCCATGGGTCTTTAAGTATCAAGAATATGATACTTAAGAGCCACTAAGCTTAAACCAGATCCATAAAATTGTTCCTGTTTTGCCCTGCACTGGAGGGCAGGACCCAAACCAATGGCTTCAAGTTACAAGAAAGGAGATTCCAGCTAAACACCAGGAATAACTTTCTAACAGTAAGAGTGAATGAATGAATTTACTTTATTACGGTCATTAGACCAGCATAAGCAAAACATCTAAATACAGTGGTACCTCTGGTTAAGAACTTAATTCGTTCTGGAGGTCCATTCTTAACCTGAAACTGTTCTTAACCTGAGGTACCACTTTAGTTAAGGGGGCCTGCCGCCGCCACACAATTTCTGTTCTCATCCTGAAGCAAAGTTCTTAACCCGAGGTACTATTTCTGGGTTAGCGGAGTCTGTAACCTGAAGCGTCTGTAACCTGAAGCGTCTGTAGCCCGAGGTACCACTGTAAATTGCATAACAGGATGAATCTAAGTGAATAATTATTAAATAAATGGGAGCAAGAACCAAACGTAGAGTTAAACATATACATAGTCTACTTAATAGAATACATAGAATACATAGAGATCCAGTGTGGTGTAGTGGTTAAGAGCGGTAGACTCGTAATCTGGTGAACCGGGTTCGCTTCCCCGCTCCTCCACATGCAGCTGCTGGGTGACCTTGGGCCAGTCACACTTTTCTGAAGTCTCTCAGCCCCACTCACCTCACAGAGTGTTTGTTGTGGGGGAGGAAGGGAAAGGAGAATGTTAGCTGCTTTGAGACTCCTTTGGGTAGTGATAAAGCGGGATATCAAATCCAAACTCCTCCTCCTCCTCCTCTTCTTCATTAAGCATAGATAATGAGTGAGTAAAAACTGATAAGAAAAATTAAAAGATCAGTTAACGCAGCTATATGGGGTGGGCTTCAGAAGTGTGGGTCTAACAATAGGGGCCTGAGTTGTAGCATAGACCATTCTTTGTCAGATATCTATCATGTCAGCCCAAAATCTGGTGACTGAATATGTGACTTCTGGGCTCTCGTCCTGTAGTAATAGGGAGATGTTGTGTTGTTCTGAACTCCCAGGAAATTTATATAAGATGGGTTGGATAAACCTAATTTGAATGTCTATATAATACTGGCAATGAAGAAGGGCATGCTCCATTGTTTCCTGCTGCCCAGAGCCACAGGGGCATTTCCTCTCCTCATATGGTATCTTCCTATAGCGGCCTTCCTGAACTGCTGAAGGGAGGGCCTGACAATGGGCCAAAGTGAAAGCCCTTCCTTGTTTTGTTATTTTGAAATTAGCTATGTGTGGCATTTAGGAAGTCAAGCATCTTCTAGTTTCGCTAATTAAAATTGGGGGGGGGGGCAGTAACAGGTGTTTGACAGTGGAACAGACTCCCTTGGGAAGTTGTGGACTCTCATTCCCTGGAGGATTTTAAGCAGAGGTTGGATGGCTTTAGTTGAGATTCCTGCATTGCAGGAGTTTGGACTAAATGGCTCTCGGGGTCCTTTCCAACTCAAAAATTCTACGATGAGCCCACCAGGCTCAGTATAGCTCAGTTACACTCTTAAAAACAAATGGATCAAAAGACCCAAGTGAATTATATCAACAGCCATAAGAATACCTTCTAAGCTAGAACAACAGATCAAAATGCACATCGACATGCCTGGGTAAGCTTCCCTAAGCAGAAAAGTTTTTAGGAGTCTGCTAAATATTTCTACCCAACTTTTCAGGTGAGATTGGTGAGGTAGTGGGGGTGTGGTAGGTAACAGTGCATCTGACAGCTGACTCTGGAAATAGTCACTATTGACATGCTTCCGTTTGCTCGTTCCTAGTGGTTACTACGTTGATTGGAATGAGTGTGTACACAGGGAAATACACTTGGAGTACACCTCTGGAATACCGTGGGTGGTCCTTCATCTTGGCCTGGTGTAGCTTCTCCCTCTACCTTGTTGCTGGTGAGTGCGACTAGCAGAAATATCCAGGAGACTGAGGTTTGCTTCCATTCTGATAACAAGGGCTCCCCCCCCCCCATCATTGCATCTGCTATTGTTTCCTGGGATGCTCAATCGCTATATCCCAGGGGGAATCAACATGGCGCTCTCCATAGGTTGCAGACTTCAACTCCCATCATCCCTGTTGGTCTGGTATGATGCCTGGGTCTGATGGGAGTTGTGGTCCAAATCCTCTGGGTGGAACTACAATGGCTACTTCAGCTATAAACAAACTTGGTTCTCTTATTTGCTTGTTATGTGGAGTCATGGGAAAGCCAGCACAGGGAAAGATAGAAACAGATTATGGTGGTAAGCATATCACTTGACATCAACTGGGCTTACTTTGGAGTAAATATGCTGTGGATGAGGCTGCCGGTGATCAGCGGCAAAACACCCGCTGTGTATGCAAAATGTCCCAGATTCAATAGCCCTCAATAGCTGCTTATTTGGGGGGAGGGAAGAGAGAGAGTCTGCATTTCCAAAAAAGGAATAAAACATGGCCCAGATTTGCATAAAAATTGCATGTGTGAATATATGGCAAGGGAGGTGTAAAGTATGGTAAAAAGGAGTGTAAGAAATCTAATAAATAATAATAAATGCTTTCATTTTTAAAGTAATTTTAATTGGTTTTCATAAATGTGCAACAAAATGTAGCTAGATAACTAAGCATAACATAATCTCGCCAGTGACCAGTTTTCATGTCTTTATAATATTTGTTCCTCTTTTAGCTTTCCTTCGGGTTTCTCCCTTATTGTTCGGTCAGGGTTGTGCGGATACCTCCATCTTCCAGAAGTCATCTCCTCCAACTGAAGTATCAGCAATTACCAACGGTCATGACAACAAGATTTGTAGTAATGAGACTGATAAAATATCTTCCACATAGACCCTTTTGGTTCATATATAAAATAAGTGGCCACCAGATGGAATAAAAGGATTCATTTTCCTGTTTTCCTTTTCACTATTACATTATTGGTAATTTTCTATGCTATAGCCAGCTTCCATACATTTCTGTACCACAGGTCTATTCCCAAATCCTGTAGATTTCAACATGTTTTGGCAATGGATAGCCTTGCTGCAACAAGCAAAATTTCAGGAGTTCTCTTCTTTTAATGGACTTATTGGACCTTCAGAAATTGGCAATGAATACAACTGTGGGGTAAATCAATTTCTTCCCATGAAATATAAGAAAATTCTGAGTATATCCCCCCCCTCAAAAAAATTGTATTTTGATGTCAGGGACTGGGCAGAGGAGGAATGGTGGAGACCGCCTCCCCCGCCTGACCCTTCCAGAGAAGAAGAAGATGGTTCAGAATTACAACAGGGGTTTGAGGGAGGTCACAGCTCAGAGGAAGATGAGAGGGAAAGTTGGGAAATAATGGGAGAGGAGGAGACAGAGCCGGAGCAGCTGGCTGACACGTCATCACTAGAAAGCATTCCAGACCCACCATCTCCCAGAACCCGTCGAGCCTTAAAAGTAGGAGAGCAAAGAGCTCAAAGACAGATGGCCCTCAGTGCCACCCATAGAAAGGATGACAAATGAGGAAGTGGGAGAGAAGGGGAATGGAGATTTACCCAGGACAACACCATTATTCCAAGAGGCAGCATTTCCAATCCTCTCTCTGTGAATATTGAATAAAAAGCAATTGCTAAGAACTTTTGTTTGTCTTATCTGTTCCTGGCGACCTGCCTTGGGGGTTGGATCCACTGCCGCCTGACGGTTGGGCAGCCCCACCGCAAGTGGTGGTACAATTGCAATCTCTGCACCTCAATGATACTGTTCCAGAAGTAATATGGCACAACTGCACTTGTGTTCTATAGATGCAAGTGGAGAAATAGCCACTACATAGTAAATAGAAATACAATATATCTCACCACAGTGAGGAGGGCAGTGACCAGATGAGCTAACTTGCTCAATTTACTGTTGAAAGCACTCACTGTGAGTGGGCAGCTTCAAGCCCTCCTCCGCATTTTCCTTTCATAGTATTCTTTAAAAAAAATTGAAGCAAATAAATCAAATCCATACAATAACAATAATAGTGTTCTTTAAATTTAAAACCATCTTGAACTGGTGAGCCTTCAAAACAGAGGATATCTTCAAATAGAGCAACTGTATTCTGTGGCATAGGACATGCAGCAATCCTGCCCCTACCACCAAAATAAACACAGCTAACAGGATTTGGAAATAAATAAAATAAAATAAAAATTGTCCAGTAGCACCTTATAGACCAACTAAGTTTGCTTGGGTATAGGCTTTCGTGTGCATGCACACTTCTTCATATACACTGAAACAGAAGTCACCAGACCCTTGTATATAGTGGGAGGGTGGGGTGGGGTATTTCTCAGATGGGTAGTAGGAGATGGGTGATTGACTTAATGGGTATGGTAAACCTGTTGACGACTGTTAACGACTGCAATTAAGTCCTACAGGAAAAAGCAAGGGATAGTATGCAGATGACCAAAAATAGCTTTAGCATGTATAATGAGACAAGAATCCAATATCTCTATTCAGACCAGGTCTCTCCATAGTTTTCAGTTTGGTAATAACTTGTAATTCAGCAACTTTGTGTATGCCATCAAATGCCAGCAGTGCTCTTCAGCTCTCCGTATTGGACAAACAGGCCAAACCCTACGCCAAAGGATAAATTGACATAAATCTGACATCAGGAAATACAAGACAGAGAAACCAGTGGGAGAACACTTCAGTCTCCCAGGACATTCAGTACAAGATCTCAAAGCAGCTGTCTTATTACAAAAGAATTTCAGAAACAGACTTGAAAGAGAAGTTGCTGAATTTACCATACCCATTGAGCCAATCACTCATCTCCTACTACCCTTCACAGTGGATTTGCTCCAAGCTTAGGGAGGGCAGAGGCTAGACCCTAACACAGTGCGACAAGCCCTTCCTTCTGATCCCAGAGAATGATCCATCAGCGGTAAGAAGAACACACTCTGCACATGCTCAGACAGAATATTTATTATAACTTTAGATATTCCAGGGATGAGCACTAGTGGATTCAAGAGGAGGGTTCTGGAGGAGGCCAGCAACAGCAGCCATTGAGAAGCTCAGGACAAGTGCTGGCTCATCCTGTGAGAGCCAGTGTGGTGTAGTGGTTAAGAGCAGTAGATTCGTAATCTGGTGAACCGGGTTCGCTTCCCCACTCCTCCACATGCAGCTGCTGGGTGACCTTGGGCTAGTCACACATCTCTGAAGTCTCTCAGCCCCACTCACCTCACAGAGTGTTTGTTGTGGGGGAGGAAGGGAAAGGAGAATGTTAGCCGCTTTGAGACTCCTTCGGGTAGTGATAAAGCAGGATATCAAATCCAAACTCTTCTTCTTCTTGGTGGTGGCTGTGCTAGAGGGAAAAATCGCGACATTCCTGAATTGAATCAGAAGCTGGGGTAGCTTCTGTAATTCTGGGAGTGTCCTGGGGAAATTGGGGTGGTTGAAGGGTATGCTTCATTTGTCTAATGAAAAGATAAGGGCCTAAGGGAATAATGGTACTTGTCAGCCTGGAACACCATTTCATAAATGAGTGAAAGGTCAACAAGATATTGACAGCTGCTAATGCCAGCCTGAGAAAATTTGTCACACCCAGCAGCACTCAGTTCTCGACCATCTAAGTGGAGAGTCTTATCAACAAGGCTCAACTCTTTGCTGGAGACTTTCAACCCCCAACACATGAGAGGCTGCAGCGACAGGTGTGTGCAGGTGGGGCCAATGGGTTCCCAGCTTCTCTCTCCCTTGTATGATGTATCAAGCTGACTGGGTGGCGTAACCATTAAATAGGTGATAACAACTGCCAGAAAGCAAGAGCAGTACATTAGGCAATCCAAGGGCTGTGAACCTTGCTGCCAAACTGCTTGGAGCGTGTTTTGTTGGCAAGATGCCTTCTGCTATAAATATCTGATAAGGGGTGGGGGAACTTTTCTGGCTGGATTCCAAGCTTCCCATCCCTGGCTGGCTGCTTTGACAGGTGGGAGCCAGATCACCCGCCTATCTAGTGCCCAATATCACAATACCAGGTGGAAACTGTGAAGGGGCTCACTCTTAGCATCGATCAGGAGGTTGAAACTGACAGCAAGCCTCCCCCCCCCCCAGCTGTACTATGGGGTTCCCTAGCACAGCAGATCCCAGTGGGGATCGCTGTCAGTGCTGTTCCTTTATAGCCATGTTTTTATATGCCCCAGACCTGACTGATGTGGGGCAGCTGGGGGCAGCTTGTAGAAAACAGCCTCGTGGGTCGAGTTTAGCACTCCTGCCGGGTCTAATTTGTCTCATGGACTGGAGGTTAATCATGTTTAATAATTTATGATGATGATGATGATGTCTGCCCTGCTACCAACACACAGTGGTTTAGGGAAAGGAGGAGGGAACACGAAGGAAAGTCCCATTTCATATCATTCCAATGACTTCCCTTTGCACCATATGGGCCGACCATACGTATGTCTGACTTTGAAAAACTTTGCACTTTGTACGCAGCTAATGATAGCTTGCATCACACACGCCAGGGATATTCCCTGTTATTAATATCTTTGCTGCTTCCTGTTCCTTTTCCTCCCTCTTGCCTGCGGCGTTCCTATGCGATAGCACCAAAGAGCTTTGACTAGTTCTGCAGTTCTTCTGCCTAAAGATCCAGCTTAAGAAGACCGCCGGCAATGTGGCAAGTCCCTTTTCTCAGATTTGGCTGCCTGGGTCTTCTAACACTCAGCACGGCGATGCTACTTACTGCTATGTTTACTGGGCCCTGGGTTGTTTGGCCTTCCATTTTCGGACCTGCATATGAAGACCTCTTAAAGCAGTGTTTCCTATCAACCTGCTTATCCCTGGAGCGAGGCTGGGGTAAGTGGCTGGTTGGTGACAATCACTCCAAACACCTTGGATGAAATGCCCCCATCTAGGGCAGCATGCACGCCAACGTTTCTCTGATGAAAATAGAGACCCCCACCCACCTGACTGGGTTGCCCCACCCACTCTGGGTGGCTTCCAACATACATAAAAACATAATAAAACATTAAATATATATATATATAAAATCTTTCCTATACAGGGCTGCCTTCAGATGTCTTCTATAGGTTGTATAGTTACTTATCTTCTTGGTTTGGTGGCGGGGGGGGGGGTCACATAACTCCAAACCCTCCAGCATTTATCCGATTAAAATAGGGACGTCCAAAGAAAAGCAGGACATTCCGGGATCAAATTAGAAACTAGGATGGCTTCTGTAAATCGGATTACTATCTTTGGAAAATGGGGACACTTGGAGGGTCTGGGGTGGCCAACTTTTCTTCTCTTCTTGCCAGTCGCTGCGCCTCTGTTTTTTAACAGCAGCTAGATCTTATCTTATATCCCTGTTCAGGGAAGTTTTTAATGTGTGACATTTTAATGTATTTTTAATCTTTGTTGGAAGCTGCCCAGAGCGGCTGGGGAAACCCAGCCAGATGGGCGGGTTACAAATAATTTATTATTATTATTATTATTATTATTATTATTATTATTATTATTATTATTTACAATGGCCGCTCCGGTTGTGCATGGGATCTGTTTCGGAGCTCCAGTTGGATCCCGAGGAATCCGCAACTGGAGGTGCTGCTTCTGTGCATGGTGCGTAGAGCGCTTCTGTGCATGTAGAGAAACCCGGAAAAATACTTCTGGGTTTGCCACGTTCACATCCTGAAGGATACACAACCAGAGGTGTGTATGTCCAGAGGTACCATTATATATCTCATCTCCATGTCAAACAGAGCGCCCTTTGCTAATAATTCCTGCATATAAAGCTCCTCTCAAATGCACACAATCAATTTTTAGCCTTCTCCTCCTGTTTCTTCTTCCTGGGTTTGAGCTAACGCAGAACCTCCCTTTTTCATGTGAGATACCGTATTTTTCGCTCTATAAGACGCACCAGAACAAAAGACGCACCTAGTTTTTGGAGGAGGAGAACAAGAAAAAAATATTCCGAATCTCAGAAGCCAAAACAACAAGAGGGATCGCTGCGCAGCGAAAGCAGTGATCCCTCTTGCTGTTCTGGCTCTTGGAATAGCTGCGCAGCCTGCATTCACTCCATAAGACGCGCACACATTTCCCCTTACTTTTTAGGAGGGAAAAAGTGAGTCTTATAGAGCAAAAAATACGGTAAATCTAATCCTGTGGCTAATTTCAGGAGGTGTGAAGGGTGTTGAGTGGGCTATGCACATGCTCAGTCCTTGGTATAAGGCAATGCCTGGAAGCAACTGACTCTGGAGATGAAAGGTAGTCGCACCAACACCATACATTTAAAGCACTCATAACAAACTACAGTTCCCAGGATTCTTTGGGGCAGGGGGAAGCCACAACGGTTGTTGTTGTTTAGTCGTTTAGTCGTGTCCGACTCTTCGTGACCCCATGGACCAGAGCACGCCAGGCACTTCTGTCTTCCACTGCCTCCCGCAGTTTGGTCAGACTCATGTTTGTAGCTTCGAAGACACTATCCAACCATCTTGTCCTCTGTCGTCCCCTTCTCCTTATGCCCTCCATCTTTCCCAACATCAGGGTCTTTTCCAGGGAGTCTTCTCTTCTCATGAGGTGGCCAAAGTATTGGAGCCTCAGCTTCACGATCTGTCCTTCCAGTGAGCATACCATACATTTAAAGCACTCATAACAAACTACAGTTCCCAGGATTCTTTGGGGCAGGGGGAAGCCACAACGGTTAAAGTGCTTTAAATGTACATGATGCTGTAGCATACTAGACTCATAAATTAAGCTTGCAAAAGGGAAGGACAAAAACGAACTCCCCCTCCCAAGAAATTCCAGAGCATTGGGGCCACATGATGACGATGATTACTGGTGTTTCTCTTTTGCAGTGTACGATCTCTGTGTCATAGGATTCCTTGGGCTTGGGGCAACCGATGGAGCCATTCTGGTTGTTGCTTTTATGTGGTTCTCCATCTGCAAGAAAAGCAAGACGGTCAACAAGTTAATGGATAAACATGGCGCTGTGCCAGGTATTTCAGTCACTGAATGTTCCCTTCTGCCCAGTTCGGGGTTGGCTTTCCTGACCCTTCACGCTCAGGAAGTTTCTAGGTGGGCCTGAACTGTACCTCCACTGTTGGAGGTGACCTGCTTCTGAACACCAGTTGCTGGCAACCATGGAAGTGCCTATTTGATCTCACATCCTATTTGTGGGTTTTGTCGTCTAGTTGGCCATGATGAGAACAGGATGCTGAATTGGATTTGTCATCGGCCTGATCCAGCGGGCTCGCCTTACATACTTAATGTTAGCATTGCAAGTTGTATACTTCTGCCATGTTGGGGGGTGGAGGATGGCTCCAACAAATTTTCCTAATCTGATAATGCCTGCAAAAAACAAAACAAAACCCTAATGCATAATCTCCTAATCTGTGATGCCTGGTTATTATTGCTCTTCTTTTTCTTCTTTTTTAAAGCACTAATTACACTCTGAAGATTGGCACAAACAGTAATGTCCAGATTGATAGTGGAGCAACTTGGGTGTATTATGTGAGAATCGTCGTGGGTTGTATTCAACAAACCTTTACTCAAGAGTAGACCCATTGAAATTAACTCCGAGTTGTAAACCACTTTTTTAAAACAACAACTACTACAACAAAGCAGTGTATAAATTCAAATAAATAAATAAATAAAAGACTAACCTAGGTCCATTAATTTCAGCTTTTAGTTGTATTTCTAATTACATTTAATAAATTTTCAAAAATTTCACATATACATTCCAACGCATAATATTTTTTTCTTTTGCTTGGTTGACTTCCCACCCTATTTCCCATGGTGTGTTTTTTTTATTACTCCCCCTTGCTGCACCCTGTCTTCCCTCTCTTATAACAATCATACAATAATCTCTAATTCCTTCTGATGCTCATAGTTCAAATCTTGCTTGTGAATTCATCGTACTGTAATATTTCTTTAAATAGGTCCAGTAATTTCTATGGCTCTGCTCTCAGTAAATGTTAGTTGAATACCAAAAAAAAAAAAAAAAGGGGGGGGGGAGAAATGATTATAGGCTCCTGTGGGTCCTAAGTACTCATCCACCATATAAGATTATTTGCAGCGCTTCTGCATAGTTGGTTGCTTTGGCCTTGGCTCCCTTCAAGCAGCACCCAATGTTGGGATGGGGATGGGGAAGAGCAGGGTAAGAAAACAGCAAGGTGGGGGGCAGCAGCCCCACCATTGTGCACACACCCCAATGTGGCTGCTGCTGGCAACCCAGAACAACTCTCAGAACAACGCCATCCCCCTCCTGCCCAAAGTGTACAGTGCCACTTCTAGGAGGACCCCAATGCTTCAATCTCATGAGTTGCCTTATCTGAGCATCAGCTTGGACTCCATCACTTCCAGTGAAGAGAGGCAACCATTCAGAGGAGATGTCTTTTGTGTCTCGGTGTGAGTCACTGGACTTCCTGCTTTCAACTGGAAGGTTCACCCAGGACCAGGACCTGTGCAAAACCAGAGCAGATTGGGGTTCCTCTTGGGACAGGTCATTTGGGCACTTGCCTGCTTTAAAAGCAAACCTATGGAGTGTGCCACCTCTGGCCATGTGTACCTGTGCGGACGTTCCCCAAGTTTCTGGTAACAAGCCTTTCTGGTTTATCCACAAATGACAATTGGAATGTCCAACTTCCCCTATATCTGCATCACTGGTTGACAGGACAGGACCGTGGGCAGCAGTCTGTAGTGAGTCAGGAGGACCCAAAAAAGCAATGAGGACCAGAGGACGAGGCAGGATTCAGAAGGCGTCAGATTAGGAACCAAGCCCCAAGAGCAAGACCTGACCCACCAGATCTCAGGTAGAACTTGGTCACCCATGCAGAGTCCCTTAGCCTTCTTATACTCTTTCCTTCCCAGGAGGAATCGGTAGCCATCATGGAAGGCATCAGCCCAGCAGCTGCTGTACTGAGAAACTGCAGTGATGCAGCTTGCCACACGGGGCAATGGTCAGCATTTCCCGACAGGGACAGAGTGGGGCAGGGCAACTGTGTAAACTAAGGGATATTATGAATACTCCTCTATTTACTCCTTCCTAGTGGTTGCTACATTGATAGGAATGTCTGTATATACTGGGAAATACACTCCACAAGTTCCTGTGAAATACCGTGGGTGGTCCTTCTTCATGGCTTGGTCTTGCTTTCCGCTTTTCTTCATTGCTGGTGAGTTAAACAAAGATTGGGGGGGGGGACTTAGAGTTGCATCTCTTGAAAGGGGCATGGAGCCCATGGCTTCCTTCTGGAAGTGGTGGCATCTCTTGAGAGGGCCTTCTTGTTCGTTGCGAGGAAAAGATAGGCATTCCCTGGACGCCGTTACCTCCTGAGCTTTTGCAAATTTGGGGGTTCCGCCTAGCTAAGTGACACCTCTCTCTTGCACGCAGGGGGTGATTGGGGTGGTTAGAGAATTGTGACAAAAATGGAAACAGAACCAGACCTTGTGAGCTTCTCTTACTCATCCTATGTCTGGAATGGGAATCAGTCCGGGAATACATTTTGTATCTGCTGCTACTGTAGTTTTCAGTCCCCTGATGATGGCATAGTCAAATATGTATATTATGTAAGTTACTGCATTTCGCCACACACTGGGCACACTGAATAAAATAGTTTCCGGTGGGAGATGAATTGCAGCAGAGAAGGAAGTATACTGCATGCGATGAATACAGGGTGGAAGGAAAATGGCACCTTCTTACATCTCTAGGGCTATTTTGGTGGCATAAGGATAAATGCTTACTGCCTGAACTTTGGAAATGGAGGAAATTATTTCCTCTCCCCCCCGACATTCTGACGAACATTTCTCTCTCCCCCACAGCTGTAGGAATCCTGTTTTATCAAGTGTACCAAGAAATAGAAGAAGAACAGCTTGAGGACAATGTTGTATCCCAAGAGATGCCAAACGGCAGCTATTCCTTGGAAACGGAAGGGGCTAAAGGCTGACCTTTCTCAGCATGGATATGGAACGCATCCAGAATTATTTGCAATTTATTCTCGCCCCCACACCGCCACCGCCACCAAAGATTTGGAAGTTTAAAGTTACTTACTCCTTGCATTCTTCTTCTTCTTCTTCTTCCCTGAATTAAATATGCATAGGAATTCTCTGTCATTCTGTTCATAGATCCAAATTTTGTAGACTTTGCAGCAGGTTTCAGCTCCTTTGCATCTCTCTTAAACACATGTATTAATGCACATATAACACTACGGAGACTTCGGGAGGCCCTTGCGTGATGCTGGCCTTAGGGTCCAAGCTCCCCAATGTGGCTGCAAAGCATCAGGTGGCAGAATTTGTCATCCGGTGTGATTATGTGTATGGGGGCAGGTACCCACATGGCTTGAAAGGAGCAATAAGGAGCTTAAAGTGGGGCCTCTTGCTCATTTGCTGGAACAAGGTGCACTCCCCCCCCCCCCCAGCCATCAGCGCATGGGCAGTGGTGTGGAATGTTTTCCACTGGGAGCAGTCAAATACAACATTCCTTGTTTTCCTAGAGTGGACATGCAGGGGAATGTTTGGTACAGCCAGTTGAAACTTCCTGTTCTTCCTGGCCTGGAGCATCCTTCCTTGCATATGACTAATGGGTGGGCGTGACCTTTCCAGACCTGGTGAAAGGACAAGGCATGCTGCCTCTCTCTCTCTCTCTCTCTCTCTCTCTCTCTCTCTCTCTCTCTCTCTCTCTTTCTCTCTCTCTTTTCCATCTTCCTTTTGTCCTGTGAACTTCCTGGATTGAACTGCTGGCTGCCAGACAAGCAGTCCCCCAGCTCATCTCCCTTATGGGGTAAACCTGCTTTTATACATTTGTAACTTTAAGCCTAAAGCCTGCCTTCAGGGATCACACTGTGCTTTGCCTGATTATGAGTAAACTTTATTTTTATTGCTTATGAATAAGACTGTGGTGTCTTTATTCTTTTAGGATGGATTCAAGGGGTCTTACCAGGAAAATATTAGAAGACATTTCAATCCAGACAAGCCAGATTGAATTGTGTATTGTCTTAAGAAACACAAGCCAGTTTGCAACTAGTTTTCTGCTGTCTAAAGGGGCAATGCACTCTGCTAAGTAAAGGAACTTGCTGGCGCAAGTTAGGAAGGATATTAATAAACATTATATCATCTCCTGCCACCCTGAGCCTTCCCACAAGTAGGAGTCTGCCTGGCTCCAGAATCAGAAAAGAGTTTGCATGGAAACTCCTTCTAAAATGGAGGGGGGAAGCTCTGTTTCAGCAAGGGTTTCAATGCCACCACCTTCCTGATCTTGGAGCAACCCTCTGCGAAGGTGTGCTGGAAGAGGGTCATTGTGCCGTCAGGTGATGGAATTTGTCATCCACCCAACTGTTAAATTAAACCCAGGATGGGTAGGTCAGAAACAGTTTTGGTCTGCTGGTGGAGGGGAAAGTTTCTCTATCACTGCATGAAATGAACTACAGGACACGGGTGGCGCTGTGGGTTAAACCACAGAGCCTAGGACTTGCTGATCAGAAGGTCGGCGGTTCGAATCCCCGCGACGGGGTGAGCTCCCATTGCTCGGTCCTTGCTCCTGCCAACCTAGCAGTTTGAAAGCACGTCAAAGTGCAAGTAGATAAATAGGCACCGCTCCGGCGGGAAGGTAAACGGCGTTTCTGTACGCTGCTCTGGTTCACCAGAAGCGGCTTAGTCATGCTGGCCACATGACCCGGAAGCTGTACACCGACTCCCTTGGCCAATAAAGCAAGATGAGTGCCGCAACCCCAGAGTCGGCCATGACTGCACCTAATGGTCAGGGGTCCCTTTACCTTTACCTTTACCTATATAATATCCCCTTACACCCAGGCTAGTAGTTACAGTTCCTACCTCCTCCTTCTTTGTCCAATTTATATACCACCCTTTATCAAAAGATCTCAGGGTGGTGTGCAACATTCAAAACACATTACAAGACCTCAGTGATAAAAACACAGTAAAAAGCATATTAACAGACAGCATAATGGTGAAATTATAGTAATACCCACACTTCTACAGGACATAGATTATTTAATAGCCATGGGCCTGGGTAAAGAGGAATGTTTTTGCCTGGTGTCTAAAGACATGTAATGATGGCACCAGTCGAGCCTCCCTTGGGGAGAGCATTCAACAATCGAAGAGCCACCACAGAAAAGGCCCGTTCCTTGTTTCCACCCCCCAACCTCTCTTTGGCCTTAACTTGAGTGAAGCATTGCAGATATGCTCATATGAACCTGCCCAGGTTCTGTTTTACCAAGCACATGGAAGTTCCATGGCAGTTGGAGTCTTAGAATGATAGAAGTAACAGGAAATAAACATTATCCCAGGACCCTTCTTGCACTGTACTTTACCTGCCCCCACCTCCTGTGTAATTCTAGGGCAAGGCAAAGGTTGGGTTAAAGGGAAATACAAGCAAAGCCTGTCCTAACTTAGGCCCAATGTCTCTGCACAGGGCCATAGGTTTTTCACTTTCCCTCATCCACGTTGTGCTGCTCTTCATTGTCCATGCATCTCATGGCTGGATTATGACTGATTCTCAAGTAGACGAGTATCATGCTGGCCTCTGGACCATCTGCTCAGAAAAATTTGGATGCAAGCCCCTGAGACCTCATGATGGTATGGTAGATGGGGCGAAACAAAAATCAGTATTGTGGTTTTGTTTGACATATGAATGTAGAATGTACCATATTTTTTGGTCTATAAGACTCACTTTTTCCCTCCTAGAAAGTAAGGTGAAATGTGTGTGCGTCTTATGGAGCGAGTGCAGGCTGCACAGCTATCCCAGAAGCCAGAACAGCAAGAGGGATTGCTGCTTTCACTGCGCAGCGATCCCTCTTGCTGTTCTGGCTTCTAAGATTCAGAATATTTTTTTTCTTGTTTTCCTCCTCCAAAAACTAGGTGCGTCTTGTGGTCTGGTGCGTCTTATAGAGTGAAAAATACGGTGATTTATTGTGATTTGAAGCACCCTTTAGAAAGAAGAAAGAAAAGAAAGAACTCTGTTGCAAAGTAGCCAAATTATCCACAGCAGGGATGAAAAACTGATAGCATTCCAGGTTTTGTTGGACTATAGCTCCCACCATCCTTGACCATTGGCCATGCTGGTTGGGGCTGGTGGTAGCTGAAGGCCCCAACAACTTCTGAAGAGCTATCAGTTCTTCACCTCTAATCTGCAGGGCCAGAGCAAAATATTTTGCCTCTTCAACTGGCTGCTGTGTATGAAAGTTAATAGTCCAAGAGTTCCCTGGGAAACGGGGTTGACTGTTAAGGGTGGAGTGCAGTGACATTCATTGCTGCATCAAACCACGTCCACTGGTGCAAGAGAAATTTAGCATGACCTGCAGTTATATTGGTCAGTTATATTGGTCCCTCTTCCCCTCCCAGACTTGCAGTTCCCAGAGTTTTCTGAGAAGAGTGACTGATTGTTAAACCACTCTGAGAATATCCTGTCTTAAATCTCAGGCACTACAAATGTTAGAAATCCTCCCTCTCTCTTAAAGCTGGCAATCTGTGGATTATGGTTCATCCTTTGCTAGCCCCCTTGCCCCCCCTACCTCTGTGGAGAGATATGCATCTAAGTCCTACATGTTTTTTCATGGGAGATACACAGGCTCTCCCTTTATACCACATTATTTCAAATATACCACACCTCGTTTTGAGTGCTGCAGGTCTAAATTTCATAGGAAAGGGAACTGCTTTGTATAATGACAAGCTCCCACTGGGTTTTTCTTGGGGGAGGGGGGCAGGAACCCTGGGAAATATATTTGTTTAATCTGTGTCGTTATGAATTGATTCAGACCCATTGCCGACCACACCCCACAACTAGAGAGCCATAGAATAAAATCTTAGTTGCCCCCCCCCTATCCACTTAGCCAAACCTTCACTCCTCCCCACCTTTGGATGATGGAAGAGAAGAATAACTTTCACAAAATTCCCCCTTTTTCTTTTAGTGCACCTGGACCTCATGCGAAGCTTCATGGTGCTAGCAACACTTGCATCTGTCTCAGCTATGCTATGGGCAGTGGAATGGGACCACATCATCCACTGCAACTATTGCTTTCCTCCCAAATCCCTGATTACTTCCATCTTCAACTTCCTTGCAGGTACCATTGTGAACTGAATAAATTTTAGGTGGGCGTTGTTTGCATCCTATCGCTTTTTGCGTGGAATTTGTTTTGCTCTGGTGCTCTGGTGCAAGCCAATGATTCGTGTGAGAGCATGAAACTCCCCCCCCCCCCCGGTTTTTTGGTCTGTCATGATGGCAGACAAAAAAGGGGGATATTCCAGGATCCAATCAGAAGCTGGGATGGCTTCTGTAATTCCAGGATGTCCTGCTCAAAACGAGACAGTTGAGGGGTTGTGGACTACACAGTCCTGCAGGCCACCATTTTCTCTGCAGTATATGAAGCTGCTTGGAGAAGCTATTTGGCATTTTGGGGTGCACATTCTCTATTTCTCCACAATGTCTGAATCAGCAGAGGTTGTGCAAGCCCTGCACTGGTGCCGTATTGCAGTGGTGGACTGGATGAGAGCCAATACACCCTGCGGGTGAGCGGTTCCTGGGTCTGCAAGATGGGCCCATCTCCTGTTCTGACATGGTTTCCATCCCTCTAAGGAAGCAGGTACAGAGCTGGACGGTACTCTCCTGTATACACACCTGCCATTAGAGGCCCAAGTGACCCCTGTGGCTGGGTGTGTTTTTGCCAGCTTCATCTGGCATGCCAGCTATGGCTATAACTGGAGAGTGCAGTGGCTGGACTGCTGATTGGGGCAGATGGCCATTGACCAGTAGCATTTGACACTTTGGCTAAGACACCAGCGGTATGGTATGGGGTCAGTTTCCTGGTTCTTGTGCTGAAAGCTGGGCTCCAGGATACCTTAAAGACGGTTTGAGACCTTACTTCCCAACTCAGTCAAGGCTGTCTCCCATGCTGTGGAGGTCCAAGTGGATTCAGCTAGATGGCGGTCATTTAGTGTCGCTAGTCTCATGCTGTGGAACGCTCTTCTAGCAGAGATCTGGCAAGCATCGTCATTTTTTACTTTCAGGTGTCTCTTGAATATGTTTTTGTGCCAGCAAGGCCTTTACAGCAATTTGATTTTTGTTTAGTCCATCCCCTTAATGACCATCTCTGTTAGTTTCTGTGAACACCACTGGGCAGCGTGTCAGTACAATCTCAGTACAAACCCAATTTCTGTACATAGGTACAGTGTTGATCCCTTGGAACAACCTTGGACAATAGATCAGCAGGAATTTCATTACCTGGCATGTAGGACACCGTTACGAGTCCTTTCTGGACACATTCTCTAGCATGTTGCAGCTTCAATTGCAAGTGCTTTGTGCTTTGCTTACAACCTGTGCTGGAAACTGTGCTGGATGAAGAATGTGCCTGAGGCATTATCAAAGGTTCAGGTCGTTATTCGTCGGGAGGCGATTCCGAACGGCTCGGGGGAAGAAAATGAGCTTTATCAGCTTGGCCGAGCGGAGATCCCGACAATCTCTATGTATATATGGTGCTTTTATGTTTTAAAGGTGCCTTGATATTTAACGAGACAGGAATACCTCTATTAATCAAACAATCAATTAATTCCACAGGAATCTTTGTGCTGGTTGCTGTGCTGGTGTTTCACATCAAAGTCAACCAGTTATCAACAACTGTGCCTCCTTCTAAGAATTGGGCTTTCTACTTAAGCTGTGGCATCTGCATCCTGTGTTTCTTGACAGGTGAGTGTGAAGGGATGAACATTATTCCTGAAAGGCTAATATTAATATTGTGAAATCTCCTGTGTTTTTATGTCACTCTCTGGCGGGCCAAATGGGACGCGAGTGGCGCTGTGGGTAAAACCTCAGTGCCTAGGACTTGCTGATCGCATGGTCGGTGGTTCGAATCCCCGTGGTGGGGTGCGCTCCCGTCCTTCGGTCCCAGCGCCTGCCAACCTAGCAGTTCAAAAGCACCCCCGGGTGCAAGTAGATAAATAGGGACCGCTTACCAGCGGGAAGGTAAACGGCATTCCGTGTGCTGCGCTGGCTTGCCAGATACAGCTTGTCACACTGGCCACGTGACCCGGAAGTGTCTGCGGACAGCGCTAGCTCCCGGCCTATAGAGTGAGATGAGCGCACAACCCTAGAGTCTGGCAAGACTGGCCCATACGGGCAGGGGTACCTTTACCTTTACCTTACCTGGCGGGCCAAAGAAAGGAAAGGGAGCCAAATCGGCTCTGTAGGCTGCTAAGGTACACAGGAAACACCCCCACTATAAATAAGTCAGAAATTAGATCGTTTAAAAAATATATGGAAAAACGTGTATAAATTATATTTATAGCACATTCAAATCATTGTTCCTTTACTAATGTAGCTGAGTCCCTAGTTGCCCACCTGCTCTCAAGAGCTCAGCCCATTTACTTACAAGGTGGACTATGAACTATTATTCTATGAGTTCAGAGATGGGACAATCCAACACACACTTTTTTAATGGATTGGGCAATCTGTTTACATTGGTACCGTCATCTCCATGGTCTATGCAATGGAGGGGGTACCACGCAGTCTCCAATTTGTCACCAAGCACCTCTGAGGAGGAGAAAGGCTCACTGCTAGCATGGTGCTCGGGGTGGCTCTGTAGCAGGAGGAGCCCAAAAAAAGAGTGTCTGATATAACACAGGGGTGCAATCTTTCCCTCGCAACCGACGTGGCCCTTCTCCAGGAGCCACATCCTTGCTTCCCTGCCTGCAGACCTTCTCCTCTGCCACTGAAACTGTTTCACAGTCATTGCCTTCCAAACCCCGCCGGGACCTTTCTCTCTTTTTTTGTAAATAATTTTTATTAAATTTCCATTTACCAATCGCGAATCCAGGATCTCCATTATCTGTTGGTGGTGTTCCCTCTCTTCCAGTGGTGGGTGTCTGAGCCCTTCTCCTCCTACCTCCCGGACCCTCCGCTCCCCTCTGTACGGCGAGAGCAGTGACCTATGAAATACCGGGTGGATTTTCATGTTGTCCGGCAATTTGAGCCTGAATGCCACCGGGTTGACTTGGTGTGTCACCTCAAATGGTTCCAGCCGTTTCAGCCTGAGTTTCTTACACCCACCCTTGAAGGGCAACCCTTGAGTGGATAACCACACCTGGTCCCCCACCCTAATGGTCTCCCCTTCCCGGCGACGTTTATCTGCTTGCCTCTTGTACTCCTCCTTGGCCCTTTCCAGATTCATCTTAAGCTGCTGGTGCAGTGCTTCCATTTCTTCCACAAAGTACTCTGCGGCGGGCACGCTCCACCCCTCCTCCCCCCTCCCAGGAAAGGCCCTGGGGTGACACCCATAATTAGCCAAGAATGGGCTCATCCCCGTGGACACATGCTCCGCATTGTTATACGCAAACTCGGCCAGTGCTAGCTTATCTACCCAGTCGTTCTGCCTCTCGTTGACGTAACAGCGGAGATATTGCTGCAATATGCTGTTCGCCCTCTCTGCCTGCCCGTTAGTTTCCAGGTGCCTTGCCGTCGAAAATCCCACCTCCACCTGCAATAAGTTCATAAGCCTCCTCCAGAACCTCGAGGTAAATTGTTTCCCTCGATCAGAGATGACCCTCGAAGGAGCTCCATGCAACCTGAAGATGTGAGTAACAAACAGTTGTGCGGTTTCCTCGGCTGTCACCGCATGAGAGCATGCTATAAAATGGCACATCTTGGTTAGCAGATCTACTACTACCATGACTGCTGTCTTACCTCTGGATTTGGGCAAATCTGTCATGAAATCTATCGACACCACCTCCCAGGGTCTTCCCGGCATGGGCAAGGGTTCTAGTAACCCTGCCGGGGCTGCCCGCTCTCCCTTGGCTCTTTGGCAGCGGTCACACCCCCGTACATACTCTCGTACATCTTCCCTCACCTTCGGCCACCAAAACTCCCTAGTGACCAGTAACATAGTCTTGTGTTGCCCAAAGTGCCCCGCTGTAGGGTTGTTGTGAAGCTGTCTGAGCACCCTTTCCCGTAGGGCCCCCCCAGGCACATACATTGCTCCCTTGTAATACAGTAACCCTTCCCTTACCTCGAAGTCTCCCCAGTCTCTCCCATTTTCCCTTAGTTCCCTGATTCTGGTTTGGGCAAACTCGTCCTGGCGAATCAACTCGGTTAGTTCTCGTTTCCCAACCAACGCCCCCCCACAAACCCATCGTTCCTCAGGGAACACATGTTGAGCCTCCGGTGGTCCTTCTCCTTCCGTGTACTCCGGTTTCCGGGAAAGCGCGTCTGCTCTCACGTTCTCTTGTCCTGGCACGTACCTGATCTCAAAGAAGAACTTGGAGAACTCCTGTGCCCACCGAATCTGTCGCTGGTTGAGTACTCGCGCAGTCCTCCAGTATTCCAAGTTCTTGTGGTCAGTGCAAACCTGGATTTTGTGCTGAGCCCCTATCAGGAGATGTCTCCACTGGCGAAATGCGGCATAAATACCTAACAGTTTGCGATCGTACACCGTGTAGTTCTGTTCCGATTCATTCAGCTTCCTTGAGAAGAAGGCGCACGGCCTCCATGTGTGTTGGGCCGGTCCCGGCTGGAGTAACACCGCTCCTATCGCTCTGTCCGACGCGTCAGTCTCTAGCCTCATCGGTTTCTGCAGATCCACGTGCAGGAGCTGTTCCTCCGAGGCGAACGCCTGCTTCAGCTTCTCGAAGGCTCGTTGGGCACCTTCCGTCCAGATGAACTTCTTTTTGCTACTGAGACAATCCGTGATGGGTGTGGTTAAGTGGGCAAAGTTCTTGATGAACTTCCGGTAGAAGTTGCTGAACCCAAGGAATCTCTGCACATCCTTCCGGGTTTTGGGGGCCTTCCATTCCAGCACCGCCTGCACCTTGACGGGGTCCATGGCTAAGCCTCTGTCTGACAACCTGTATCCCAGGAATTCCACTTCCTTGGCGTGAAACTGGCACTTTTCCAGCTTGACCCACAGTTGGTGCTCTTGTAGCCTTTTCAGCACTTCCCTGACGTCCTGGACATGCTGTTTCTCATTGTCCGAATAGATCAGGACATCGTCCAGAAATGCTACGCAGTTCTTGTACAGCAGGGGGCCCAGCACATGGTGCATGAAGCTTTGAAAGCAGGCAGAGCCCGACTGTAATCCAAATGGCATGACTAAGTACTCAAAGGCCCCTAGGGGGGTGAACATGGTGGTTTTCCATTCGTCCCCCTCTGTCATTCTAATCAAATTGTAGGCTCCCCTAAGGTCCAGCTTGGTAAAAATCTTACCCTTCCTTACCCTGGTTAGAATATCATCAATTCTGGGCATTAGGAAGGTCACGGGTTCCGATACAAGGTTTAATTTTCTATAGTCTACGATGAGCCTCGGCTGATCCGAGTTTTTCTTATCCACAAAAAACACAGGGCTGCCCCCCACTGCCTTAGATTCTCTTATAAACCCCCTTTTCAAGTTCTTGTCTATAAAGTCTCACAACTCCTGCATCTCTCTGTCGGACATGGCATACAGCTTACTCACCGGCAGCTGCGCCCCAGGGAGTAGGTTGATTTGGCAGTCGAAGGGCCTATGTGGCGGCAGTCTGTCTGCTTCCCTCTCGCTGAAAACCTCTTGTAAGTCCGCGTACTGTGGTGGCACCTGCGCTTTCTGCTTCAGCGTGGTTGCTGCCACTCTGGCCAATCTCACCCTGGGCTTCTCCCCCCCTAGACAGTGCTCCAAACAGTGCGCTGACCTGAAGGTGACTGTGCGTTGGTGCCACGCCACCACTGGATCATGGAGCACTAGCCAGCTCATCCCCAGTATTATCGGGGGTCCCGCCAGTGTGGCCACGTGAAAGGCAATGGTCTCTGTGTGCCTGGACACACTCATTCTCATTGGCGGGGTTTGATGTGTCACCTCCCCCCCCCCCAGCAACTCCCTGCCATCAATCGTGGTCACTTGAAGTGGGAAATCCAGTGGCAGCAAGTGGATCTGGTGCTCCAGTGCAAACTCCTTACTAAAAAAATTACAGGAGCTGCCTGAGTCCAACATTGCCTTCACCTTGACTGGGTGCCCATTTGGGAGTTCTAGCGTCACCTCTATTGCTATAGAAACCTTGGGTGGGTCAGGTTGGGGCACTTCACTTAGTTGTTCGCTTGGCTGCTGCGCCCCCTTGTGGGCAGTCAAGCGCTGTCGTTTCCCTGCACCTTTTCCTCTGCCCCCTCCTCCTCGTTTCCAGCGGCTCCCACCATCCCTTGCCAAGCCTTTCTTTGTGGACAGACCCTGGCAAAGTGTCCTGGCCGTTGGCAGAGGAAACATTTCTTGGTGCTTTTCCCAGCCTTTCCTTCCCTTTTGCCTCCTTGGTGGGCGCTCGGAACCTCGCGTGCGCGCGCCCCATCGATTTCCATTGGCACCACGTCATCGGAAGGCTGCCTTGGCATCTCAGGAATGCGGTAGTCAGGGCAACGCTCCCCTCTCCCTTCCCGCCTTTCCAAAGCGCGCGCTTCATGGCGAGAGCCTATCGCCAGCGCCGCCTTAGTCAGCTGATCCATAGTCTCCGGGCGGGGCGTGCGGGAGAGCTCATCTTTAACGGCTGGGGACAACCCCTCCTCAAACAGCATCCGTATGGGCGGGCTGTCCATATCCCATTCGAGCCTGTGTATTAGCATTGCAAAGCGGGACCAGTAGTCTCTAACGGAAAGGTCCCCCTGCTTGCATCTCAACAGCTCCCGTCGGGTCACACTCTCCCCCAATTGGCTTGAATACATAGCGTCCATTGCCTGAAGAAACTTCCGGACGTCCTTCATGGCGGGGTTGTGCGCAGCCATTAGGGGTCTAACCCATTCCCTCGCGCTGCCCTCAAGGTGCCCCACGATATACACCACCTGTGCTGCCTCGTCAGCAAAGTCATCTTGCTGCAGCTGCAGTGCGTACTCTATTTCTGTCCGGAATCCATTATATTCTTGGGGTTTCCCCCCAAATTTGTGTACCAGTCCGGGCACCTTCTTTGCCACTGGGGTGGGTCTCACCTGCGCGTCCTGGGTGCGCCTCTCGTCCAGCCGCGCCATCAGCAGTGCTACATGCCGTACCAGCTCCTGGTTCCTCTTCACCAGGTCCTGCGCCCCCGCAGCTGGCTCTGCTGCCCCGGCGCCCCCAGTCTGGCTCATGTTTCCACTGCTTACTCACGAGTAACAGCAAGGGACTGACGGATTGCTGTGATGGTTATGGGTGGGTTACTCGTGTGTAAACTGCCTCCACTTCAGTTAGATCATTTGCTCAAGCATGTTAAGGGTTAGAGCTCGCCCTCCGTGACCTGTTAGTCACTTGCAGAATCCGTCAGTGGGCGTTTCTTGAATCTCTTCCAGCATAAAAGCTGTTTGACCCCAAGTCTCCGCCTATGTTCCCTGCGCGGAACACGTCTGCCCAGGTAAGGGGATGGCAAGGGCGTGCCAGCGCTCTCTCCGCTGGTCTCGGTGGAAGGGTCTCGGAGCCCTGACACCGATTCCTCCATCTCTCTCTCCTCTCTATTGGTGTCACACTGAATTCCTTCCCCCCGACTGGTTCCCTCTCCGGCATCGCTCTGGAGCCCTGCCTCCGCTTTTCTCTCTGATGTCAGTTCCCTGACACGGTTCTTCTAAGGGGGGGGGGGGTTGTTAGGTAAATCATACTGAAAAAGAAGAAAGTCCCCCCCCTTTTCCGTTCCATTCAACATACCGACATGGATGCGATTCTTTGATGCAGTCCTCTGTTCATTCTGTCCCATCACTCTATCTTCTCAGTGGTAGATTTATTTAGCAGATAATACACTCCTGACCTCGCTCGAAACATGTGCATTTACTTCTCCAATTTTTTTTAAATCTTAAGCAACACAGCTAGTTTCGCTCTTGAAAGCAGCGTCCAGGAGCTCCAGAGCTCACACAAGGGGTTTCCGCGCAGTGCCCCCACCCCCTCCTTCTTTTGAACTCGGGGGTGATTTATGGGCAACCGTGGGTGAGGCAGCCCTTCTCCAGGAGCCACATCCTTGCTTCCCTGCCTGCAGACCTTCTCCTCTGCCACTGAAACTGTTTCACAGGCATTGCCTTCCAAACCCCGTCGGGACCTTTCTCAGGGTCATGTGGTTCTCACATCCAAGCTCCTCCCAACCCTCCTCCTGATCTGACCACTCTCTCCAAGACACCACCACAGAGCTCATGACAGTACAGTGGTACCTCTGGTTACAGATGTTTCAGGTTACAGATACTTCAGGTTACAGGCTCTGCTAACCCAGAAATAGTACCTCGGGTTAAGAACTTTGCTTCAGGATGAGAACAGTGGCGGCGCAGTGGCAGCAGGAGGTCCCATTAGCTAAAGTGGTACCTCAGGTTAAGAACAGTTTCAGGTTAAGAACGGACCTCCGGAATGAATTAAGTTCTTAACCCGAGGTACCACTGTACTGCCATATTTGTGTGCATGCTTGAGAGATCATATAACACCTATAGGAAACCGCGGGTGAGGTCAAATGCGTATTTAGAGAAAGATGCCCTTCACTAGGCTGGCAATACACACCTCTTTTTCGTCAGAGGATGAAAGAAAGAGAGGAATGGGGAATGTCAGGTTCAGGGGCCAAATGTGGGCCCCAGGCATCTCTCATTGGCACTGGGTCTACATCTCCTCCTCCTCAGACACATCCCCTCTCCCAAGGCTACACCCTTCACTGCCCCTGCTTATCCTTCCAAGGGTTTTTGCCTGGTTGGAAGGTGTCCTTGAATTGGCCTTGAGAATGCCTCTTGCTTGCCTCAGTGCAGAATAGAGAGGGGGATTTGAGTGTGTGTGGAACCTGCCTCCTTTACAAAGGTAAAATTTACATTACAGTGGTACCTCAGGTTACAGACGCTTCAGGTTACAGATGCTTCAGGTTACAGACTCCGCTAACCCAGAAATAGTACCTCAGGTTAAGAACTTTGCTTCAGGATGAGAACCATAGCTGTCAACATTCCATTTTTTGTGGGAAATTCCCTTATTCTAGTGCCGTTTCCTGCTGCTTCCTGCTGCTATCCCGGATTGTTAGATATCCTGTAGACTGTCCTTGGGACAGGTGAGGCTGCTGATACCTTATTTTCAAATCTGAAAGTTGACAACTATGATGAGAACAGAAATCACGCGGCGGCGGCAGGGCGGCAGCAGCGGGAGCCCCATTAGCTAAAGTGGTACCTCAGGTTAAGAACAGTTTCAGGTTAAGAGCGGACCTCCAAAACAAATTAAGTTCTTAACCTGAGGTACCACTGTACAGTAGAACCTCACTTTGCGAACATAATCCATTCCGGAAGTCCGGAAGTTCGACTTCCGAAACATTTGAAAACCAAGGATCAAAGGGCTGTCAGCAAGTTCAATGGGGGAAACTGAGAAAGCCATTCGACTTCCGAGGTGCATTCGAAAACAGAAGCATTCACTTCACGGTTTTCAGCATTCGGCTTCCAAAACAGACGAGACATTGAAAAACCGAGGTTTGACTGTAGTTGCTCTGCCTCTTTTGCCTCTGGTCCAGCCCACCACCAGCATGTTGCTCAGAAAGGACTGTGGCCCTCTGTCTGAAAAGGTTTGCCCGCCCCAGGCTTAATATGTAATACACAGCTATGCTGAGGTTCCCATCTGTCTGAGGTCTGGCGCTCTCCAGGCACCTCAAGTTAACATAAGAACCTGCTGGGTGAGGCCAATGGAAAACTAGCCCTGCTGTACATCAGGGAGGGCTGTGTGGAGAGAGTCTCTTCCTTTAAATTCCTAGGAGTTTATCTCAGTGAAGACCTTACTTGGAAAATCAATACAACCCAGGTGGTTAAGAAAGCCCAACAGAGGCTCCATCTCCTCAGAGTATTGCGAAAGAACAATGTCAATCAACATTTGATGATCTCCTTCGACTGGTCCATAATAGAAAGTGTCCTTTCATACTGCATCACGGTGTGCTACGCTGGTTTGACCTCAACTGATAGGAAGTGCCTACAGAGGGTGGTGAATACAGCACAAGATATTATGGGCTGTCCTGTAAATCCACTGGATGACATTGAGGGAAGAACGTTGCCTCAAGAGAGAGAGGAAAATTCTCAGGGATGATTCACACCCTGGCTGGCACTTTCTTGATCTCCTGCCCTCGGGCAGAAGATATAGAAGCATGATTAGTCTCACCAACAGGGTAAAGAACAGCTTCTATCCGTGGGCTGTTAGGCTGCTGAATGAAAAGATAACAACAGGGCAACTGACTTTCGGGTTTGGTGGGCGTGCGTCAGTAAGGGGAATTAAGACTAAGAGAGCTGAGTGGGGGGTGCTCATGTAATCTCACTGTATACAAGTTATACAAGTGACAATAAAGTATTTCATTTCATTTCATCTAGTTCAGCATCCTGTTCCCACAGGGACCAACCAGAGGCCTGCAGGAAACCCGCAAGCAGGATTTGAGCACAAGAGCCCTTTCCCCTCCTGTGGTTTCCTGCATGGCTATTCAGATGCATGGCTGCCTCCGACAGTGGAGGCAGCGCAATGCCATCATGGCTAGTTGGCTGCCAGAGTGGTGCCCCTTCATCTCACAATGGAGGCAGCCACTGTCTGCTGGTGCTAAACACCTGCGGAGTGCTCCTCACAATTTTAAGCCTCTTTCCACCACTTCTCTCCCAGGTATTTACAACTTCTTGTGCTACAAGTTCTCAGTGTGGGGGACAGGAACGTCAACCACTCACGTTGGCCCGGATATCGAAACACCTGTGCTGCTTCCAGAAAGACATAATGCTGTGCGGCCTTCTCTGCTCTGAACGAACCAGGTTCTTAATGTCCAAATTCATCTCATCGTGTGGGCATGCTCAGTGGAGGAGCCTCCTCCTTGCAGGGCAGGTCACCATCTGCACCAGCTTCTTTGAGATGTCCTCTGCCATCCATTTGGGAGGACTCTTTGATTTTCTGAACACTTTGGGAACTACTGAAAATCTCCCTTCTTTGCTTTGTGCTACTCAGCAACACTGGAGAACATTTTACTTGAGGAGCACTTTTCTTGATCAATGAAATATTCCTTTTGTTACCTGGACTCTCGTCCCCTATGTTAAACATCCATTCACTCGATATGTTTCTGCTGACTGTACTTCAGTGGATAGACATGTACCTCCCACCCCATCTATTGCTATTAAATATCCCTTTACTGACCAGGATGCTTTCTTGTTATGCCACTGGGATCCTCTCCTTTTTGTCTGTGTGATGGTATGTGTGTGTGTGTGTGAAGGGTATATTTATATTTATAAATAACTAGGCAGATAGATGGGGACGCGGGTGGCGCTGTGGTCTAAACCACAGAGCCTAGGGCTAGCAGAGCGGAAGATCGGCAGTTCGAATTCCCGTGATGGGGTGAGCTCCCATTGTTCAGTCCCTGCTCCTGCCCACCTAGCAGTTTGAAAGCACATCAAAGTGCAAGTAGATAAATAGGTACCACTGCGGCGGGAAGGTAAACGGCGTTTCCATGCGCTGCTCTAGTTCTCCAGAAGCAGCTTAGTCATGCTGGCCACATGACTCAGGAGCTGTCTGCAGACAAACGCCGGCTCCCTCGGCCTATAGAGCGAGATGAGTGCCGCAACCCCAAAGTTGTCCGCAACTGGACCTAAGGGTCAGGGGTACCTTTAGGCAGATAGATAAAAACATCTCTCCTAATATCAAACTCGGGTGAAGAGGGCTGTACATTTGTAGCCAAAATGGGGCCACTGAGGAATATGAGAAAGTTGGAAGCATGCCTGGAGGATTCTTGAAATTCACATAAGTATGGGAAAATAATATTTACAAAGTGAGTGAATCACATAATAAAGCATAATATAGAAAAAAAACTGATATAAAATCCCCCCCCCAAAAAAACCCCAAAATAAGTACAGTACCAACAAGAAAACGAAATCAGTTGTGGAGGTAAAAGGTAAAGGGAAACCTGACCATTAGGTCGAGTCGTGACTGACTCTGGGATTGCGGTGCTCATCTCGCTTTATTGGCCGAGGGAGCCGGCATACAGCTTCTGGGTCATGTGGCCAGCATGACTAAGCTGCTTCTGGCGAACCAGAGCAGCACATGGAAATGCCGTTTACCGTTTACCTTCCCACTTCCTCCTTGCACTTTGACGTGCTTTCGAACTGCTAGGTTGGCAGAAGCAGTGACCAAGCAACGGGAGCTCACCCTGTCGCGGGGATTTGAACCGCCGACCTTCTGATCAGCAAGTTCTAGGCGCTGTGGTTTAACCCACAGCACCACCCATGGTACTTAAATAATTCCCCATCCAAATCAACCCCAAATAAAACAGTTTTTCCTCACAGTTTCTCTTCAGCTGCTTAGCGGAGGGAAGCAGAATCTGGGGCCTTCCAGATAATGCGGGACCACAGCTCCTGTCATCTCTGACCAATGGCCATTCTTGCAGTGGCTGATGGGAGTTGGAGTCCAACAATAGCTGGAGGGCTGGTTTAGCCCCTCACTCCCCTGAGTGCCCCCCAAAAAGCAAGAGGCAAGTAGCTGCTACCCACAGAAAAAGCTGTATTTTAAGGGTACTTTGTTAACAGCACAGGGTATTTTGTAAGTACAGCACTGGATGTATGCCTCTTGTTATCTTTCCCCTTTGATCTTCGGTTTGCAGATCAGTAACAGTGTGCAGCTAGCCTGGATCTTGATGAGCTTTGAGGGTAAGCTATGTAACTGTCACCCTCTTCTTCTCTCAGGTTTTCCCTCCACCACTTCAGCTGGAAGGACACTGAGTTGTATTCAGTCATGGTGAATGAGCTCTTCACGGTTCCCTTAAGTGGAACCCAACCGCTCTTCCCAGAGACACACTCTCCTCTCTTTCCTTGACCTAAGAGGAAACCTAAACTACAATTCCCACCAGCCCCAGTAAGCATGCGTAATGGCCAGGGATGATGGGAGTTGTAGTTCAGAAACATCTCGAGAACCAAAGGAGGACAGTGACCATTATCCCCTTAATGTGAGATCTGTTTCCTGGCCCTAAGACTAACATCCTAAGATTAATATACATCAAAGAAACTTGCCCACTATCTTTATGGCCCAGGATGCTTGCCTGGCGAAGCAACTGCTGTGTACGTGACATGTGAGGAAGAGAGGAATGGAACAGGGATGCAGGGGTGTAGATTGATCAAGAATCATATCAAAATAGCTTAAACCCAGTCAACGCAATGCTTTCATTGCTGACACAGATGGCTCATGAAGGGAGAGGGAAGGGTTACTCTTAATATTATCTGCACATAGTGAGCTTCTGCACCAAGCTTACTTCTGCAATTGTGGTTAAGCAGTAAGCAGAGCCCACAGTTGCTTGCTAAATTTGACCAGGCAGGCTAGAGGCCGTTTCCTGCCTTGTGCTTCCTGCTTCAGTAACGCAAGAGAAGAAAGACACGTATAGGAAAAGACACGTATAGGGGAAAGGGGAGGGGGTGCTTAGCATATATCCTTATGCCATAAAAGGGAATAAGTTGCAAACTGGTCAGCTGATTGGGTTGCTTGGGGGGAGGCAAATGTGTGTTTTTAGGTATAAGAATGCTTGCTGGACACAGAAATTTTGCAGTCAGACTTTAGAAATGATTCTGCTGTCTCTGCGCAGATTTCAATAAACTCTTTTTCTCCAAAGAAGATTTTGCTTTCCTGGTACTTTTGTTCCCTCCAAGGTCCGGGGATGGCGAGGCTGATGGATCCCTAGGTAAATAAGGCTTCATTTCTTTGGGGGCTCGTCCGGGATAAGCCCCCTCCCCAATACGGACCGGAGGGCCAGGCTCAACCAAGGTGAACAACTCAGCAGCGTTTGCAGGCTTCAGCGCGCACCCCACCAGATTCGTGGGGGAAGCCGGCCACACTGTCCTGGAGTGGAGACATCCTGGTTGAGGGAGAAAAAGAGGACGGCGCCGAGGGGATAGGTCCGCAGCGGATAAAGGTAAGCCCGACGGAAAGGGCAGCCCGACGGAAAGGGCAGGAGGCTTGATCAACCTCCCCTGGTTGTGGCAGGGTGTCACAGGCAGTAGAGTGCCGCCAGGAATAGGGGACTGGTTGTGCAGTAGAGTGCCACCAGCAAAAGTTTGGAACAGAAGAGGGAGGGATATATACATATATTGTGATTTTTGGTGTGTTCTGTGTGGTGTGTGTGTACCAGATACTCCAGTGTTTGTCTTGGTGTGTGAAGGTCGGGGCTTAGCGTTCCCCTTGGGCGATTGCAGGGTTGTACATTTTCTGGCAGGTCTGTTGTGTGTGAAGTGTGAGAGAATTTTTACTGTGAATAGGAGCGGAGTATCTGGAAGAAATGGGTTCTGGCCAAAGTAAAAGTACCCCTTTGGAATGCTTTTGGGGATTCAAGCTGATGAGGGGGAGGATGAGGACATTGTGCGAATTAGATTGGCCCACCCAAAAGAACAAATTGGCCGTCCACCGGGACCCTTGATTTGCAACTCATTAATCCATTATATCAGAACATTTTGAATGTCCATCCTGATCAAATCCCCTACATCTCCACATGGAAGACCAATGTGGAAAAGACCCCCCCCCGGCTGAAGTCATGCTGCCAAGAAGTCTCAGGCAGCCGTATCTGTTCAGTCAGGAAGACAGGAGGACAACCCCCAGTCCTCCAGGATTCAGAGAGGGAAGAAGATAAAGTTTTGATGCCCCCACCGCCTTATGCCCCGGCAGCGGCCCCGACACCACCCCCGCCACAGGGAGCAGATGGCCCAGCCCCCAATCCCGTGGACAATGCATTGTTAGACCTGGACAAAGATGAAGAAAGGGAGGAAAGAGAAGAGGATGATGAGGATGAGGAATTTGTAAAAAGATTAGTTAAGTTGACAGATGATAATAAGACATGGACAGAGGAACAGGCAGAATGTTTGAGGAAGTATGTGGAACCTTATGCAGGAGAAGTGGACGTCAGTCCCCATTTGTTAAAAGCAGCGGGATGTACAGGGCAACACAGAAGAAAGTGGCAGAGAGAGTGGGGGAAGGCGGCAAAAAGAGTGACCCTCCATAGGGCACATAAAGCACAGAAGAAGGGCGCGGCCAGAGTGATGTCTCTCCACAGAGTGTACGACCCTCCGGCCCCCGCGGGACCTGACGGGGTGGTGCCCAATAGAACTTATACAGTTCAACATGTCCCCTTCTCTAGTGCAGATGTTTGTAATTGGAGGAACCAAAACCCTTTATTTGAAGAAAACCCAGCAAAAATAATCAAGCTGTTTGAGGGAATTTTCAAAACCTACAATCCCACTTTTGATGATGTGCAATATTTGATGGATGCCCTGCTAACTACAGAGGAGGCTAGGCGAATTCATGCTGAAGCCCGAGCACACATGAGAGCGCAGGGGGCAGGAGATCAAGCTGTTGCAGCAGGATATCCTGAAAATACACCGAATTGGGATTATCAGACCACTGAAGGGCAAAATACCCTCACCACTTATTGCCAGAATGTCTTAAATGGCATGAGGAGGGCAGCCAGAAAACCCACCAACTTTGTGAAGGCCAGAGAAATAGTGCAAGGGACAGAGGAGGCCCCTGGAGCCTACTTAGAGAGGCTGAAGGAAGCCTACCGCCAGTACACCCCCGTGGACCCAGATGAGGCTGCCAACGCCCCAATTCTCAAAGCGGCCTTTGTAGCCCAAGCGGCGCCCGATATTCGCCGAAAAATCCAGAAAAATGAAGGTTTTATGGGCCACACCCTTGAATGGATGCTGGAACTAGCCCAGACCACTTATAATCAGAGGGAAGAGGAGGCAAAGAAGAAGAAGGAGAAGTACCAGGCAAAGAAGTTGATGGCCCTGAGGACGGGAGGTCCACCGTTAGGAGAAACCTCCTGGGGAGGAGGGCGAGGCCGCTTAGGAAAGAATCAGCGTGCCATCTGCCGAAAGGACCTATTTCCTCTCCCAGGCTAAAATGAGGAAATGTCAGACATCCCCGCTTGAAATTCCAAGTCACCACACCCCTCAACCCAGCTACCCTATTGCCGGTAGGAGAAGGTGAGGAGCCCACGCATGACTGCATTGAAGTAATGGATGAGGTGTACTCTAGCAGGCCTGACCTTAAAGATGAAGCAGACCCCCAGTGGCCATCATGGTTTGTGGATGGAAGCAGCTTTATTGAGGCTGGACACCGGAAGGCAGGTTACGCAGTGGTAGCCCTGGAAGATCAGATAGTGGAGGCAAAGCCACTCCCACCTGGAACATCAGCACAATTGGCAGAATTAACTGCGCTCACCAGAGCCCTAAACCTGGCAAAGGGGCAGAAGATAAATATCTATACTGACTCCAAATATGCATTCCTGACTTTACATGCCCATGGAGCCCTATGGAAGGAAAGGGGCTTACTCACTTCTAGAGGAAGCCAGGTGGCACATCCACAAGCCCTGCTGGACCTTCTAGACGCGGTATGGGAACCTGAAGCTGTAGCAGTTGTTCATTGCTATGGGCATAAAACTGGACCAGGTGAAGTAGCAAGGGGAAATCAACTGGCAGATAAAGTGGCCAAGGAGGCAGCCTGGGAACCAGTTTCTGCCTCGATCATCGGAGCATTGGTCCCAGAAGAGATCCTGGGCTCTACTGATAAGCCAACTTATACCAAGCAGGAAAGGGACACCGCAGTCGCCCAAAAGTTGGTATTTTCTGAAGAAGGGTGGTACCTTACCCCAGATGACAGGATATGGGTCCCAGAGTCCCTATCCTGGCAAGTAGTCCAGAGATACCACGAGTCCACCCATGTGGGACCAGACGCCACGACAAAGCACCTGGAAAAGTGTTTTTATATAGCCAATCTTTATCAACTAGTGTCTCAAACCTCCAGGAAATGCCTACTGTGCCAAAAGAATAATCCCAGAGCCGGACCATTGGCTCCCCCGGGGATCCAGCATAGTGGCACCGCGCCCATGGAGGACCTTGTAATGGATTTCACTGAATTGCCCCGTTGTGGACTGTATCACTATCTTTTGGTAGCAGTCTGTACATATACAGGATGGGTTGAAGCTTGGCCCACTAAGACTGAGAAGGCAACTGAAGTAATCAGATGCCTGCTGCAAGAGATCATCCCCCGCTATGGTCTGCCTCGCTCAATAGGGTCTGACAATGGACCAGCCTTTGTCCATTCAGTGTTGCAGGAGTTGGCTAAGGCACTACAAATCAACTGGAAGTTGCACACGGCATACAGACCCCAGAGTTCAGGAAAAGTTGAAAGAATGAACCGAACTCTAAAGAATCAGCTATCCAAGCTGACCCAGGAAACTGGGTCTAATTGGGTGACAATGTTACCTCTGGCATTACTCAGGGTCCGCAGTCTCCCATTAAGACGGACCCATCTGTCACCCTTTGAAATTGTGTTTGGGAGACCGGTCCCATATGTCAGAATGTTGTCTCCACATGCTGGTCAGGATATGCAATTGAATAATTATGTCCAGTCATTCTCCCGAGTTCTCTTTTGTCTCAACAGGTGGACCCAGGCTCGCACCCCCTGTGTGTTGACTGCATCAGTTCGAGCCAGGTGATGATGTGTGGGTAAAAGATTGGGCACGGACGCCACTGCAGCCGTGCTGGAAGGGACCTTACACCGTCCTGCTCTCCACACCCACCGCCGTGAAAGTTGCTGGCATCACCCCTTGGGTCCACCACACCAGAGTGAAAAGAGCTGCTACAGATTGGACTGTGCAACTAAATCCTGATCAACCCCTTCGGCTGACCATCTCCAGACCCTCCGCTGATGACCGCTCTGCTGGTACCACACCGGAGGCTGGTACCTCTACGCACAGCTGAAGAATTGGATGGGAGGGGCACCCGCGGGCAGCGTCCCCAACGTTCCGGTTGTAGAGACTCCCCCCCCCCCCAGCTTACTTCTGCAATTGTGGTTAAGCAGTAAGCAGAGCCCACAGTTGCTTGCTAAATTTGACCAGGCAGGCTAGAGGCCGTTTCCTGCCTTGTGCTTCCTGCTTCAGTAACGCAAGAGAAGAAAGACACGTATAAGAAAAGACACGTATAGGGGAAAGGGGAGGGGGTGCTTAGCTAGCCATATATCCTTATGCCATAAAAGGGAATAAGTTGCAAACTGGTCAGCTGATTGGGCTGCTTGGGGGGAGGCAAATGTGTGTTTTTAGGTATAAGAATGCTTGCTGGACACAGAAATTTTGCAGTCAGACTTTAGAAATGATTCTGCTGACTGTCTCTGCGCAGATTTCAATAAACTCTTTTTCTCCAAAGAAGATTTTGCTTTCCTGGTACTTTTGTTCCCTCCAAGGTCCGGGGATGGCGAGGCTGATGGATCCCTAGGTAAATAAGGCTTCAGCTCACTCTATATCTGTTATAATTCCTCATAGCAATCCCACCTGATCACTACATCTCTGGATATTTGCACTCCTACAGTGGGGGATTCACAGAATCTCCACCTCCTGTTCTAGGTGTTCCAGACTACAACTTCCAAGCTGGCTGGGGCTGATGGGAATTGTAGTCCAAGACATCTGCTGGGTTCCAGTCCATGTAGACATTGCAGAGCATTGGGTCAAACATGCCTAAGGCAGCCTCCCATGTTACTTAGCAATGACCTGGCATCTCAAAGGTGGTTCAGTCATAACTTCTTGAGAATCATTCTATACTGCTCTGTTCCAGAAGCAGGATGGAAGTTCCATGGCAGTTGGAGGCCAGAGTGGAGGGAGGTGTATAAAACTGCCACCCTTAGCAAGAACTGGGTGCTGCTATCCCCATGGTGGGGTGGAGGGTGTCCCTCCTATTCCAGACCTCCCTTGCCAGTTCCCGTCTATCTGTCTAAGGCTGCAGTTGAGGCAAAAGGAAGATTATCTGGGAAGGAAATTGTGGAGATGCCATTCGTGGCCTCGGGTCCTTTCTACAGAAGCACCAGCGTTCTCTTTTCCATGATTAATTTTCTGCAACTTGTCATTGCCCATGCATCTCCCACCTGGACTTCGTATATTGCAGATGTGGACCATTTTGTTATAGGACTCTGGCTCCTCTGCTCAGACAAATATGGATGCCAACCCACAGGAACTCGTGATGGTATGGTATATGGCGGGGTTAGGGAACTGTTGTTAGCTCAACCTTTTCAGCAACCTTGGGGGGTGGCACATGTGGGTGGGGCCAGAGGCAAAAGTGGGTGGGACACCATGTTATCTTTGTACAAGAGCCTAGCTTCTACAGACACCTGCACATCCCTCTCTGACCTCCATCCAGGCATGCAAAAAGGTGTTATCCATTTTTCAGTGACAAATTGCAGCTGGGGGTGGGGGTGGGATATCCAAGAAAGATGCAAACCAGGACCCAGCAGGATGCTGACCTGTGAAGAGAATCTGAAGGCCAGATGGAAAGGGTTGAAGGGCCATATTTTGCCCCTGGGCTTGACATTTCAAACCCTGCCCCAATATATAAGGTGCAACGAAAACCAATATTGTTGTTTTATTAACACATGAAAGTAGACCTGCATCATTTGAGCATGCATTTGAAAGTATGAGAGAGAATGGGGGCAGCATTTTCCTTTGCCAAATAAAAGTCTTGATCAGGTGTGGGGAACAGCCTCAACAAGCATGGCCAATGACTAGGGATGGTGGGAGTTAAGCAACTTCTGGAGGTATGACAGTTCCCCACACTTGCTCTAGAGGTCTGTCCTCAAATGTTTTGCTACTCTAATTAGCTGCAGTATATGGTCTGTCCTCCCAGCATCCCTTGCAATGTCCCAAAGGATGTTGGGGGCACAACTCTTGGATTTCATGGCACTTTGCCAATGCATGTACAAATACTCTGGTCCTGAGCAGCTCGTTCCTACTTTTAAAACTCAAATGCAATCTGGGGCCTTACCCTTTCTGCATTAATGTTGGAGCAGCCATGTCATTGAACTCGATTTCCCTTCAGCCCCAAACAGCATAGCAGGCCAACAGTCAGAGATGAATACCAACATCTGGAAGGCAAGATATTGGCTGCCCCTGCATTGATGTAAGCACCTTGAATTGGGCTCAGAAGCAAATGGGATGCCAGTGCAGATGCTTCAGGATAGGTGTAATATGGGTCCTCCAGTCATCCCAGATGACATTTGGCACAAGTTGCAGCCTCTGAGCCATCTTCAAGGGGAGCCCCACATAGAGTGCATTGCAGTAGTCCAATCTGGAATTTACCAGGAATGGAATGCAGTTACCCAGTCATTTCTGTCTGTAGCTGGCAAACCATCTAGAACTTGAAATAGGAGTGCATACATTTGAATCATACGCGTCTCCAAATAAGAAAGGTACACAAGTTATTCTATTGCACATTATACAATGGGCAAGGTAACTTCTGAGTGTTCCCTGGGAAGAGGGACCATTGGTTAAAGCACACTGCCATTTATAGCTCTGTGGGAGAATCAGGGTCTCCTAACAACTTTCACCATCCTAAATGAACTACACTTCCCAGGATTCTCTGTGGGAAGCCATGAGAGTTTAAAATGGTGTTACGGTAGTTTAAATGTATAGTGCAGATGGGTTCTTACAAAGAGGAATCTGTTTCAATGGGTCTGCTCTTAGTAGGGCCAGCACTGGGATGTAACCCATACTTTTTGACTGAAAATCAATTGTATATTCCATGTGAAGTCACTGAATTTGTTCTTTTTGAAGTAGCACCAAAGGAACAGTAAAGGCCAAATGATAGATCTGACCAATTTCCCCATGAGTACAAACTGATGTGGCTGGGACCAGGCTCTTGCAAGGGGGGAGAAAAGTCTGGGAACTAGCCTCCGTTTTCACAATATCTCTCCTTTTTATCTCTCTCTCCTTATAGTATCCCTGAATATCACCCGGATCTTCATGATACTTGCTCTCATTATGTCCTTCGTAGCTTTGGCATTATCAATGCCATGGGAGTGGATTGTTCGCTGCTCCTCTCCCTTACTTAGCAGGCCTCTGCTTATTTCCATCTTCAGCTTCATTGCAGGTATCATGGAAAGTGCATAAATATACATATGACAAAGTTGTAATTTGTGACAGGCACCGTGAGTTGCAAGGAGCCTCCCTGTTCCCCTCAAGGAGCTGCAATTCCCAGAGTTCCCTGGGAAGAGGGATTGATGGTTAAACCACTCTATGAACTGTAGCTCTGTGAGGCATATAGGAGTCCCCTGAGGACTCCCAGAATTCTTTGGGGGAAGCTATGTCTGTTTAAAGTGGTATGACAGGGCTTCAAATGCAAGGTGTGGATATCGCCAAAATTGTATCACATAATAATTTCAATCTAATAATAATTTATTAAATTTATTAAATTAAATTTATTATCTTGTCTTTAATATTCTGCTGGGAGCTGCCCAAAGTGGCTGGGGAAACCCAGCCAGATGGGCGGGGTATAAATATCTGGCTGGGTTTCGCCAGCCACTCTGGGCGGCTCCCAACAGAATATTAAAAACACACTAAAACACCAAACTTTAAAAACTTCCCTAAACAGGGCTGCCTTCATATGCCTTCTAAAAGTCAGATAGTTGTTTATTTCCTTGACTTCTAGTTGGAGGGCATTCCACAGGGTGGGCGCCACTACCAAGAAGGCCCCCGCCTGGTTCCCTGTAATCTTGCAGTGACGGAACAGCCAGAAGGCCTCGGAGCTGGACCTCAGTGTCCGGGCTGAATGATGGGGGTGGAAACGCTCCTTCAGGTATACTGGGCTGCAGTTGCGGAGCTGCAAGCTCTGGCTGGGCGGGGGCAGAGAGTGGGGGGCAGCCACGATGGCACCCCAGCGGGATTGTGCCGCCGGGGGTAGTGCACTCCCCCCGCACCCCTGTTCCTCTGACAGTGCTGGGCCAAGGCCGTTTAGGGCTTTAAAGGTCAGTACCAATATTTTGAATTGTGCTTGGAAACGTACTAGGAGCCAACGTAGGTCTTTCAGGACCGGTGTTATGTGGTCTCGGTGGTCACTCCCAGTCACCAGTCTAGCTGGTGATGCAGCTGTTTTTAGGGAAGAGCAGTGAAACATCACTTCCTCCTCTGGGGAGTGGCAGGAATAGTTCGGTACACTATGGCTTCCACAACCACCTCGGTGTATTCAGAGGTCTGCAACTGCTGTCCTTGCTCCTTTGGCCCAGAATTGGTGTCTGACATGACAGCATGGATCTGATTTTGCAGCTCCAGTGACACAGCATGGCTCCTGGCAGTCCTGCTTCCGTGTGTCACTTTCATCCAGGGCTTTATCACCTTCAACAGGCAATCTTCCTCCTTCCTGGGAGCAGCTTGCCTGTGCCACTGTTCCAGGACAGTTGACTCTGCTCTGTTGAGAAATTCCACATCTTGGCCAGTAGCTTGAAATGTGGATAGCTGGACCTCAAGGTGCTGTACCTTCTCCTCCAGTGAGGAAGCCAGCTTGCAGTTGCTGCAAGTGTAGCTTTGTGCCTTTGTTGGGTTTGCTGGATTAAGTTGCTCCCTTGGAGGTGTCCGCAATCCAGAAATCCACACACCCCGCCCCACATTGGTCCTGTCATCAGACCAGAACACAGCATAATCTCATTGAGGGTTTTTGCCAGGCTGCCACAGGTTAGATTCCCCCCACTGGAACTTCCACCAAGCCACCATTTTATTGTGTAGATCTGGAAGCTCAGTGCCAGAGGTGTGATGGCAGCATCACTCCATGGATAGAGGCCAGCAGAGCTCTGTTGGGCTGGCAGAGGTGGGGAGGCCTGTGTCTCATCCAACATCTACCTCACCTCAGTTGCAGCAAATTGGGGAGGGGGAGGGGGAGAGGGTTGGATTTCAGCCTTACCTTTTTGAAAAAGCAGCATTCTAAAACTTTGAGAGTCATGTATAATATAAAGCACATCTTAAAGAGAACAGTTACAGATAGGTAGCCGTGTTGGTCTGCCATAGTCAAAACAAAACAAATTCCTTCCAGTAGCACCTTAAAGACCAACTAAGTCAGTTCTTGGTATGAGCTTTCGTGTGCATGCACACTTCTTCAGATACTTAAAGAGAACAGTTTTGATAATCTTTTTAAATGTTGGCAGAGAATAGGTGAAATTAGCCCCCCGAGAGGCTGAGTTTGAGCCAAGGGGCCATCAGTAAGAAGGTCCTGTCTGTCAGTTTCACAATTTTCCAATCTTTCAGTTCACCCCATTTCCGTTTCAGCTTGTGTTGCTGTTTTTTTAATCATGAAAATTCATGAGCAAACATTTTTGCAAAAAAATTCCCCAAACATAACACATTTGGGTATCTTCTGCCCCTCCTATTAATTTAAGCACTTTCATGCACACTCTGCCTCAAAATTATACTTAGGGACCATGCATTAGAGTTTAAGAATTCCCCCTCTTTCAGGTCTCTAAAAATATCACACAGAGGCCAGAGGTGGGGAACCTGTGGCCCTCCAGATTTTGTTGGACTTCAGCCCCCACCAGCTCCAGCCAGCATGGCCCACAGTCAAGGATTATGGGAGCTGGAGTCAAACAACAGATTTCTCAATCACTTATCAAAATGGAATTCTAAGTATCTCCTTTGTATTTTGTAGCAATCTGTTCGCTAATTGCTGTGGTGGTATTTGGGGTCCAAGTTGATCGGAAGTCAGATTCTGCACATCCTTCTGGGAAATTTGCTTTTTACTTAAGCTGTTTCACCTCTGCTTTTTCCTTCTTGGCAGGTAAGTATCAGTGGGGGGCTGCTGCTGCTGCTGCTTCCTCCTCCTCCTCTTCTTCTTCTTCTTCTTCTTCTTCTTCTTCTTCTTCTAATTTATATACTGCCCTATATACAGAATAAAATCACAATATAAATCATAATATAGAGACCTCACCCTTAATTATATTCCTTCCACCTTGTAGGAAACTGTGTTGCTCACTGTGGTGGAATTGAGAAGTCTAAGACTTTGACTTTTTGCTTTATCTGTGCCTTCTCTTTCCTGTGCTTCTAGTTTCAGCATTCCCCATGAAGAAGGATTGATTGTTAAACTACTCTGGGAGCTGTAGCTCTGGGAGAGGAATAGCTCTCAGCACCCTTAACAAACTACAGCTCCCAGAATCCTTTGGGAGAAGCCATGCCTATTTACAGTGGAATGATACTGCTTTAAATAGATGGTGCGAATGTGGCCTTGAGCATAACAAGGAGCCCATTGTATACCTTTGACACTGTACCTATTTATAACTCACAGGGGGCTCTTTCCTTGGGCATAAGTGTTCTGAAATGGAGAAATGTACCTGTGCAGATCATCTTTATTTTAGTGGGGCTTGAGCAGGAGATTTTCCTAATGGATTGTTGCCAATCATGCATGCTTATTGGTCTGCTATGTGGTTCCCTTGTTGTTGTTTAGTCGTGTCCGACTCTTCATGACCCCATGGACCAGAGCATGCCAGGCACTTCTGTCTTCCACTGCCTCCCGCAGTTTGGTCAAACTCATGTTCGTAGCTTCGAGAACACTGTCCAACCACCTTGTCCTCTGTCATTCCCTTCTCCTTGTGCCCTCAATCTTTCTCAACATCAGGGTCTTTTCCAGGGAGTCTTCTCTTCTCATGATGTGGCCAAAGTATTGGAGCCTCAGCTTCAGGATCTGTCCTTCCAGTGAGCACTCAGGGCTGATTTCCTTCAGAATAGATAGGTGTGATCTTCTTGCAGTCCGTGGGGCTCTCAAGAGTCTCCTCCAGCACCATAATTCAAAAGCATCAATTCTTTTGTGATCAGCCTTCTTTATGGTCCAGCTGTCACTTCCATACATCACTACGGGGAAAACTATAGATTTAACTATACGGACCTTTGTCGGCAAGGTGATGTCTCTGCTTTTTAAGATGCTGTCTAGGTTTGTCATTGCTTTTCTCCCAAGAAGCAGGGGTCTTTTAATTTCGTGACTGCTGTTACCATCTGCAGTGATCATGGAGCCCAAGAAAGTAAAATCTCTCACTGCCTCCATTTCTTCCCCCTCTGTTTGCCAGGAGGTGATGGGACCAGTGGCCATGATCTTCGTTTTTTTGATGTTGAGCTTCAGACCATATTTTGCGCTCTCCTCTTTCACCCTCATTCAGAGGTTCTTTAATTCCTCCTTACTTTCTGCCATCAGAGTTGTGTCATCTGCCAGTGATTGCTGTCTCATTTTTGCATCTGCCTCTGACTGCTGCCCTGGCAACTGAGGGGGGCAATGCCATGTGATGTGCTCATGCCATGCATGCATGCATTCTGTGCAATGTGCCGACGTCACTCACACATGCCGTGCAACGTTCTGACATGTCATGCACAAGGTACATGAACACACCGTACTGCCTGCACATTTGGCATGCACACGGTTGCTGCAGAATATTGAGGGGGCCCAGTCCCCTCCTTGAAATTTTTTTGGGGGGACCTCAGCTCCCCTGCCCTTCCCCCAGATGGCACCCCTGCTACATGTGAAGAACGGCTTCTGCTGATGTTTCCAAGCAGTTGCTATTTTAGGATGGGATTCAATCACATACCAGCAAGTTCAATAAAAGCTGGTCTGGAGTTCTTTTGCGACAAATCGGCTTCTCCCGAAGACCAGACTTTTGGTGATAAGAAAATTGATGGGCAAAATGCAGCATAAACATAGAATCATAGAACTGTAGAGTTGGAAGGGACCACGAGGGTCATCTAGTCCAACTTCCTGCAATGCAGGAATCTTTTGCCCAACATGGGGCTCAAACCCACAACTCTGAGATTAAGAGTCTTATGCTCTACCAATGGAGCTCATCTCAGCTCCCTGCTAACAAATCAGCATAAATGCTAACTCAGTAGCCAACATCACCTGATCTCCTTGAAAACAAATCTGGATAAATGTCCTCCCTCCAGTTGCTGGGAATATCAAGTGGGCTCTTGTGCTTGAGGGTTTCTCCTAGGCCTCTGATCCAGCACACCTTTTCTTACTTCTTTATGCTCAATACACAGTTCATCTGGAAGTGCCCTGAGTGTCCCTCGCAATTTCTAATGGAAAGACATTATTATGCACAGCGCAAAAGAGGAGAATGTGAGACCTCCTTCACGTTATAAAATATTTCAGTTGCTATGTTTGCATGTGGTAATGGGAGCTGCCACGTTAACTGGAATACGGAAACTTAAGGAGAAGTAAGTTCTGGTGTAATTCAACCACCACATAGGCGGTTGGGTTTTATAGTAATGCTGGTTTTTTGTTCTTTATGTAATAAAAGAAAGCAAAAGAAACACTTTCCAATTTCTTTTTGCTGCTTTCTCTTCCAGCTGTTTACAGTGGTTTGGTCCACAAGTTTTCACTCTGGGAAGTTGCAAGCTCAGGCCGCGTTGAAGATACACAAAAGCCGGATGAGACAGCCTAGAAGCCAAGGCCTGCAAGCTCCATCGCTCTCCAAAGTGGACTCTAAACCCCCAGATCTATTTGCTCCATGGACATGTGAGGCTGTGAAGTGACCTCAAGCAGTTCAGATCACAATCTTCATCTCCTTTGAGATCTCCTCTGCCTGGACTCATTATGACATGGCAATCCATTGGAAAAACTTCTTTTTGCCTACAACACTTTGGGCACTGCTGAGTAATCCCTTTGTGTTTCAGTGCTGCTCGGTAATCCTGGAAAGATCGTTACTTGGGGAGATATTTTTCCTCTTCAGTGAAATACCCCTCTCCCACCTGAACTCTTCTCTTTGTTAAAATCAGTCAATATATTTCTCTTGGCAGAACTCATATGGACACATATTTCTAATGTTTAGATTGCATTATATTTTATAAATATAATTCTCAGGCATGTGGTTCATTGTATGGTTCATGTATGTGCAATTTCAGTTTTTAATGGTGTGCTATTTTGAAATTTGCAATTAACATGCAAACACCACGTCACTAGTGCAAGCACTTTGCCAGTTCCCATGCAGTCTATCTACCCATAGGAGCCAACTCCTAACAGCTGTGGTGCCTTCGCCCCTTCAATAATTGTTGAATTAGGAGCTGGGAAAGCAGGGTTCAAATCCCCACACGGCCATGAAGCTCTCTGGGTCACCTTGGGCCAGTCCCTGCCTTTTAGTCTAACCTACCTTGCAGGATTTTAGTGGGGATTAGTTGAGGAGGGGGAGAACCATGTATACAACCTTAAGCTCCTTGAAGGAAAAGATGAGATATAAATGCAACAAACAAATATGGATGGGCGGATTCAGTTGGTTCCTATTTTATTGTGGAAACCCATAATTGCGTAGCGAGTTCCCACCTCCCCCTGGTGGAAATAAAGACACATGACACAAATATTTAGGTTAATGGGCAAAAAATGGCCACAACTTTATTGGTTACAGGAATGAGCGGTATTGGCTTAGGCATTGGTCCTAACCGAATATCCAGCTTCAGCCCGAATGCTTGAAGACCGGGAAGAGTTAATCACCAGTAGGGGGAGTCCTGCTGATGCACATCAACTAGGAACTCCCCTGGGGTCACCACTCGGGGGCATGCCTTAGGCCCTCACCTCCATAGTCTTCGGACAGGGCCATGACCCCCGGAATCCTTTACCGGACTACCCTTTGATATTCGGGGGAGGTGATGGCGCTTCCTCCTCCCTTCATCTACATGACAATACTCCTACCAATGCCCAACTGCCACTCGAGAAAGCACAAAAATCCCTTAAGCACAGCACGTGAAAACAGACGGAGAAAACAAGGCAGCTAAACCCAATGAGCTGAGGCGGCAAAAGAGGGAGATCCCTGGCCATGCCAGTGTGCTATTGAGCAAGCCATGTCCCCCCCCCCCAGCGGATGACGCAGCCAGGGATCCCCTCAATCGTGCGGAGGCTGAGAGCCAGCCCCTGTGCACATGGAGAAGGTGTGAAGCCCACAACTCCACCTCCTCTCGAGTTTGGAAGTGGTTTTAAAAAACCCTACAACAATATGTAGCCAGAAATACAACCTCCTTCAAAATTCTCACTTTTCCAACTGCTGCAATGCAGTTCTCCAGTCCAATAATAATAATATTTTTAAAAAATGGATACCTTAGGGGAAAGTGTGAAAATAACATACAAAAAAATGCATTATGTTCAGGGAAATGTGTTTGCAAAAAAGGGGGGGGAGGGAGGGAGGGAGTCTGTATATCCTGAGCCTTTCACACGAAGTTGCCTGGTTGAATTTCCAAGAGAACTATAGTCCAGTAAATGAGTCAAAACTGATCCATTGAATTGTGGAGAACTGAACTTCAGCTCAGAGGAAACGAGAAGCCAAGGGGAACTGAAATGGACAGATTCGTCCAATACTGAACTTCTAGCTACTCCCAGAGGAAGGTTCTCTCCCACCCCGTTCAAAGGTTCCATTTCAGTTGAAAGAACGGAACAGAGGGATCCAGTAGAAACCGTTTGAGGTGCATGTTGTCCGGTGGAAACTGGATCTCAGTGATTTCCTTAGAGCCTCCTGGGGTGACCTCGCTAGCACCACCACTACCCTCCCAGCCTCTTCAGGCTGCTGCCAGCACCAAAGATCAGGAGAAGGAACCCCACCATGCTTCTCTACAGGGGAATTAGCTGCCTCCTTTCCTGCATCAGTTTTGTGCTTCTCTTGGTTGCTCAAGCATCCTCTGGGTGGGCAGTGCACGAAACAGATATTCTGGAAGCCTCATACACTGGTTTATGGACCACCTGCACAGAAGACGGCTGCAGTTTCTTGGCTATCAGAGAATGTACAGTATGCCTGGGTTGGGCTGGGTGACGTTGGGTTCAACAAATATTGCCGCTGTTGTTTCCCTCAGGCTTTGAATTCCTCTTTCCACATCCACACATACTATGGGTGCTGCTGCTACTAATAATAATAAATAATAAATTTTATTTATACCCCACCCTCCCCAGCCAAGACCGGAGCAGCTAACACCAGGTATAAAAACAATTGATTAAAATACAACTTAAAAACAAGATTAAGTACATTAAAATAAAGCCTCGTTTCAGTAGAAACTCAAAAACTTTTTGGGGATGAAAACGTCAAATCTTCACCAAGGCCAACTATCCAGACTGGCCCTACATGGGCCAGAAAAAAAGCCAGGGAAGTCCCCAAATAGGAGTTCCATCACAGAAGGAGAAAGGGAAAGAGGAGAAGGGGATCAAGTTGATACCAAGCCAAAGGCCTGGTGGAACAACTCTGTCTTACAGGCCCTGTGGAAAGAAATCAGATCCCGCAGGCCCCTGCTCTCATGAGACAGAGTATTCCACCAGGCCAGAGCCAGTGTTGAAAAGGCCCTGGCTCTGGTTGAGGCTAATCTGACTTCCTTAGGGCCCAGGACCTCTAGTGTGTTGCTATTTGTGGACCTTAAGGTCCTCCGCGGGGCATACCAGGAGAGGCGGTCCCGTAGGTATGAGGGTCCTAGTGACTTGTGACAGAAAAAAAAGATGGCTTCCCTCATAGATACAGCTAAAAATGTTTTTGTTATTTGTTTTAAAGAACAAACAAATAAGGAAATGAAAAAGGAAAACCCAGAAGGCTCTTAGACTGACTCTCTGGGTTTTATAGTTGCTTGGGGTTTTTTGTACAGATTTTTTAGGATATTATTATTATTATTATTATTATTATTATTATTATTATTATTATTATTATTTTCATTTCTATACTTTATATTTTTCAGAAAAATCTCAAAGCAGTTTACAGCATATTAAACATCAATAAAAGAATGGAGAATCAAACATTTCTGAAGGAAATTCTGCCATTCAACAGAATGGGCTGGCCAGTCTATTCATGTTCAAAGCACATGAGCTGGATTAAGATCATTCCCTATACATCCCTGACTGGATCCTGCCCATGTTTACTCTGACTAACTGATATGATCGACATTTGCTATTATTATACAATCACGAAGGTGCTTTTATTGCAGAAAGTGCTTTACTATGTCATTGCAAATCGCTGTTGCCATTATTATTCCACTATTCATTTTTCTCTGCAACCATAGCAGCTGAACGAGCGCAGCTCTGTGAGGGGGATAAGGGGTCTCCAGACAACTTCCAACACCCTTCCAACTACAGCTCCCAGAAATCTGAGAGGCGTGGGGAGAGAAGCCATGACTGTTTAAAGTGTTTTGTTGCACTTTAAAAGCATGGCGTGAATATGGCCCTATAATTTAATTGTCGCAACCTAACATTGTGGCACGCTCTTGAGTCCCTCCTGCAAAAGCACTGATGATCTGGAGGCATCCATAAATTTCATATCCTTTTATTCCCAGTCACAGAATTTGGGTTGCAGAAAGGAGAGACTTTCTCCATGTTTCCTGAGTGCCGTTGTTTGGGTGGGGAAGAGCTGCCTGGGTCCACCCTCAGCTATTTTTACAGGTCTCTTATTCCACTTTAGTGAAACTGGACGTCGTCCGGAGCTTTATGCTCGTGGCTCTATTTTTTTCCCTTCTGGCCATACTGTGCTCTGTGGAATCGAAGTACTGGATGAACTGCACTGAGGACTTTTTCATGGATGGCCCTATTGCGGCTGTCTTCAGCTTGACCTCAGGTACCAATTTCGAGATGAACCATTTGTGTCCAACTGGGATGTAGCTGCTTTTGGGGACAAAAGCAAGGAAACTGGCGGGGAGCAGGGGGAGCACAAGTACTCGAGAACTGCCTTCCGTAAACAGGACATTTATTTGTCTGTTTATAGCATTTATGCCTGTCTTTCAGCCAAAAAATTTCTCAAGGGTGGCTTACAAACACCAGTTCTAAGATGGCCGGTTCCCTCAGACTCTTGATATAAAAAGACACAACACATGAGGAAATGGGGAATGGGAGGGAGAAGGCAAAGGCAAACTGCTAAATGTCATAACTGCTAGCTCCTAGGGGCTGAGGCTGTTTCGGCCCCCTCATCAAATTATTATTATTATTATTATTATTATTATTATTATTATTATTATTCCCTGCCTCTCAGTCGAACCTACCACATGGGGTTGTTGTGAAGAGTATATGAGGAGAGGGAGAACCATGTATTCCACCTTGAGCTCCTTGGAGGAAAAAGGTGGGATAGAGATGCAATAAATGAATACATAAATGCTAACCTGCTGTCCTGGGCTCCATTAGGAGGAAGGGAGGGGTATAAATTGGATAGCTAAATAAAGAACCACAGCATACCAGGGAGAATAGTGTGTGAAAATCATCCATTCACCACGAGCACTGTTGCATTTGCAGGACTAACCAAATATAATATTTGAATGGACCCTAATCCGCTGTTTCTTGTAGGGATCTGTGTGCTGGTCGCTGTGGTGGTATTTGATAACTCCGTCCGCGAGACAACAGAGCCTCAACTGCAGGACCCTTCTGCAAAATGGGCTTATTTCCTAAGCTGTGTTGTCTGCGCCCTTTGCTTGGGGACAGGTAAATGCAAAGGCTATAATTTAGAGTAGACCCATTGAAATTAATGGCCTTACATTAGCCATTAATTTATTCCAGTGGGTCTGCTCTAAGAAGAACTGGCCACAATTCATATAGAGATAGAGGTTCCAACTTTCTCCCTAAGATCTCAGGTTGGGTTACAACCATTAAAACACAGTATTGAAAACAGTTTTAAAAACAACAAAAATTTACAATCGGAGAAAGCAGGTGGGTCGTAAAAATAAGGTCCATATAGTTAAAGCTATGGTTTTCCCAGTAGTGATGTATGGAAGTGAGAGCTGGACCATAAAGAAGGCTGATCGCCAAATAATTGATGCTTTTGAATTATGGTGCTGGAGGAGATCCTTGAGAGTCCCATGGACTGCAAGAAGATCAAACCTATTCATTCTTAAGGAAATCAGCCCTGAGTGCTCACTGGAAGGACAGATCCTGAAGCTGAGGCTCCAATACTTTGGCCACCTCATGAGAAGAGAAGACTCCCTGGAAAAGACCCCGATGTTGGGAAAGATGGAGGGCACAAGGAGAAGGGGACGACAGAGGATGAGATGGTGGGACAATGTTCTCGAAGCTACCAGCATGAGTATGGCCAAACTGCGGGAGGCAGTGGAAGACAGGAGTGCCTGGCGTGCTCTGGTCCATGGGGTCACGAAGAGTCGGACACGACTAAACGACTAAACAACAAGTGTCAAAAGCCAGGGTAAAGGGGTGTGTTCGGTGTTCACTGAAACCTGTATAATGAAGGTGGCCAGACACACCTCCGTGGGGAGGGAATGCCACAGGCTAGGGGTTGCCACAGAGAAGGCCCTTTCCAAGACCACACCCACGCACATCTGAGGAACTGCCAAGAGGGTTAACTCTGCCAGTCTTAGCATCTGAGAAGATCTGGAGGGATGGAGGTGGTCTTTCAGGTATCTGAAAGGAGACGTTCAGAGTAACCAGGTCTCATGTTTTGACTCAGAGTTTCAGCATCTTGGGAGGGGCTTGTCATGCTGAAAAGTCAGGA